>NC_061514.1:148217197-148236069 GCF_022539505.1 Lolium rigidum
GTGAGAGATAAGGTCACCACGTAGATAAGAGGTGAGATCCATCACTAGGCTCGTATGCAACCAAACATAGCAGGGTTTGCGTCTTTGCTGGAAAAAAGCTTCATGGGCTAGAAAAGGAAGTGGAAAACATGGCTCAAGTCTCGTAAACCACCGCGGCCAAAAGAGTTGGTGATTTCCTTGCCTTGGCCTTTCTAGCCATATCTGAGGTTTTGGCGCTGCAGAGTGCACAACCCCCCATCGAAAATAGGCATAAGCAAACCGAGGACGCACGGGAACCGAAATAGTAAGGGCATCTCCAACGGACCAGCCCAAAACAAACACAATAAGTGTCTATTCTGGTCGATGCATGGGACACGTCGTGGATAGGAAAGAGGCTCATGCATGTCATGTCCGGGGCATTGCACCTAGCGACGCCACCTATTTGGTTCGAGGCTGAACAACTATGAGATGTGTAATCAACTTGTCATCACCCATCGTAATAGCCATGGCCACCTTACACCATGTGACTCCTTCAAGTTTTCTAAGTTAGCACACTATCACCCATATTTGTCTCCACTTCCTCTTGTGTTGTAAATCTGAGTAGCGGTGACTATAATCCAAATTAAGTCAAGGACATCATTGCTAGCACTCTCTAGGTGCCTTTCTCTAAAGTTATTGTCACACTGGATCCCGGATTTGATGAACTCACAAATCCTATACATGATGAACCAAAAAAAAGTTCCCGCGTCATTGGAGGTTTGGGCAGATACATAGCTTGACTTGGGACTATATTGTTAGGGTGCATCCAGGACATGCGCAGCAACATTAAGGGAGAAAGCATACCGGAACACCAATCTAGTATCACACAGTGACGGACCTACAGGGTATGTCGTACTCCCTCCGTTCCTTTTTAATTGACTCAAATTTAGTACAAATTTGTATTAAATTCGAGTCAATTAAAAAAGAACGGAGGAAGTATATGCCATGGCATACCCTGAGGTGCTAGATCACGTATGCTGCTAGTTCAAGCGATTGAGCTAGCTCTCGTATGGCCAGCGCTCGCTAAACTCTTGCTATGCCAGCTCACGTAGAGTTCTCGGTCGTCGCTCTCTTGCTAGTAGTAACAAGTGTGTTAGACTGAAACTAGATAGAACATACTAGAACTCAGGTATGCTAGCTAGCTCTATTTAAACTCAAATACAACTCAGACCGGTATTTGTACGTGTAAACTAGTTCACTAACCTAACCAAGATTAATTCTAGCAGATTATGCATGTCTCATTTTTTCGATTAAATCCAGAATCCAATAGGTTTGTTTTGCTGATTCAACTGCCTCACTCGAATTTTGAACCATCTGGAGTTCCAGACGGCATTGTCCAGCTGCCAGCTAGGAGAGGATCGAAATGCAGCACACCTGTCTCCCGGGGCCCACACCCGCACGACGCCCGCCAGCCCGTTCACCCTTCGTCGGCCGTCAGGAGCCCATTATTTACTGATTTGGTTAATTTAGTGCTTTCGTAAATAGATGGAGCCAAAATGTAAGTTAATCTTTTTATTGTGGCATACCCTATAATAAAATCTTAGTTCCGCCACTGGTATGACATCCTACAATAGATTAACAAACACGAAAGTGAAATCCTACATCGATCATCATGCACTACACACAAAATCTATATCACGCAACTAAAGAATAGTGGTATGCATAAAAATCATTAGCAAGGACAACAGTAAGCAACAACTACCATTAGATCCATCAGATCTACCTAGATCTAGCGTATACTCACAACTCTAAGCTACAAGATCAACAATTAGAGATTTCTTACAACTACCGAAAGAAGATGCAACACATAACTCAGGGAAGAGGGAGAAGTCAGCATGTCGCCGACGACCATCGCTGCCATGCTTGTTAGTGAAGTCGACAAAGAAGCTCTGGCCATCTCTATGGAGTTCGAAGGGGAAATGTATGGTTTTTTATGATTTGGACAGCGAGAGTGGCACATCTAAATATGGGGGTCGATTTGGGCGGGTGGTGACCAAATTTCTTCCGCAATATTTTCGATGCAGCGGGCGAGCTCCTGTCATCTCCATGGTGCGTTAGCTTGCACTCCACGTTCTCAGAATTAAACGCCGTGAGGGTGGCTCTGCAGAAACAGTTGATTCGTCAGTTCCTATCGGCCTGATAGCGAAGTGCTTTAATCGTTGGGCCAAGGTGGCCTAGAGAGGGCGTACGTGCATCCAATCACCCAAATTTTGCACCCAAGACCTGGCTAGACTTCGCGCGGGCTACCAAACACACCCTTAGTGGCCAGGTGCTTACGTTTGTATGAGAAAACATGGTAGTTGTGCAAGTTTATTTAGCATTCTAAACCACTTACAATAGTAACATATACAAACTCCATATCGTTTTCAAAATGTAATATAAATATTTTTTGTTTGAAGTCCCTCGATATAGAAACATATCAGTATTTGTATTACATTTTAAACATTAGCTATTTTTTCAAAAAGGAGGATAGCCCATTGGTCTCTACATCTACTGATGCACATATCCAATATATCGTTATTTAGTTAACAATGCTAGGCAAGAGTTAGATATTGATGCATGTCGGACATATGGGCTAACAAATGATAAGAAAAATCGTAGATATCACCTCGCGACAGTAGTTGCATGATTGTAAATTTGTATTAAACACGTATTTGTGTAAATTTGTATTAAACACGTATTTGTGTAAATTTGTAATACCTGATTTTATGCGCTGAAGCACTCCTTGCCAGAGATTACTTGAATAATTTGACAATCCTTGAACCCGTGCATTGTGCAAAGAGGGACAGCAATGCAGCGACGTAGGCTAGTACCATTGATCTGAGGCATTGGTTAAACACATGACACGTGCTATACAAATATGCGCTGAACCTCCATATTTCAGAAAAATAAATCTGATATAGCTAAATAACCACATAGACAGAGACTTACTTGCCCCACTGAAATTATTCCTTATGTGGTCTCAAGGTTTTAACTTATACAACATATGAAAATTGGTTGGTCCTGCAAAAATCTTTCTATACATATCTGAGTGATATCACTCCACAATACTTTATGGCGAGGTCCCCTCATTTTAATGGTTATGGTTGATTTACTAACGAACTGAGGAGTGATGGATCGACCTGGTCTACTGGAACCGATGCCCTATACACTGTAGGCGGGCTAGTGGAGGAAACACGCGAAATTTGCATGTTGCCTTCATATACAGTCTAGTTCGGTTCTAAACAAATTAGTAGGATCCGATTCCAAGTCCACAATGAAATAAGAAAAGAGAGATCCAGTGGGAAAATGGGATGGGCACCTAATCTCTACTTGCATCTGCAGAACAACAGAAGCAACAAAGACAGAAATGTTGGTTTCAGACGAGTGACATGAAGTCCCTGACTTTAAAACATCATTAGAGTAAACTGTAACCATTTACTTAGGATAACTTCTTCTGCTAAAAGCTTCGCGTCATTTTGCGACCAGGTGTATGTGTATCCCAATAATCCAACACACGTGTATGGAATGTTAGTAAAAAGTTAGAAGAAAATATTGTATTCTTTTTCCATTTTTTAGCATTGGCACATAACCAATCTAAATAGTTTTATTTATTTATTAGTCGTAAAAATAGAGAAGATTGATTGCCGGATTTTCCAAACAGTCATCTATACCAATCATCAGTGACTAGGTGGCATAAAATGTTACAATGATTTGTTAGATAAATATGGAGAAAGTATTTGGTGGAAAATTAATTAAGGTGGAAACCAGTGAAAAACAATTAAAAAATATGTTTCAAAGTTTCTACTCCCTCCATTCAGAAAAGGACATCGCATATTTGTTTAGATACGCATGTATCTATACACATTACTTGGATGGAGGGAGTATATTTTCCTTGAAAAAAATAAGGTATGTTAGGAAGGTGGTATCCTACAAACACGTAATATTTTAAGTTAAAAAAATGAATTCTCTTGTGAGGTTAGAAAACAAAATTTGGCTATGAAGAGTGACAAATAATAGTACATCAGTATTCATGGATATTTTTTTCTCACCTCCAAAATGAATATGGGTTTGAACTTCAAATTTCATGTGTTCATAGAACATATCTTTTCTAGCATGCAATATATTTTTGATAAATTTTTAAACTTTAAAACATGTTTCAACGAAGTTTTCATTGTAACTTAGTTTCAACCGAATTATTTCTCATAAATGTGAATTCAATTTATCCTTTACTTAATTACATGATGCTGAATAATAGTGGTGAAATACTAATATGTATAGCTTAACATTAAGAACCAATTCAAGCATTCATATAGAAATATTTAAAATAAAACTAATACCATATTTCCTTCAAAAAATGGAGAATGGTGTTGTGAGAGTGACTTAGATTGCTTTGCCCAACTATAAATTTTAAAATATAATTTTGTCTCGATGCAGTTTAATAAGTATATATAGTGGTGAACCTAGAATTTTTTTTGAGGCATGAGAAAACATGTACAACTACTTAGGGTGCCAGGTTTTCTCGCAAATTTCCATAAGAAAACACTCGAGGGAAGAGCCAAGTTGTCGCCCAGCCTAGGTAGATGTCCATTCTGGAGGGACACTGGGTCTTCCCATGAGTATATATATGTATGTTTACAAGTTCATTAATAAAATGCTTCTACTAATATATCATTGTCCACATTCCAAGGTGACAAGTTTTTCGTTAATTCCCAATTCTCAAAAATTTCTATAGGGATAGTAACCCAACAACACATTTTAATGCAACAAAAGCACATGATATCCTTAAAAAGATAGGCAACTCTTTAATTAACTAGAAGTTTTTTAACATTAATTTACTAGAAGTAATCGTTGTATACCTAGTAGAAAAAAACTTTGAATTGAGGAGAATATTTTTTAAGAATATTTCAAATCGTCACTGAATGGACTCAATTCTGAAAACAGATGTCGTCAATAGCAGCGAGGTCACATAATAATGTTGCCCCGATGGTCCAACATGTGACAATATTTGATGAAGACAACCTTCTCTAGCGTGCTCTGCTTCCATAGTGATGAAGATAAAACTATTATACAATGGAATACTTCCTTGACTTCTAAATGCATGCAATTCTAACATTCGGTTTTTTTGAACCCTAGCCTATACCATTTTGTGGTAACGTTGCACCAATTTTAACCATTTGGAAATGCATTTATTGGTATGACCCTGATTGTCACACAACTTTGAAAAGAGGGTTGGTGTAGTTTTAGAAGTTTAACATTCTGAAATGTTTGCGCTTACATGATTGCAGGTAGTTTGTCTTAATTGTCACCTCGAAGAACCAAAAGTTGTTTTAATGAAATGTTTGTTTGCTAGGGACTAACACAAAGATGTAGTATGTTGTAGAAAAATGTGCGATGGAAAGAAGTAATCCTATGACAAAGAAAACATTTTCACGCGAGACAGCATGTTGTTGTTTCTCTATCAGTCATAAGGAAATACATTGAGAAAATACACATGGGACTTACAAATATAGAAGAGGGGAGGGATAGGGAGGGATGGGAGTAAAAGTGTATACTAAGTAGTATTTTTTTGGAATCTATACCCTATCAATCTGATACAAGTTAACATAAAGGCATTCCTCATAATAGAAAAAACATCCTTCTCTAGCACACCCCACTTTAACAGGGATGTAAACATGTCTATCATATATCGGATTACTTCCTTTACTTCTGACTGTATTCCCTATTAACATTAAAACTTCCTCATGTATTAGTCTACCATTTCGTGGTACTATCTTTACAAAAATTTCTCTTTCATACTTCCCTTTGGAAATAATTTATTACTATGACCAGAATAACACACAACTTTTAAAGTTGGTCGGTGCCATTTTATAAGTGCATAATTATAAAACGTCAGCCATACAAAAATGGAGGGAGTCTCTTTAATGCAACATCTCACAACCAAAGGTCGCATTAATAAAAGATTTTTTTGCGAGGGATTAATGTAAAGATATAGTACGATATAGGAGAACGCGTGACGAAAGGAAGACATCTCCTATGACAGAGAAAACATTGTTTTTTCGCGTAGGACAAGCGGCATTTTTTTATCTCTCTATCTACAAGGAGAGCGGCACCACACCTTGAAGAAATACATACGTACTATCAATTTGGAAGTAAGGAGTAATGTGGTACATCCATACACATCGAGTTATATTTTGTGGCATGCATACCGGATCAAAATGATTTGAGATAAAGTCGATGCATTTCCTCATAATAGAGAAGGAATTCTTCTCTAGTGCACTATGCATTACTAAGGATGACAATAAAACTATTATACAATGTATTTGCCCCTAATTTCTGACTATGCCATTCTAACATTCAAAAAAACTCCAAACAACTTCTCCTTGTGGTAACTTTGCACCAATTTCCTCTTGCATACTTCTCCATTTGTACCGACATTTAGAAGTGTGTGCTAGAGTGACATACAACATCCAAAAGACAGTTCATGCTAGTTTGGAAGTGTAAATTCTAAAATATTGTGCATACATGAATGAAAGATTTTATCTTAAATGTCACCACTAAAACCAATAGTTTCTCTAATACTTCCTCCATTTCTATTTGTAGCCCCCCTTTGATTTGCAGTATTCTCAAAATACAGGAACATGAAAACTACAAGATTGAAGTGTCATGTCCTCTTGAATCCAGTAGGATCAAAATGCTACATGAATTTGGATCAAGTATGTGTTTGAATAAGAGGAAAAGCAAAGGAATACTAAAATGAGGTTGGCATGGGTGGAAATTTTCCTCCAAACTAGAAGACAAGTAATTCTAAAGAATTGTAATCCTTTGAATCGAACACCCAACGTAAGAATCTTTCCTAAGGGAGCAAATCTTTTGAAATTCATTTGAATTAAAGGATCCCTATTAAGGTGCATATCTTTTCAAGATTTTCTTTTGACTACGGCTCAGTAAAGTAGATGAGGATAATTTGACAAATAATTTATATCATTACAAAAATTATTAATATGAATCAAACAATATCAATTTTGTATTGAAAAACCTATTCCCCTTATAACCATGAACAAAGGGAGTATATTTTTTGGGTGTGAAATGGACTGATGTAAATATGTATAAAGCATGAAAACATGTGATGAAAGGAAAACATGCCATTACAAATACCCTAATATCACTAAACTCATTGAAGAAACTAAGGCATATTTAACCATAAATAATTTTTATAGTTTTGAGGTAGACTGTGAAAATAAGTTACGATTGTCATTCTCATAGACATATTATAACAAGAGCTAATAAGAAACATTTTTCTATGAATAATTATTTGAAACCAAATTTATATTTTGCAACATTACACTCGATAAGGGTGAAATAACTCATTTTAGGCTGGACTAATTGAAATGATTTGAGTGCAAAAATATGTAAGTATAACTCTGATGTCATATTCCCTCCTCACAAATTTATAAGAACACCTCATATTTTTAGGCCACAAAAATATGTGTTATAGAGAGAATGGATTTTTGTAGTTTACAAGTGCGCAACCTTTTAGAATGGAATATGTTGTATTTTGTGCTTAGCAAATATAACAAATCTTTATTTTTCCTCGCTTAAATGTAATGAAGAGTACACTAAAATCTATATTTTGTCATTTTGTGAGATTTTATGATTTTACTAATGGCAAAATACAATCTATCTCAATCATAAAATTTACACACTAATAGATCACAACATTCTCTACGTCCATGTATTTTTTTCATTTTTTTTGAAACTTGAGATCAAAAGTTCTGAATTTTAGAAAAAGAAAACAAAGCCGGGCTACATGCAGCCCATGCTACACTTGAGGTTTTCGGTGTTATAGGCCACATAAAAGAGTATCATTGGATTCTTATTCGAAAGAAGTTTCTAGTGGTATTTTTCTGTGACATAACTCATATTTTGTAGGTTAAAGTAAAATATATTTACATGCCCTAGAAATTTGCAAGGAGGTAGTAAAACGGTGCTTGGTGAGTAATGTATACACGATCAAACTGATACGAAGAGAAAGTAAAGGATTCCTTCATAATAGAGAAGACATCCTTCTCTAGCACATTCCACGTGCGTGTAGTGATGACAATCAAACCATTATAGAATGGATTACTCACTATTTCTAAGTACCACCCATTCTAGCATTACATTTTGTTATGAACTAACCAACGGTAGTATTAATAAAAGATTTTTTTGCGAGGGCTTATTAATGTAAAGATATATTATGATGTAGGAGAACGCGTGACGAAAGGAAGACATCTCCTATGATAGAGAAAACATCGTCTTTCTTTGTAGGACAATGCAATTTCTTTATCTCTCAATCACTAAGACAGCGGCGCCACACCCTTACGAAGTACACACGCGTCTTATCAATTTTTAAGGAAGGAGTAAGATGGTACATCCATACACGTCGAGTTATATTTGTTGGCATGCATACTAGATCAAAATGTTGTGAGAGAAACTAGATGCATTTCCTCGTAATTGAGAAGGAATCCTTCTCTAGTGCACTCTGCATAACTAAGGATGACAATAAAACTATTATACAATGTATTTTCCCCTAATCTCTAGCTATATGCCATTCTAACATTGAATTATTTTCGAAACCACTTCTCCTTGTGGTAACTTTGCACAAATTTCCTCTTGCATACTTCTCCATTTGTAACAACATTTAGAAGTATGCGCTAGACTAACACACAATATCGAAAAGATGGTTGTAGCCAGTTTGGAAGTCTAAATTCTAAATACCGTGCATACATGAATGAAAGATTTAACCTTAAATGTCACCTCTAAAAACCAATAGTTTCTCTAATAATCCCTCCATTTTTATTTATAGGTCCCCTTGATTGGCAGGGTTCTCAAAACACAAGAACATGAAAACTACATGATTGAAGTATCATGTCCTATTGAATCCTATATGATCAAAAGTCTACATGAATTTGGATCAAGTATGTGTTTGAATCATAGGAAAAGAAGAGGAATACTAACATGGGGTTGGTGTGTGGATGGAAATTTTCCCTCAAACTAGAAGGCAAGGAAATCATCTAAAGGAATTCCAAAGGATTGTACTCCTTTGAATCAAACACCCAATGTAGAATGCTTCCTAAGGCAACAAATCCTTTGAAATTCCTTTGAATAAAAGGAGCCCCATTAAGGTGTACATGTTTTTCAAGATTTTATTTCAACCAAGAATCATTTGAAAGTAGATGAGGATAATTTGAAAAATAATTTATATCATTAGAAAGTATTTATCAATATGAATCAAATAATATAAATTTGTCTCGAAAAACATGTGCACCTTATAAACAAGAACGAAGGGATTAGATATTTTGTGTGAGATGGACTAATATAAAGATATATGAAGCATGAAAACATGTGACGAAAGGAAAATATGCCATTAGAGGTGCCCTAATATCACTAAACTCATCAAACAAACTAAGGCATATGTAATCATCAATAATTTTACAGTTTTGAGTTAGATTGTGGAAATAAGTGAAGATAGTCATTCTCATAGATATATTCGAACAAGAGCCAATAAGAAACATGTTTCTGTGAATAATTATTTGAAACCAAATTTATATTTTGTAACATTACACTTGATAAGGGTGGAATAGCTCATTTTAGGCCTGGCCTAACTGACATGATGGGAGTGCACGAATATGTAAGTAGAACTCTAATGTCATATTCCCTCCTCCCAAATTTATAATAACCCCTCACACTTTTAGGCCATAAAATATGTGATATAGTCCACAAAAAAGATTGCCATTGGATTCTTATTCGAAAGAAGTTCCTAGAGGTATTTTTTGTGCCATATAACTCATATTTTGTAGGTTAAAGGAAAATATATATACACATGCTTTAAAAATTTGCAAGAAGAGAGTAAAAGGAAACTTGGTGAGTAATGTATACACGACCACGAGAGAAAGTACATGCTACCTTTGTAATACAAAAGACATCCTTCTCTAGCACATTTCATGTGCGTAGTGATGAGTGATGACAATCAAACTATTATAGAATGTATTACTCACTATTTCTAAGTATCATCCATTCGAAGATTAAAATTTATTATGAACTACCCTACTATTTCTGTGGTAACTTTACATCAATTTTCTCTTGCACACTTTGCCCTTCGAAAGCCATTTTATCAGCACGACCACTATAGCACGTAACTTCTCAAAGATGGACGGTGTTGTTTTAGGAGTTTAATTCTAAAACACCGTGCATACATAAACGGAGGGAGTTTTTCTTAAATGTCACCTCTAACAACCAGCGGTCGCATTAATAAAAGATATGTTCGCGAGGAATATTAATGTAAAGATATAGTATGATGTAGGAGAACGTGCCGACGAAAGGAAGACCTCTCCTATGACGGGAAAACATCATTTCGGCGAAGATCACGCGGCACTCTTTCTCTCTCACCTGTACAAGTGTACAACATGCAGATGTCCTAATATTGCCAAACGGTGGAATATTGCAAAGGAAAAAAAAGGTAGTTGAATTCATCATAATAATATAAATTGGGTGGAAAGGAACATTGTCATGTTGCTTTCCTCGCATGAAAAAATAAATCCTAAAAAAGGCAAGGGAGAGAGAGGAAGGGGAAGTATATAAAGTATAAACAGTGCTTCTCGGTGTTTCTTTCCAAAGAAAATTAAACCTCGTGTTGCTAGCCCTCCTCTTCTAAAAGAAGAGAAAGACTGAGGGAGGGAGGGAAACCTCAGATGGAAACCAAGAGTGGCAATCATTTGTCTAGGATCTTCTCCCCCCTCTGAAATCTGAATTTCAACAGAGATCCCGTCTGCTTGCTCCTTCCTTCCTTCCCTCTCCTCTCCATCCTTTTGTGCGCGCAAGTTGTTAAACTGGCACACGACTTTGGCTTTTTGGAGAGAGGCCACATACATACGGCTTACTGGAGAGAGGCGGGGCCGCCGCTTTTTGGCCTCCTCCCCATTGGAGCGCACAAAGCTGGGCGGCACCATTTAACACTACCACCACCACCACCACCACCACCAGGCGCACCGTCACACAACACAAGCGCCAGGGGAGCGACACGCAGGAATCACCCTGGAGTTTGCCTTCTCCTCTGCGAGCAGATCGGATTTGAACCAGTAAGTTCGCTGGCTGGCAATTTGCTCTGGTTACCTGTGTGCTCTTGGTGGTGTTTGTCGGCCGATTTTGGTTCTGCCAGGGTCAGGGCTACCTGTTCTTCCTTTCTGGTTGTTATCTTGATTCGGTTCTGTTGTAGGAGACATGTGAGTTTTGAAACTGGTAAAAACTCTTCTGGATTTCCAAGTCTGCTGCCTGACGGCGCTTTGCATGCATGCCTGAGCCTGACTATGTGTTGACTGGTCAGGTCTGACTTTACGTAATCATTTCTAGAGGTTTCTCTTAGGTCTCTATCTACGACTCATGAACTGCAGGAGCAGATTGGCCGGGTCCTTATCCACAAGTTACTTTCTTGATTTGATCCCTTCATGGAGTTATTGTTGTGTATGGGGTTTTTACACTCCATGTGTTCCGCAAGCATAAGCACTGACTGCCAACCCTGTTATTGGGTCCACAGAAAGCATACTTGCGCAATCTATTTAATCATGTAACTCGTATACGGTATAGATCGAGAAAGTATCTTTGGCTGATTTTTGAACTCATTCCTTCGAGTATTACATAGGGAAATGTAGAGAAAGACTCTTAGTCTGAAAGATTGAGGTTTCAGTATGGTGTTCTTCAACTGTCATGCTATTAAACGAGATGGTTGTTTAGCTATGGAACTGATAGAACATTAGGGTATTTGACAAGTAAAAGAAATTCTGCTTCTGTCAAAGTGTACTACTTCTGTTCGGAATATTTCTCTTTTTAGACACAAAACATTTCGGGGTTTTCTGTCGTCATAGAAGATTGTCTCATGTTATTCCCTGTATTGAGTACTCTTTCTCCAAATTTCAAGGTTCTAACTTTTTCTTGGCGTGTATAATTGCATCTGCAGAGAAAGTTGCCAGCAGTCCACACTTGGAATAATTGTTGGAGGTAATCACCAAACTTGTCCAGGTTGTGTGAAAATGCACTACAACTTGTAACCGAAAATCACGAAGCTCTGATCTGGTACCAGCATTCTGAATTTGTGGAGTGTATCCATCGAGGCTGGAGACGCCAAATTCTGTTCTAGAGGATTTGCTGGGGTTGCTGATGGAAGACGATCCTAATCAAAACTTTGAGCCATTCTCGCAGCCTTTCTGCAGCCAGAATGTGGTTTCATTTCAAACAAGCGCGACAAGTAGCGGGTCAGGAGGCATGCCAGTGTACCTGGACTGTTCCAGCAGCATCGAGACTAACATGGGGATGATGAACACAACACCTTCAGTAGTTGTCTCGACTAGTCCATCCAGTATGGTTGCTGATTCTGCGCAGAACCTCAAATATGGAGGACCCCTGGCTGCGGATTGGTCGTATCTCGAGCTCCAGGTGCTGAAAGATTGCCTCGACAGGTAAACTACTCCCATGAGTATGGCTGCTGTCATATGCAAAAATTAGTATAGAACATGGGTCTTAATTGTTGGGGTTTATCCTAAAACTGTGTCCATTAGGTAGAGATTTCTTATCTTGTGGTTTGTAATATTCGTATGACTTGTGTTGCAACATGCCGGTTTGGCTTCATTAATTTAAAGCCGTACTATGCTCGAGCCGTCTATCTTGTTGGTTGATGATAGCATGAAGATTTTTTATATCTTTTTTTTTTTGCAAATCTTTCTATATCTTGTTGGTACTTGGGTTCACTGGATCACCCCTCATGTGTATCCTTTCAGATATGTGAATGAACATGGCATCATGAAGTACATAAAGATAGCAGCATCAATACCAACCAAGACGGTGAGGGATGTTGCGATGAGATGCCAATGGATGGGCGTAAGTAATCTCTAACTTCTACATACTCTCTGTATTCGTTCTTATTTTTCTGATTACATGGATGTCAATTGTATAAGGTGTTTGGGTATATCAGTAAAGAGTTCATGCCCAAGAAGGAGCAGCTCTTATTTAGATCTGACCACTGATTAAGAAAGATAATAACACATACACATGATTGGCAATTTCCTTGGGTGCAAATCTATAAGAAGAAATTTATCGTTTTTCTCCTAAAGCATCTCCTTTTGGGGGACATGCTAAACCTTGTTTTAAATTTCAAGATTTACCTGAACACACTGGAGTGGGTGATAGATGCACTTATTCTAAATGTCTGCATATTAGGATGAGTGGCAGATACACTTATTCTCATTTGTATATACAGATACTGCATTTGTGCATTTTTTACCTTTCATAGTGGGACATGAGTTGGCAATCAGTATATTATTTTGGTATGTTATTTTATTCTTGTCCATTCGTGTTACCTAAAAAGAAAGGTATATCAAAGGCAGAGTGCTCTTAGTTAATTACAAAATAATAAAGCATGCAATACTTATTTCATCAGTGTTCCACCTTTTTGGCTCAATATATTTATTAGTTACAAAAGCTGAATTGCTAAGACCTGCCTGAGCTTTTGATTAATCAATAATTCTGTGCTGCTGGAAATCAAAGTATGATACAGTACCTTTTTGGTCTTGTGTATATATTGTTTCTCAGGAACCCAAATGTGCTATATGTTCTTCACAGTTTTATCAAAAATATTGGTAGCTAAAGGCTAGAGTTTTTAATCTGAAACATATGCTATTAAGAAGATATATATTCCTAGCTGAATAAGCGCCTTCTTTGTATTCCATTTTTTATAATTTAAGTGATGTGATCTTCCACAGAACAAACAAAATACAAGACGACGGAGGCCTGCAGAGCATCATAGCAGAAAAATGAAAGATAGAAAGGTATTAGTGTCTTTTCTTCTATTTGATGAAATCTGTTTCTTTTGACATCCTTAACTACCCCAAATCATTAGAGATAAAACAAGCTAGAAAGTTTTCAGTTCAAATGGTTTGTAAGTTATAAACAAGAATACCTAGGAGGAACTGGATATCTTTCTGAAAAATAAGAAGGGCCCTCAAAAGTATGCAATCAGTTCTTTAGAAAGGTATTTTTGAAAGAAAGGTTCTTTGCAGGGTGGAAAAGTTTAGGTTATGCAAATACACGTATAATCCATTATTCTCGTGCTTATCACATTTAGGTGCATATTTTTTTCTGGTGTTAATCATGGTTATTTCTCAGGATAATATGTTAGGGCCTTCGTCGTCCTGGGGTACCCGGACCAGTTATTCTGTTCAGACGGATACAAGAGTTTCTTCCTTTGTGCCACATCATGCCATTCAAAACAGTCAATTTCTATCTGGAGGTTAGTGGGTCACCTGAGTATCAGGCGGTCTTTTACAATTTACCATGTAGTAATTGGTTGCTTCCATAATTCTGTTTATCTTCTTCATTTTTTTTTGCTTCTAGAGGCCTGCTATGTTATATTTATATATCTATTATTTACTCGTATAAAAAAAACCAGCTTGTGCTGATGGTCTGTTTGTCCTAGGATCGTACTGACCGTCTGATTTGCTCTCAATAGTTCAGATTGAGCTAAGATTACACTCTACAAATTTAAATATGTTTTGCAGAAACACCTTATTAAGCCATGAATTTGCAGATACAGAGAGCATCATCTCCATCTAGAATAGCTAGCATTGTAAGCAGCCCCTGATTGTAAGCATGCATTATATTATACTTATGTCTTAAGTTTGTAGCAATGCATGGGCTTCTTGCTAGGTAATAAAAAAGAAGGGAAGAAGGGAAAAGAGGCAGGATGCAAAGAAAATTAAAAATATATCGTAGGAGTAAATACTCAGGCTTCACATGCTAGATTTGTTGGCATAGTGTCGTGCGCTGTTACGAAATAATAAAACCATATTAGCCTGAATTTCTAGCAAAAAGGCTATGCAATGCGGAGGAGTGGGTTAGGTTTGCTGAAAATTACAAAGAAGGTAAGAGAGATGTAAAGGCGTTTAGTTTGATCTAGATCTCATGGCTCTCACGATCCTACGATGAATGGACCGTGTCACCAGCCTGATATCTTTATAGGAGTAAAGAATTTTAGAACAAAATTACGGTACTTCCTTCCTGCTGTTGACTTAGTTTTTGACTCAAATTCTAAATTTAACGTGTATCAGCAGGGATTATTTTAACAAAAACCAGGGGATACTTGACTACATTGGAACTTAGCATTGAAATATGCATGTATTTCTGTACTTGCAACAAATACTGAGAACTGTCATTTTAGATATCATTCACCGAACATTTAGTACGTGTGGATATGTAGAACCTGTTTGACCATTTACTATTTGTTAGAGATGAAACGTACTCTAAAATAGCAATCCAATTCCTCCTGAACTTCAAAGATAATTGGTAGATTAGGAGATCCTGAGGCTCGACGAGATTTGCATATGCTTTCAATTTGTTCTGATCAATTTGTTCCATAACTTGATCAAGTGCATCTTTTCCACCATGTAGCCTCTGAGATAGATCGTGCAGTTCAGAATGTACTGGATGAAAACAATCGGCTTCTTAATCAGATAGACACAAATATTCAAGGATTTCAGGTTAGTATGTTTTCCTGTCATGTGCAATCACTTGTACAGCAGAGTGGAGGAGTTCCATGATTTTGTCGTCAGTCTTTATCTGGAGCATTATCGCTTAAAACTGAATTTCATGTCAAGTACATTTTTTCTTCCAGGCTCAGAACAATATCGATCTATTCCATCGCGTGAGAATGAACATTGATGGCCTTTTACAAACGTAAATATATTACTCATCTGATGCATGTATATTTCAGTTTTAAAAATACCAGAGTTGAGCTTGTGAAGAAAAAAAATCCTTGCCTCTAATGACACTTTTTCTACAAACAGCATGAGCCAAATGCCTGGAAAAATGAGTGAGATGCCTCGGTTACCAGTTTGGGTTAATGAAAATCTTGCTAGCTACTTGCTCCCAGATCCTAGAATGGTAAGTACTTCAAGTTCCTGTCACTGGTTGACACTCTTTTATCACAGATCAGTTTAAAGTTCTGCATTTTACCTAGTGATTTCATGTTCTTTCATGAACTTGTTTGAAATTCGAACCTCACAATCTTGTGCCGTTCTTGATCTAGTAAACCAACTTACCAAGTAACCTTTCTTTCTCAAGGCACAAGTTCTTGGAAAAAGCCATTTGAAGGAGGAGCCAAGAGGATGGTGAGTCATAGCCAACAGGTCACAGATGAGGCAGATACTGAAACTTCATCGGTAGTTTGATGAATTAGCGAGTATAAATACTGCTTCAGCATATACGCCAGATGGCGATGAATAGAGTCACCAGAGGAACCTTCTTCCTCTATATGGGATCAATGGAGAGGTGAGTGGTGACTGAGAAGCCACTCTGCATTGCATCACAACAAGCCTGTATATTGGTGGCTGAACATTGAGCGAGCAGTGATGGTTTCAGGAAACTGCAGTTTTTCTCGTCCTGCTGCACCTGCAAATATTGAATCTTTTTTTTTTTTTTTGGATTTGTCCTCCAGAGAGAGTAGAGTAAATAGAAAATGTAGCACAGGAAGCCAATAAGAACTAGCTACATAGCAAAAGAAAAGCCTTTTTGCCGGTCACTATTTACTTCTTCTCCCTGTATGTAAACGTAAATCCAGATATCTAGTAATGTTATCTCACCAGTGCAAGAACTACATGATTCTGGCAAAAATCTGGTCAATGGCGGCCACAATGCTGCCGTAGCATTCCTTTACTTGAACCTCATCCTTGTCTCTTGCCGCATAGTCTAGCTGCACATAGTCACAACAGGAGAGCAGGATCAGCACCACTATGAGTGTTCGATTGCTTGAGTTTACATTGATTTTGCGTGTGACCCCTACTCTGGTGACGCTGTTGAAGAGTTCGGAGTAGAGCCTCCGGAGCTCGGGGCGTTGGCTCCCCGGCTTCGCCTGGATGATGGCGTACAGGTCCTGCTTGAGGTTGGAGGCGCTGGCCCGCAGCGCCGCCTGCAGCTCACGCCACGACCGGGCGTCGATGTACTCCTTGACGCGCACCAGGTTCCTCGCGTGGGTCCTCACGTTGGCCTCGGCCTCCTCGCTCGACTGCTCCGGGATGGTGATCCGAAGGTCGAGGTCAAGCGCGCCAGCGGCGCCCGTCGCGGGCGGCAGCAGATTGGATACGATGAGAGCCGCCGCCGCCGCCGCCGTCGCGAGGCTCCTTCTGCTGCTGGTCGTGGCGGCTGGTTCCTGCGGTTGCTGGTGGCCACTGCTCCGCGGCTTGGTGGTGGGTTTGTTAAGAGGGTAGCGGGAGAGGCTTGCGTGGAGCGATTGGATGGCGAGCTGCAATGCCATGGCCGATCGAGTCTTTCCACCTTGGTGTAATCTTCTTCGGTTTTCCATGGGTTCAGGCGTGCACAGCATAGTAGCCGTGTGTTTCGGATAAGCTGGGTTCGCTACGAGGTAATTAGGCAATGGAAAACGCTTGTATTAGTCCCTCTCCTTTCTTCCTGCTAGGCAAAATAGAAGAAAGTCCACTTCTAGTCCTTGAACTCTTGGAAAAATTTACTTTTGGTCCTAAAAATTATTTTTAGTTTAGAAAGAACCTTAAACTCTCAAAATAGTTCACTTTTCATCCCTTTTTAGTTGAGTTGAGCACATCGCTTACGTGGAAGAAATAGTGAACCAACAATTGGTTTAGAACCAAACCAAGCCCAAGCTAGCTTAGATGTTGAACCCAACATTTTAATGCAACAATAAAACTCTTGGATCCCTAAACCAGTCTCTCGCTTGATTTCTCTCCCTTCTAATTCACTTGAAGTGTTGCACCACAAAGGTCTGCTTGCTTGCCTATCAGCATCGTCCTGCCTCTATACCCTTCCACCATTGTCTTGAGTTTTTGTCCACCCATGGTAGATATTTACCTAGCTCAACCGGGATAAGGATTAAAAGTGAATGATTTTGAGAGTTTAAGGTTCATTTTAAACCAAACAGAAGTTCTAGGACCAAAAGTGAACTTTCACGAGAATTCAAGGACCAAAATTGGACTTTCTTCGGCAAAATATGGTTGGGAACAATGCTCCATATTAAGGTTGAAAATGAAAAGGAAACTTTTCGCCCATTTCCGAATAAAAAGGAAATGGAGGGCCAAATACGAAAAAGGAAGCGACATTTGGAGGAAAAGAAACGGAAACGACAAAATCATAAACGAAACGGAAAAGAAAACGAGGGAGCCCTTTCTAACGGAAAGGGATACGGTAGAGGAAATTCCGGAAAAATAAATACAAAAAGTTTCCGGAAATATAACCTAGAGAGGCTCATGCATTTAGCAGGCCTACATTTACACATGAACCGGGCTTAGCCACGTATAAAGTCCACTGATTACTCTAACCTTAATCACTTTGTATAATTGTATGCATGCAGCTGTTAAACTATGTGTATTAATTTATGTTGAATTGCGACGTTAAGTGCTATATCTTGTCTTATTGTCTTTTTATTTATGTGTGTCTTTCGGTCTAGTAATCAAGGTATTATGCCGTATTGTGTTGTGGCAAATATCCGTTTTCGTAACGTATCCGCTACGTATCCGTTCTGTATTCATATCCGATGATTTCTGTTTTCATATTCGTTTCCAGGGTTTTCGATTCCCTTTTCGATTCCGACAAGATAGAGGGAAACAAAAATGATATAGCATGTTTCCGTCCGTTTCCGTTTCATTTTCAACCCTATTCAAAGGGGATTTGACTGTCATATATATATGTGCGTATATAGAGATGTACAAATACACAATACAAGGCATAGAAGCTACGGTATAAGTACAATCTAACAACCTCCGTGAATCTTAATGATGTCTTTAAATCACTTACTAATAAATTAAGATTGCACCGATATA
>NC_061514.1:148236169-148256504 GCF_022539505.1 Lolium rigidum
ATTGCACCGATATATCCTTCCGAATGAAGGTAATAGGAGCATCTCCAGCTGCATCCCAAAACGGTGCCGGATTTAGAGTTTGAAGGACGTTTTTTCTTCATGCTGCGTTTGAGGGACATCGCTCCCCAGCCGCGTCTCCCAAACATAAATTAAGATTCTTAAAATTTAATTGAAAATGGTTGAATCTATTCAAACTTGCTATATATTACATAGATTTGAACGAAATTTGATGAAATTGAAACCTAAACCATAACACTAGTACTTGCGGCGGCCAGAGAGGTCGTAGTACCGGTGGAAGTTGTACATGCCATCGTCGATGACGTCCTGCTTGCCGCGCTCGTCGGGCTCGTTGATGGGCTCGTCCTTCACCGCGCCGCTGGGCCCAGATTCGCCGTCGTTGGTGAGGTCGACGAGCGGCATCCCAGCGTCGCGGATGGACATGGCGATCGCGGCATCGATGTCATCCCTCCAGGCGTCCTTGTTGTTCAAGGACGCCATGTACGCCGCGTGCAACCCTGGGTAGTCCTCGGGGTCGTCGCTCTTGGCGATGATGCGTTGCCGCCACTCGTACTCTGCCATCTGCGCGGCCTTCACGGCTTCCTTGTTGTCCTGCTCCTCCACCTCCGGCTTCGGAACGAGGAGGGCGCCACCGGCGCGCCTCTGCTGCTGCCGCGCTGGTTCAAGTATGGTGATGATGCTGCCGCCGCACCTTCGAATCGCGGGCGGCGTTGCGAACTCAGGCTCCTCCTTCACCTCACGCTTCGGCACGCTATACGGCGTGGCGCGGTGCGAGGAAGGCGTCGAGCGTGCCGACCCCGAAGAAGAAGAGTTCGAGGAGGATGAGTACGTCCTCCTCGGTTGCTAATGCGCTAAAGCCGGAGGAGATGGCGGCGGAGAAGCTGGCATCTCCAACCTTGCGGCGCCCCTATGGATGCCGTGGACGACGGTCGAGAGGGTGCGCCCGGGAACGCCCCATAAAAGGACGCGCCCCTCCTTGTTCCACGTGTTCCTCCGGCCGACGAGGCTGTCGGTGCTGTTCATGTCGGCCAGTGGTGGAGCCAGCCCAAGTGCCGAGCCTGGGCAAGGTATACACGCAACTATTTTTACCAGAGTTTGCCCCAAGATACCCTCATTTAAGCTAGCAGCTTCAACTAAGCATCAAAGAGAGTTAGCAACCGAAGCCCGGGCAGCCGCCCGGGCATGCCGGGCCGTAGCTCCGCCACTGATGTCGGCGTCGTATTGCGCCTAGAAGAAGTCCGCCCACCACTCATCGTTGCTGGTGGGGGCCCAGGTGGGATCGACGCGCTCCTCGGCGTTGAGGCGAGCGCGCTGGGTCCTGATCGCGTCCCTCCAGCGTTCGGTTCCCCGCGGCGGCGACGGGACGCCGATCCCGTTGACGGCCATCCTCCAGCCGCTGCTTGGCAGGCGCATGTCCGGCGGGACAGGGTACCGCACGTGGTACAACGCCCACACCTCCGCCACCGTGAGGCTGCCCAAAGCCGTTCGACGCGAGGATGTTCTTGCGGGAGGGAGACATTGGCGCTGAGGCGAGAGGAAGGAAGGAGGTGCAACGAGATTGGAATGTGGAACATGGCGAGAGGAAGCAGGGGGCACTCTTTATTGTACATCGGCGGCATGTGAGGCGGCAGCGGGACGTTGGCCCCAATAAACGCCGCGCGCGGATGGCCACGCGGCAATGCACGACGAGACGCTTCACTGCGTCGTCTGGAAAGCTGGATGCCGTTCACGTCGCTTGAACAGAGGGTAGGTGATACGTTGCAAACGTATCTATAATTTTTGATGCTCCATGCTTGTTTTACACCAATTTATATATATTTTATTTACACTTCGTTGCACTTTTATATATTTTCCTGCACTAACCTATTGACAAGATGCCACAGTGCTAGTTCCCGATTTTCTGCTGTTTTGTATTTCAGAAAAGTTGTACATGAAATATTCTCGGAATTAGACGAAACAAATTAAAGCCGAAGTTCCTATTTTACCGTAACGAAGACGAAGTCCAGATGAGAGACGAAGAGGCGCCACAGGGCGGCCATGGCACGGCCCTAGCCCTGGCCGCGCCATGGGGTGGTGTGGCCCCCCAGGCGTCCACCGACCTCTCCCTTCCGCCTATTTATTTACGATCTCGGGAAAAACCTAAATACCCGAGCCTCCATCCACGAAAAGTTCCGTCGAGGCCGCCATCGCCAACCCTAGCTCGGGATGGTTCTAAAGCTCTTCCTGGCACCCTGCCGGAGAGGGAGATCATCACCGAAGGTCTCTACATCGCCATGGCCACCTCCGAAGTGATGCATGAATAGTTCATCTCTGGACTACGAGTCCATAGCAGTAGCTAGATGGTTGTCTTCTCCAATTTATGCTTCATGTTTAGATCTTGTGAGCTGCCTATCATGATCACGATCATCTTTATGTAATGCTACATGTTTTGTTTGTTGGGATCCGATGAATATTGAATACTATGTTGAGATCGATTATATACTTGTCATATGTTAGTTGTGATCTTGCATGCTCTATGTTGCTAGTAGATGCTTTGGCCAAGTAAATGCTTGTAACTCCAAGAGGGGGTATTTACGCTCGATAGTGGGTTCATGCATCTAGTAATCTGGAAGAGTGACAATAATTTCTAAGATTGTAGATGTGATGTTGCTACTAGGGAGAAAACAACAATGTTTTGTCTAAGGATAATTCTATTGTTTACTTTACACACATTGTTTAATGTGATGATATGTTACTTGCAACTTAATACTTGAAGGGGTTCGGATGATAACCTGAAGGTGGATTATTAGTCATAGACGCAGTTGGATTACGGTCTATGTATTATGTTGTAATGCGTAAACAAATCTCATAGTAATTATCTTGTCATGTATGGTCTTTATTCTGTCAATTGCCCAGCTATAATTTGTTCACCTAGCATGTTCTTTATCTTTATGGAGAGACACCTCTAGTGAACTGTGGACCCCGGTCCTTTTCTTTTACACTGATAAAATCACCATGTTCTGTTTACTTACTACAAACATTGTTCTCTTTAATTTCACTGCAAACAAACATCTCTTTCCACACTATACGGTTAATTCTTTGTTTTCAGCAAAATCGGTAAGATTGACAAACTCACTGTAATTTGGGGCAAAGTATTTTGGTTGTGTTGTGTGCAGGTTTCACGTTGTTGCTGACACCAGTAGTGCGCCCTGCCACAAGTCAGCTAGCAACACCTTCAGAAGTCACGCCTTTCTCCTACTGGTCGATTAAACCTTGATTTCTTACTGGGGGAAATCTTGCTACTGTGCTCATCATACCTTCCTCTTGGGGTTCCCCAACGGTGTGCAATAGTCACTCATCAAACTCTTTTTATGGCGCCGTTGCCGGGTAGAAAGAGGATTTCTGCAAGGGGAGTCTCTGATCTCCAATCTCTTTACTTTGTTATTGTTTTGCTTAGTTTATTTTACTTTGTCTTTTTTGCTTTATTATATCAAAAACACAAAAAATAGTTTTTATTATAGCTTTTATTTCCGTTGCTCTGTTTTAATTTTACTAAAATGGGTACTCCTGAAAAAACTAATTTGTGTGACTTTACTATCACAAACAACAATAATTTTTATTGTACACTTATTGCTCCACCTGTTGCTGAAGCAGATTTCTATGAAATTAAACCTGCTTTGTTAAATCTTGTTATGAAAGAGCAATCTTCTGGTGTTAGTACTGATGATGCTGCTTCTCACCTTAATAATTTTGTTAAACTTTGTGAGATACAAAAGTATAAGGATGTAGATGGTGACATTATAAAACTGAAATTGTTTCCTTTCTCTTTGAGAGGGAGAGCTAAAGATTGGTTGCTATCTTTGCCCTAGAAATAGTATTGATTCTCGGGTTAAATGCAAAGATGATTTCATTGGAAAATATTATCCTCCAGCTAAGATTATATCCTTGAGAAGTGACATAATGAAAGTTAGACAATTTGATAATGAACATGTTGCTCAAGCTTGGGAAAGAATGAAATCTTTGGTAAAGAATTGTCCCACTCATGGACTAACTACTTGGATGATCATCCAAACTTTTTATGTATGACTGAATTTTTCTTCAACAAACCTTCTGGATTCAGCTGCTAGAGGTACCTTTATGTCCATTACTTTGGGGGGTGCAACAAAACTCCTTGATGATATGATGATAAATTATTCTGAATGTCACACCGAGAGGGATCCACAAGCTAAGAAGGTAAATTCTATTGAAGAAACCTCCTTGAGTGATAATATTGATACCATTATGTCTATGCTTATTAATGGTAAAGCTCATGTTGATCCAAATAATATTCTGTTAGCTTCTTTGGTTGCTCAAGAAGAGCATGTTGATGTGAAGTTCATTAAAAGCAATAATTTTAACAACAATGCTTATAAGAATAATTTTGGTAGCAACAATTATAGGACATATCCTTCTAATAATAGTAATGCTTATGCCAATTCTTATGGTAATTCCTACAACAATAATAGAAGTGCACCCTCTGATCTTGAAGTCATGCTTAAGGACTTTATTAGTAAACAAACTGCTTTTAATAAATATGTTGAGGAAACATTTCGCTAAATTGATGTTCTTACTTCTAAAGTTGATAGCCTTGCTCTTGATGTTGAATTTCTTAAGTTAAAGGTTATACCTCATGATGTTAAAGAAAGCAAAACTTTGAATCCCATTCAAGTTAGAATTGATGACAATATTAGGATGTTGGCTAAATTGCATGCTAGGTGGAAAAGAGAAGATGAAATTGCTAGAAATAATAATTTGACTAAAATTTATACCATTACCACTAGTAATACTGAAGTCTCAAATGCTAGCAAACCTGCTACTATTAATGGTAAAATAATTGGTGTAGGAAACGTCCTCACTCCTTCTACAAAATTGCCTAGAACCACTGAAACTATTTCTGATAAGTGTGCTGAAATTTTTTGGAGTATGGGAGATAATAGTTCTTTTACCTTTGATAATAATAACTTTGATTTTGATGATTGCAATATCTCTGAAGTAATTAAGTTCTTACAAAATCTTGCTAGAAGTCCTAATGCTAGTGCTATAAATATGGCTTTCACGAAACATATTACAAATGCTCTCATGCAAATTAGAGAACAGAAATTGAAACGTGAAGCTTATATTCCTAGAAAGTTAGAAGATGTCTAGGAGCCCATCATTAAGATGAAAGTAGATGACTTTGGTTGAAATTCTTTATGTGATCTTAGTGCAAGCATTTCTTTTATGCCTAGAAAAATCTATGATATGTTTGATTTGCCACCATTAGAACAATGTTATTTGGATGTTCATCTTGCTGATATTGCTAAAAAAACCTTTGGGGAGAGTTAATAATGTTCTTATTATGGTTAATAATAACTTTGTCCCTGATGATTTTGTTGTTTTGGATATTGAATGCAATGCTTCTTGTCCAATTATTTTGGGAAGACCGTTTCTTAGAACTGTTGGTGCTGCTATTGATATGAGAGATGAGATTATTAAATATCAGTTCCCACTAAAGAAAGGTCTGGAACACTTCCCTAAAAAAGAAATAATTCACCTATTGATTCTATTATTAGAACAACTTATGATGTTGATGCTTCTTCATTTTAAAATACTTGATGCTAGCTCTTTTTCCGCGTCTAGCTGAAAGGCGTTAAAGAAAAGCACTCTTGGGAGATAACCCATGTTTTATTTCTGTAATTTTTTTTGTTGAGTCTTGGAAGTTATTAGCTCTGTAATAACCTCTCCTTATCATTTTTATTTCGTTTTTGTGCCAAGAATAGTCTCTAATAGGAAGAAAGTAATATTTGGGGAAGTTGCTGTCCTGAAACAGATTCTATGTTGTCACCATAAAATTTGTATTCCCAGCCAGAACGTAATTTTGAGCTACCAAGTTTTTAGCATATGACCTAGGTTATTATATTACTTTTATTAGTTGAACACTTTTCGATTTTAGCAACAGAGGATTTTCGAAAAGATCGATCTTTACCTGCTGTTCTGTTTTGACAGATTTCTGCCACTATTTGCATTTGCCACTTAATCTCTTTATTTTTGAGTTCTTTTGAAAAATTTGCTACAGTAGCTAATATTTTAATGGATGTTTGATATATGTTAGAACTGAATCCAAGTGGATTTGTTATTTTCATTGCACTAATGCTGCTAATAAGAATTGTGTGAAGTTTTGTATGAAGGAAGTTTTCAAGTGTAGGGAGAGAAGAATGATGCACTGAGATGAAGTATGGACAAAATCTCAAGCTTGGGAATGCCCATGTCACCCCAAGAAATATTCAAGAGATACAAGTGTCAAAGCTTGGAGATGCCCAAGGCATCCCCTCTTCATCAACAAAGCATCAGGTCATCTTAGACGCTATATTTTTATTGCTTTATATGCTATGTGTTGTTCTTGGAGCGTCTTTATTTTTATTTTTAGTTTAATTTTGTTTTGTTTGCTGTAGCATATGGTTTGATCCCAGCATTTTTTTTTGAGAATGACACACTACGTTTTAATTGCATAGAACACTCTAGTTTTCACTCTTATTATTCTGCGAGTGTTCTCTTTTGCTAGTACTGCGTTTAGCTCTTGGTTTTCCACTCGTATTTTGTTCAGAGCTTGTTAGTTTTCTTTACTTAGGTCTGATTAGCTCTCTGGTTTTCATTGATTATTACCTATGAGAGTTGTTTCAAATAAGTTGATTGGTGTTGGAGACGAGTAAAATAGTTCATGTTTATAGTGATGCAAAAGAAAGCTTGTCTAGACTGTGGCATAGACTTTGGTATGTTATGTTGGATGTTATTCTTATTATATGCTTAGTAGTTATTGTTGTAGTATGACTTGTCTCAAATAGATGAGAGTGTTTAATGTGCCATTGAAAGAATCATGTATTTTTTCTATCATATAAAGCATAATATTATGGTATTCTGCTTTGACACTTTATTGGGTTGACTTTGCACATGTTTACATCATGTTATGACTACAAACCAGTCACCTAAAGCCTATATGATCATTTAATTTTTGACTTGTAATATCACTTTATGATTTTATTAATAATGTTTTATCGCTATGCATGATTATGGCCATTATTGCTCTCTTAGTTGGTCGCTCCCAGTCTTTTGCTAGTCTTCGCATGTACTGAGTATTAGCTCTACTCATGCATCCAACCACCAAAAACCAAAGTTGTCAATTGTGTCCACCATACATACCTATATGTGGTATTTCACCGCCACTCCGAATTGCTTGTGTGCTACCTTTAAACCTTCAAACGTTATTACTTGTTTTGTGTTTTGTTTTAGCTCATGAGGAAGTATTAAATGGTTTATTGTATTTTCATGACTTCATTCCATGACTAGCATGAATAATGTGCTGGTACTTAATATTGCAAAAAGAGCAAGGCAACTGGGTTCCCATCCCAAACAAAATATAAAATAAACAAATAAATCTCCGCACATTATGTATTGGAGAGATCCTAAATAATAGTGTGCAATGGAGAACTACACGGGAGCCGCTCTTGAGGTCACTATATGAAAGGATGATAGATCATTTGATGCCATTCGTTGACATAGACATGCATACCTCTCAAAATATATTTTCAACTCCACTATTGCATTCAAAATAAAAAGCTCTAGCACATGAGTAATCTTGTTTTTCTCTGCGCAGAGCCTTTCTTTTACTTTTATGTTGAGTCTTCATCTTCTTGCTTTATGCATCAATTAAGAGAGCATATTCGTTATTATGAGTACAATGTGCACAGTCCCAAAATTTATTATTGATTGATTCATGATTATGATATTGCTTATTCTCAAATTACTCGTATCTAGCCACCCTTTGAACTTTAAAGGTGTCCTGGCATTTATGTTTTGTTACTTCATAAAGGACAAGCTGAGTACCACGTTGCTATGTTTTCTCTATGCTCATAATCAAACAGTTGCTTTCAGTGCATAATTATTCATGATTCTTTATTTGAGTTACTTTTCATATTGTAACATAGTTGCTAAGTTCTATTGTTTGAATTATATCTATCATGTCTATGCTTAGAGTACTTTGATCCCAACTCACAATGCTTTTACAATAACTTGATCAAGATTGTGTTGGCTTCATTTCACCTCAAAAATTATTTTTGTTATCACTTACCTACTCAAGGATGAGCAGGAGTTAAGCTTGGGGATGCTGATACGTTGCAAACGTATCTATAATTTTTTATGCTTCATGCTTATTTTACACAAATTTATATATGTTTTGTTTACACTTGGTTGTACTTTTATACATTTTCCGGCACTAACCTATTGACAAGATGCAACAGTGTCAGTTCCCTGTTTTCTGTTGTTTTGTCTTTCAGAAAAGTTGTACAGGAAATATTCTCGAAATTGGACGAAACAAAAGTTGAAGTTCCTATTTTACCGTAACGAAGACGGAGTCCAGAGGAGAGACAAAGAGGCTGAAAGGACACATATGCTTCCTAGAGGGGGTGAATAACTTTTACGAATATGGATTAACAAATGCGGAATAAAAATAGTGTTTAATTTGTTAAGCACAAAACCTATATACCTAGGGTTCACCTATGTGCACCAAGAACTTATGCTAAGCAATACAAGTAACTATGTGATAGCAAGATATATAACTTCAAGCACGAAGGCTATCACAATGTAAAGTGCATAAGTAAAGAGCTCGAGTATAGAAATAACCGAAGTGACGCGGAGACAACGATGTATCCCGAAGTTCACACTTTTGCGAGTGCTACTCTTCGTTGGAGCGGTGTGGAGGATAAGTCACTCCAAATGCACGAAGGCCACCATATTCTCCTCGAGAATGTCCACCAAAAGGGATGTCCTCGATCCACTGGATATTCTCGATCCACTATGGAACCTTAGGGTGGTCACCGAACCCGCACAAAGGTTGGGGCTATCTCCAAACTTATTTGGAGGCTCCCAATAAATTGCCACAAAGGTCTTGCCCCTGAGGAATCTCCACAACTTAATTGGAGGCCCCAAGAACACCACTAAGTTGCAAAGCACAAAGCCTGAGGTAATCTCCACAACTTAATTGGAGGCGCCAAAAACACGACAAAGACCACTAAGCCGTCTAGGGTCTAAAGATCCAAGAGGAACAAGCTCCGGGAACAAGCTCCCGAAGTGTATGTCTCACGAACTTTTACCTCCACGTATTACCGCGGAGAAGTCAAACCGTTGCAATGGAAAGAACACCACAAAGATGCTCGAGTCATTCTCTCTTAAATTGCAACAAAGCTACAAAAGCTATTGGGGGAATAAGAGAGGAAGAACAAATAGGAGGAGGAACACCAAATTTTTCCAAGATCTAGATCTAGTTGATTTCCCTCACAAAGAGAGGAATTTGTTTGGTCAAGATGTAGATGTAAATCTCCTCTATCTTTTTCTCAAATATGAGCAAGAATCATGGATATATTAGAGGGAAAGGAAGCTTCCCAAGGTCAACAATAGAGTAGAGAGAGTAGGAGAAGCAACCGCTCAATGGGGAAGAAGACCCCTTTTATATGGGAGGAGGAGCTCTAGCCGTTTGGAGAAAAGGGCTCCATTTTCGCTCCCGGCCGGACCTTCTGGGCTTCGCCGGACCATTCTGGTCAGCCGGACTTGTCCAGCCGGCCCCGGACCCATTTTGGCGACCGTTTCACCAGACTGTGGGCTGGACTGGTCCGGCCCTGCCGGACCTTCCGGCCCGTGGCTGGACCACTTCGGCTGGCAACGCACCGCACACCAAAAATGTCGTCATTTTTGCATCGGGACTCTGAATTTGATGATCTTGGGGTCGTTGGAATCACAACGAAAAGATCTACAAGATCATGCAGGTAAACATCATAGTCCAACCATGGAGTATAAGATAAAAAGGGGAAAGTTTTAACCTATCTATAAGAGCTAAACCGGTAACACCTCCAATAAGGAAATTGTAACAACTTGAGTTAGAAAACTCGAATTTAGGTGAAACCAATTTAGTTGGAAATAGGATGAGAAGAGGTACCCCAAAAAGAGTGAACATATAACGAATAAGTGGGGTAGATTTTTTCATGCATTTAGAGGTGAAACCTCTCAAAATGAAGAACCGGGAAAAACTCTAATATCGAAAATACAACAAGTATTTCATGTGGAATCCGTTTTCTATGAACTAGAGATTGTGATGAGAATAAGCACAAGCTCTAAAAAACCATATGGATAAGATCCAAATAACAACCAAGAAATATGATGCATGGATGCAAAGGTTTGAACTCTCTCCGAACGATGCGATGAAGTTACTCACTCGAGAGCCCCTTCATAGTGCGGCAACTACCCTCTAACCCGATCTCCCAACTAAACCACAAGACCGGTAAGAAAGAAACCCCACAAAGAGTGAAAATATAACGAATAAGTGGGGTAGATTTTTTCATGCATTTACAGGTGAAACCTCTCAAAACGAAGAACCGGGAAAAACTCCAATATCAAAAACACAACAAGTATTTCATGTGGAATCTGTTTTTGATGAACTAGAGATTGTCATGAGAATAAGCACAAGCTCTAAAAAACCATATGGATAAGATCCAAATAACAACCAAGAAAGATGATGCAAGGATGCAAAGGTTTGAACTCTTTCCGAACAATACGATCAAGTTACTCACTCGAGAGCCCCTTGATAGTGCGACAACTAACCTCTAACCCGGTCTTCCAACTAAACCACGAGACCGGTAAGAAAGAAACCCCACAAAGGGTGAAAATATAACGAATAAGTGGGGTAGATTTTTTTCATGCATTTACAGGTGAAACCTCTCAAAACGAAGAACCGGGAAAAACTCCAATATCGAAAACACAACAAGTATTTCATGTGGAATCCATTTTCGATGAACTAGAGAGTGTCATGAGAATAAGCACAAGCTCTAAAAAAAACATATGGATAAGATCTAAATAACAACCAAGAAAGATGATGCAAGGATGCAAAGGTTTGAACTCTCTCCGAACAATACGATCAAGTTACTCACTCGAGAGCCCCTTGATAGTGCGGCAACTAACCTAACCTTGCACATTCCACTTGAGATCGGTGATGACGATCTTGACCGCAACAACGTGGAACACCTTTCTTGATGGTGATTTCTTGATGAAATCATGCTAATTGCTCCCCCATACTCCACTATGGGAGAGCTTCTTCTTCGACGCATCTTCACATATCCATGATCACCATATGAAAGGCAAGCTTCAAGAATATGATCTCTTCGAGTTGGCTCATCTTAAACTTGCACTTTATTTCTTCTTATTGCAACCTTGAAGCCAACAAACGGTCCAAGCATTGCCTATGGATAACTCCTACAATTATAACTTAGTGCAAACATTATTCCATAGGGATTGTTATTAATTACCAAAACCACACATGGGGGACTCCATGCACTTTCAGAGGCGCCACAGGACGGCCACACCAGGCCATGGCGCGGCCCAAGCCCTGGCCGCGCCATGGGGTGGTGTGGCCCCCCCAGGCATCCACCGACCTCGCCATTCCGCCTATTTATTCACGACCTCGGGAAAAACCTAAATACCCGAGCCTCCATCTACGAAAAGTTCCATCGCGGCCGCCATCACCGATCCTAGCTCGGGAGGGTTCTAAAGCTCTTCCCGGCACCCTGCCAGAGAGGGAGGTCATCACCGGAGGCCTCTACATCGCCATGCCCGCCTCCGAAGTGATGCGTGACTAGTTCATCTCTGGACTACGAGTCCATAGAAGTAGCTAGATGGTTGTCTTCTCCAATTTATGCTTCATGTTCAGATCTTGTGAGCTGCCTATCATGATCAAGATCATCTTTATGTAATGGTACATGTTTTGTTTGCTAGGATCCGATGAATATTGAATACTACGTTGAGATCGATTATATACTTGTTATATGTTAGTTGTGATATGATCTTGCATGCTCTCCATTGCTAGTAGATGCTTTGGCCAAGTAAATGCTTGTAACTCCAAGAGGGAGTATTTATGCTCGATAGTGGGTTCATGCATCTAGTAATCTGGAAAAGTGACAATGACTTCTAAGATTGTAGAGTGCTGTTGCTACTAGGGAGAAAACAACAATGTTTTGTCTAAGGATAATTCTATTGTTTACTTTACACACATTGGTTAATGCGATAATCTGTTGCTTGCAACTTAATACTGGAAGGGGTTCGGATGATAACCTGGAGGTGGATTATTAGTCATAGACGCAATTGGATTACGGTTTATGTATTATGTTGTAATGCCTAAACAAATCTCATAGTAATCATCTTATCATGTATGGTCTTTATTCTGTCAATTGCCCAGTTGTAATTTGTTCACCTAGCATGTTATTTATCTTTATGGAGAGACACCTCTAGTGAACTGTGGACCCCGGTCAATTCTTTTACATTGATAGAATCATCATGTTCTGTTTACTTACTGCAAACATTGTTCTCTTTAATTCCACTGCAAACAAACATCTCTTTCCATACTATACGATTAATCCTTTGTTTTCAGCAAAACCGGTGAGATTTACAACCTCACTATAAGTTGGGGCAAAGTATTTTGGTTGTGTTGTGTGCAGGTTCCACGTTGTTGATGACGCCGGTAGTGCGTCCTTCCACAAGTCAGCGAGCAACACCTTCAGAAGTCACACATTTCTCCTACTGATCGATTAAACCTTGGTTTCTTACCGAGGGAAAACTTGCTACTGTGCTCATCATACATTCCTCTTGGGGTTCCCCAACGGTGTGCAATCTACGCTCATCGGTAGGCGAAGGGTTTTAGACTTCCATGCCAATGACGCGTCGGGCCCACCACTCCCCGCCTCGCTTTTTGATGTGTCCGGCGTGCCCGGAGCGTCCCTTGTGGACCGGGGACGGGCTCAAGGCGCCGGACACCGTATTAGGCCCCGCCGAACGGAAAGAGCCTTTGGGGCGCGCGACTGGGAACAAAAAAATGCCGACGCGACCCAAAAACCTTTGGGGGACGTTTTGGGGGCGCGGTTGGAGATGCTCTAAGGGCAAGGGCTTAGTGAAACTATCAACAAGCTGATCCTTAGAAGAAATAAACTTAATCTGAAGTAGCTTCTGTACAACATGTTCGTTCACAAAGTGATAGTTAACTTTCTATATGTTTCGTCCGAGCATAAAATACTGGATTGAATGATAGGTATGTAGCACCGATAGTATCACACCAAAGGATAGGAAGCTGGTCTTGAGAGATCTTCGACTCTATAAGTAAAGAGTGCACCCAAATAATCTCAACTGTGACATTGGCAAGTGCTTTGTACTTAGCATCAATACTACTCCGAGACATTGTAGATTGCCTGCGAGCTTGCTAGGTGATCAAAGTAGAACCAAAGAACACAACATAGCCCTCCATAGATCACCGTCATCAGGACAACCAACCCAATTTGCATCCGAAAAGACGGAGAGCATGCTAGAGGGCGCTCGCTGAATATGCAGCCCATAAGGCACAATACGGTAAATGTAGCGCAAGATGTGCTTAACAAATGACCAATGATGATCGCATGGTGAATGGAAATACTGACACACGTGACTAAGTGCATGCAAAAGATGCGTCTGGTCAAGTGGTGATCAGGTATTGCAGACCACCCACAATGCCACGGTACTCACAGTGTCTACTGAAGAGACCATGGGAAACCACAATGTACCTGATCAGGGCATTATGGCTATCCACATTGGATATGAGTGTAAGCTCATCTTTAGTGGCGTCTTTTAAATGACATTTCGAAGCGTCAGGTCGATATTTTGGGAAAACTCGTTTCGTGGTATTATTTTTAGGGCGCGTTCGTTTCCAGCCGTTTCCCCCAACGAGTAGCATGAACAATAAAATACAAGAAAAATTAATGTTTTCATCTAAATTTCGTTTTATGTTACAAAATTGAATGAAAATGGCTAAGTTCGATCTAAAACCTAGCCTACTCGCCGTTAGCTTTGCTATTGTTCCCCTTCCTCCTCTCGTTCTTCGGCTCCCGTCGCTTCATGCGAAACGCATAACCCTATGTTTGACGTTCCTGCGCCTCATCGAGGATCCTCTGCCGCTCGGCCGCCAGGAAGAGGTGCCCCCTCCTTAATAGGCGCCCGTTCAACGGAGATTCCGACGTTTCACCGCCATGTGGCCTTGAACTCCTCCTATCAAGCGTGAGATTCGTCTTGGAGCTTCTTCAACGACTCGTAGGACTCGACGATAACATTCTGCTCCGCTGACTTCTCCTCTGAATCTGTCCTGCCGCTCTAGTCCTCTAGGTCGTCGTCGTCGTCTGACTCCTCCTCCGCCTCATCTACCTCCGCCTCGGTCGACGCATCAACTTCAGCCATGAACTCCGAGTTGAGGGTCAAAAACTCCTCCTTGTCGGCCTCGTCGAGCTCGGGCTTGAGTTGCGGCTATGCAGGTTCTTCCGCCGGTGGAGGCGGAGGTGCAGGTGCAAAATGGTTGTTGTGACCCTGCATGGAGTAGGCTGTAGCATGGCGGCATAGCATTTTATTTTAGATGGTGGGAAGGTCTTGTGCTACGGTGGCGACTGTTGTGGCGATTGAGAAGAATGGCAGGTTTCATAGGCGGAGGAAACGCAGGAGCAACGGAGAAGGGAGGAAGGAGTGTTGTGGCATTAACACCGCCACAACACGTGTAGAAGGCGCATCAAGGATGGGACGTCTCGCTTGCCTCCTCCTCGAAAACCGTCAATGACATGATTGGCTCGCAAATTTCCACATCGTCATCGTCTTGCGTACGTTACGCGCGCAAGGTCCCTGCGTAGCGGGGACGGCCTTAGGCCGCCGAACGCGGTATTGAGTCGCCCCAGACCAAAAAAGCCTATGGGGCGCGCGGCTGGCGCGGTTATCTGTCTGGAAAATGTAATTTAAACTGTTTAATGCAACTCTAGACCCTTCGGCCCTTTCCTTGTTCATAAAAAGCTCAGTCATGTACCGTATGATACCCACTTGCATGCGCACACGTGGCGTCCTCGTCTCTTGGCCGCCACGCTAACACGAAGTTCACCTGTCTGTGCCACGTCGGTGAAACACCGAGGTGACTACGTCGGACGCACCGATGGAGGCCCCAAGGATCGTCTTCCTAGCGCCGAGAAGCCCGTCCATGATGGGTAGTCCTATACACCGACCAGGTCGGTGCTTACCAAGCATCCCACACCTTGGTCGGGTATAGGGCCCGACCCAATTCCATTTTTTCTATTTCTTTTTGTCTTCTGTTTATTCTTTTCCTTTCTTTTTTATTTCTTTTTCTATTTTTTTGTTTCTTTTCTTTTCCTTTTCTTTTGTTTTCTTTTTTCAAATTCAAAAAAGTTTAAATTTAAATATTGTTCAACGTTTAAATTTGAAAATGTTCAAATTTGAAAATTGCTAAATGTAAAAAATGTCCAATTGTTCAAAAAAATTATATATTTTTTAAACATTGTTCTATCTCAAAAAATGTTCAAATATTAAAAAATGTTCAATCTAAAAACTATTCAATTTTTTTAAAAATCAAATTTTTGAAAAATGTTCATAATGAAAAATTGTTCAATCTTCGAAAATGTTCAATCTATAAAAAAAATTAAATTTTGAAAAACATCAAAATTTGAAAAATGTTCATTTTTCGAAAATGTTGAATCTCAAAAAATGTTGAAATTTTGGAGTTTCTTTAATAAAATGTCCATATTCTTGAAATTTTTGCTTTTGAGAAAATTGTCAGATTTTAGAAAACGAAAAAAAAGCAACCAAAATGAAAAAAGAAAAATACGATAAAGCAGCCGGGCTGGCCCAACATGCAACCTAGGGTGTGCGGTGGGTCGCATGTAGGACCGCCCATCAATGATACGCTAGATGCAGCAGTGGAAGACGGCGACCGTTTCGCGGCGATCCCACTACGACTAATGTGTTTCATTGGCAAAATTGGTCACAAAAACCTTGAAGTTGATCAAAAAATAAGTAGAGAGACTGGCATGGAATGCATTTGGTTTCTTGGAGGCGTAATTTCGTGTGCCGATTTCAGAATAGCCTATCGCCCTAGCTACTTATGGAAAACTATGTGACGGTGTTGGGGGGATGACCCCCGGTATGCCAAAGGCATGCCAAACCGGATGGTTTGAGCCATCAAGATACCGGTTTAAAGGTTATTCCAGAATGAGAAACTAGGCTTTTGGCTAAATAAATCTATACCGGTATCCCAGGAGGGGTATACCGGAATCAGCTAAGAAGGTACCGGATTACCGGTACCAGCTACACTGTAGCATGTCGGCAAGACTAGTCAAAGATTCCCTAAGGATCTAGAGGATAAAGATGAGCGAAGCACTTCAGCTTTAAACGAAGCTCTGGGGCTAAAGCAGATGATGATGTAAAAGGTACCGGAGGACGTCAGCCTCCCTGATTAAAGAGATACCGGTGACGTCGGTAGCTAAAGAAGCTTTGTAAAGTAGTTTGTCTAGTCAAAGATGCCATTAGGGTTTCGTAGGGTTTCTTCCCCTGTAAGCCACCCTCTTTCCTATATAAGTAGAGGGGGTACAGCCTAACGCGGGCACGATGTGTTAGGTACGAGCAGAAACCTGTAACCTCTTATAATCAAGAAATAGAGAGTTCTGAAGGGGAAATAGTCCTTGTGTTCTTCTTCTTATTTCTCTGGCCAAGTCCAAGTTCATAGGGAATCCATCCCATCCTTACCAAAACCCTCACCCGAATCCTCTAGCGCACATTCGGCCCCAACTTAAGCCATTCCATGGCATCTGTTGGCGCCCACCGTGGGGCCAGCAGCTGCGCTTGCTGGAGTACATATTCGGGCGGGCCTCCTCACCATCGCAGGCGAGCGTGTCGTCACCGCGCTCGTCGAACGCGTCCTCTCCATGGACTTCATCAACGACAACACGGGCTGCTTCGCCAATGGAGGTAAGTTCCCCAAGAACGGCCGCGTCATCGAGTTCGGGAGCTTCCGCGTCTACTACGGCACCGTCCCCGAGCGCCAGTGCCTCTCGCCGGTGCTGGTGGATCTGGACCCACCAAGGTCTGCGCTTCGCAGCGGCCACGCCGCCGGCAGCGTCGAGGTGCTGGTGGTTGGCGCGGGTGACGCCGACAAGGGAGCTGCGGCGGAGGGCGCAGGACCGACGAAGTCCACGCGCACGGCCAAGCCGCCGACCGAGCGCAACCAGGAGGTTGTAGGTGCATCTACTGCGCCACCGGAGACTCCTCTTCAGGCGGCCATGAGCGTGTTGGCGACGCCCCTGGCGCAGAACATCGATCCGGTAGCGGTTCAGGCGGAGCTGGAAGCACAACAACAGAAGCTGCTCTCTGCAGGCGCGGACATCATCCGGGCGCAGCGCGAGCTGAACCTAACCCTACGTGAGTATAACGCTGCCCATGACTTTGCTTCTGTTAGCGCTCAGGCCGCCAGGATACCGGAAAACCGGCTTAGAGCTCACAACCTAGATCATGATCTACGTAAGGAAGTTCTTGCCGGAAAGAGTACCTCTGTATCTTTGAGCATGGTAGAGAAACCTAAGTACAGTAGCCCGGATAAAACCATAAAAGCTGCTAGGGCTGCAGTAGAGCTGTGTGAATCGCTTACCGGAGATGTCTTAGCTAAACAATAGGATCGTGTTAGGGAGTTGCTTGACATGATAGAGGCACAAAATGCGGAGCAGCTTGCTGAAGTAAACAAAGCTGCGGCTTCAAAATCTGTGCGTTCTACAAAGAATGTCGGAAGCAAGTCCCATGGGCAGGCATCGTCCCCCTATCCGGACAAGAGAAAAGAAAAAGAAGTGAATGCGCAGCAAATGACTGTGTACGATCCGGTGCTTGCCGGAAAAAAACAAGCCGGGCGACACGAGGCCGGTAGAAAAAGCCAAGGGGCAGCTCACGGTTATGCCGGAAAGGGCTATGCCGGAAATGATTATGCCGCTAGAGAAGAAAGCGGGCAAAATTATTGTGCACCAAGAGAAGCGTACTTGGAGGAAGAAATGCCTCCGCCAAGGTACCGGCAGGCAAGGGCAGCGGTACTGGAACGTTACGATGAAGCTGATTCAGGAGCTGAAAGAGTGGCAGCCTACCGGAACCCTTTGGGGCCACGGCTAGCAGAAAGATGCCTACCAGACCGGGATGCGAGGCACAGGCTGGATAGGGTATACTTGTCTGAAATGATCGAGGCAGAAGGTCCTCCGGGTCCAAAATGCTTTGGCCCGCGAATCATGAAAGAGGAACCACCGGTTCGCAACTTCATGTTGCCCCGTGACACAAAAACATATGATGGCACCACTAAACCGGAAGACTGGCTTGCGGATTACGTGACCGCAGTTTATGTTGCTGGTGGCGGAGGAACTGTTACCGGTGGAGGAAACCGGCGCTGCGCTGTGAGAATTGTACCATCTTTCCTGGTAGGACCAGCACGCATCTGGCTTAACAACTTGCCGGCAGGAAGCATAAATGGCTGGCTGGACTTTGAGGAAGATTTTGTGAGCAACTTCAGCAGTACCTATCGGAGGCCAAACATGCCGCATCAGCTCGCCTTGTGTGTGCAGCGCCAGCATGAAACAGATCGGGATTATCTGACCCGGTGGAACTCCATAAGAAACTCTTGTGAAGGAGTAATCGAGGCACAAGCCATTGCTTGGTTTTGCAATGGGTGCAGGAGGGGATCACCATTGTGGCAAAAGCTACAGAGAAACATGCCAACAACTATGGCAGAAATGATACGTGTAGCGGATAACTACGCGTTGGGAGACCCAATGCAACCGGCAGTGCAAGCTGAGCCGGAACAAGCAAACCAACATCAGCAGCGCCAAGAGCAGTACCGGGATAACCAGCACAACAAAAGAAGGGAAGATTTTCCGGATAGAAGGTACGGGCAGAAAGTGGCCGCGGTGCAGGATAATTCCGGCGCCAGCGGAAGGCAGAGGCAAAAAACAGGATCGCAGCCGTGGGCGGGTCCTAAAAAACAATGGGTTGAAAAGAAGCTGTGGGGCGAGAAAAAGAATTGGCAAGAACCTTCAAGATACACCATGGAGTCCGCAATGGAGCAACCATGCCGGTTTCACACTCCGAATCCGGCGAAGCCGGCGAATCATTTGACAAAAGATTGTTCCTGGATCAAGTACTTGATGTTGAAAGGTGCGGTAAAAGATGCGCAGGCACAAGGCTGTACTACGATACTACCACCATCGCAAGACATGTTGCGACAACAACTACCACCGCCACCACCGCTTACCGGAGCAAACGCTCTACCGGTACAGCCTCAGCCAAACCGGCAGCAACACCAGCAAGTTCATCAGGTGGGAGAAGGTAATGGCCAACCGCCACCGCCGACACCTTTGGGCCGGAACATTTACCAGGATCCGGACGTGTGCTGTGTTGTGTTCGTTACTAAGCCAACAGACAGGCAAAGCCTGCATCGCCGTTCCATGGAAGTGAACGCTGTGATGCCGGCAGTACCAAAATACATGCTGTGGTCAGACCAGGAAATCGCCTGGTCGTTCAAGGATCACCCCAAGATAATGCCTAATCTGGGTGGTTATGCTCTTGTTGTAGACCCAATCATGCATGGGCCAACGACTCGAGTTCAGTTCAGCAAAGTGCTAATAGACAATGGGAGCAGCATAAACATAATGTACCGGCACACCATGCGTACGCTGGGGATAACAGAAAACTTGCTACAACCCACTCACACAACGTTCCACGGAATCGTTCCGGGTCTGTCCTGTTCGCCCATGGGAAAAGTCCGGGTGGATGTGTCATTCGGAGGACGTGATAATTGCCGGGTGGAAAATATTTTGTTCGAGGTGGTGGATCTAGACAGTCCTTATCATGCACTGTTGGGGAGACCGGCATTGACGGCATTTATGGCCTCCACTCATACGGCGTATCTCAAGATGAAGATGCCGGCACCTCGTGGACCCTTAACTGTGGTGGGAAACTACAAATTCTCACTGGAAACCGCTTCCGCCGGATCAAATCTGCGGAATTGTTGGTAATTGCGAGAGGAAAAAGAAGGATGCAAACCGCAGCTTGCGCCGGCTCGGCCCTCACGCTTGAGCTTAGCAGCAATGAGTGGCAACTTGGGCACACCGGCATTCAAGCCAACCAAGGAGACAAAAGACATTGTGCCGGACCCGGCTTACCCCGAGCGTACCGTTCAGTACGGCGTGCCGGCCTCGAGTGAGGCATAGGAAAGCGCGCTCGTCAACTTCCTCCGTGAGAATCGGAATATCTTTGCCTGGTCTACTGATGACTTGGTAGGTGTTCCGAGGGAGTTGGCTGAGCACTCTTTAAATGTCCGGAAGGATGCGAAGCCGGTGCGACAACCCTTACGCCGGTTCGCTAAAGATAGGAGGAAAATCATTGGAGAAGAAGTGACAAAGTTGTCGGC
>NC_061514.1:148256604-148285792 GCF_022539505.1 Lolium rigidum
GACGTAGGCCTTTTACTCTCCGGAGGGGCTGAACCTGGGTAAAACCCTTGCGTCTCTTGCACCTCGACCCGTAGATGGCGATGTTCCCTTCCCCTCGCATCAACGAAGTGCTACCCCCTGTAGCATCTGCCGTGGCCACATCCCCGACACTGGGCATCTCCAAGCTTAGATGCTTGAGTCTTCTTAAAATATGCAGGGATGAACCACGGGGGCATCCCCAAGCTTAGACTTTTCACTCTTCTTGATCATATTGTATCATCCTCCTCTCTTGACCCTTGAAAACTTCCTCCACACCAAACTCGAAACAAACTCATTAGAGGGTTATTGCATAATTGAAAATTCATATATTCAGAGGTGACATAATCATTCTTAACACTTCTGGACATTGCACAAAGCTACTGAAAGTTAATGGAGCAAAGAAATCCATCAAACATAGCAAAACAGGCAATGCGAAATAAAAGGCAGAATCTGTCAAAACAGAACAATCCGTAAAGACGAATTTTTTAGAGACACTGGACTTGCTCAGATGAAAATGCCCAAATTGAATGAAAGTTGCGTACATATCTGAGGATCACGCACGTAAATTGGCAGATTTTTATAAATTTTCTACAGCAGGGGCGGCTCAATTTCGTGACAGCAAGAAATCTGTTCCTGCGCAGTAATCCAAATCTAGTATTGACTTCACTATCAAAGACTTTACTTGGCACAACAATGCAATAAAATAAAGATAGGGAGAGGTTGCTACAGTATTAACAACTTCCAAGACTCAAATATAAAACAAAAGTGCAGAAGTAAAATAATGGGTTGTCTCCCATAAGCGCTTTTCTTTAACGCCTTTCAGCTAGGCGCAGAAAGTGTGAATCAAGTATTATCAAGAGACGAAGCATCAACATCAATATGTATCTTAGATGCTCCCTCATCCGTAGTGGTGCTATGGGCTTTGTCAATTTTAGGCCTATAACAGTTTTTTGGCTTAGGCACTTTAGAGACATACATGAACTTTTGCTCCTTACCCACATAGGCTTTCTCCTTAAACTGAAGAGAAGAAAAAGTTGAACCCAAGGTTCCCATAGCTTCTTCAAGTTCACTAATCCTATGGGTTCGATTATCATGAGTAGCACAAGTTTCTAAAAAGGCAATTCTCTCATTAATTCCACCTAGAGATTTATCAAGTTTATCAGTGCTATTAAGTAATATTCCCAATTTAGTCTCAATACTTGGAAGATCTTTCTCTATGCCCTCCAACTTTTTCATGACATCTTCAAGAGAGATTTCAATTTTAGCTTCATTAATAGGTGGTATTCCAACTAGACTCTCAATGATGCAACTAGCTTCTAAAGCAGGAGTGCCTAGGAAATTACCTCCCGCAAGAGTATCAAGAGCATACCTATTCCAGCTAGAGATACCAACATAAAAGTTCCTAAGTAGGATAATAGTGGAGTGTTTATTAATGCACCTATAATGAGCATCACTAATTCTATACCAAGCATCTTTAAAACTTTCTCCCCCTTGTTGCTTAAATGAACGAACTTCAACTTCCGGATTACTCATTTTTAGTAGTAGTAAATAAAGCAAACTAAATAAAGTAAATGCAAGTAACTAATTTTTTGTGTTTTTAATATAGAGAACAAGACAGTAAATAAAGTAAAACTAGCAACTAATTTTTTTGTGTTTTTGATATAGAGAGCAAACAAAGCAGTAAATAAAGTAAAACAAAGCAAGACAAAAACAAAGTAAAGAGATTGGATGTGGGAGACTCCCCTTGCAGCGTGTCTTGATCTCCACGGCAACGGCGCCAGAAAATATGCTTGATACGCGTAAAGCACACGTCCGTTGGGAACCCCAAGAGGAAGGTGTGATGCGTACAGCAGCAAGTTTTCCCTCAGTAAGAAACCAAGGTTATCGAACCTGTAGGAGTCAAGGAACACGTGAAGGTTGTTGGTGGCGGAGTGTAGTGCGGCGCAACACCAGGGATTCCGGCGCCAACGTGGAACCTGCACAACACAATCAAAGTACTTTGCCCCAACGTAACAGTGAGGTTGTCAATCTCACCGGCTTGCTGTAAACAAGGGATTAAACGTATTGTGTGGAAGATGATGATTGTTTGCGAAGAACAATAAAGAACAATTGCAGTAGATTGTATTTCAGATGTAAAGAATGGACCGGGGTCCACAGTTCACTAGTGGTGTCTCTCCCATAAGATAAATGCATGTTGGGTGAACAAATTACAGTTGGGCAATTGAAAAATAAAGAAGGCATAACAATGCACATACATATATCATGATGAGTACTATGAGATTTAATCAGGGCATTAGGACAAAGTACATAGACCGCTATCCAGCATGCATCTATGCCTAAAAAGTCCACCTTCAGAGTTATCATCCGAACCCCTTCCAAGTATTAAGTTGCAAACAACAAACAATTGCATTAAGTATGGTGCGTAATGTAATCAACACAAATATCCTTAGACAAAGCATTGATGTTTTATCCCTAGTGGCAACAGCACATCCACAACCTTAGAGGTTCTGTCACTCCCAGCATTCAATGGAGGCATGAACCCACTATCGAGCATAAATACTCCCTCTTGGAGTTACAAGTATCAACTTGGCCGAGCCTCTACTAGCAATGGAGAGCATGCAAGAACATAAACAACATATATGATAGATTGATAATCAACTTGACATAGTATTCAATATTCATCGGATCCCAACAAACACAACATGTAGCATTACAAATAGATGATCTTGATCATGATAGGCAGCTCACAAGATCTAACATGATAGCACAATGAGGAGAAGACAACCATCTAGCTACTGCTATGGACCCATAGTCCAGGGGTGAACTACTCACACATCGATCCGGAGGCGATCATGGCGATGAAGAGCCCTCCGGGAGATGATTCCCCTCTCCGGCAGGGTGCCGGAGGCGATCTCCTGAATCCCCCGAGATGGGATTGGCGGCGGCGGCGTCTCTGGAAGGTCCGTATCGTGGCTCTCGGTACTGGGAGTTTCGTGACGAAGGCTTTAAGTAGGCGGAAGGGTAGAGTCGGGGGCGTCACGAGGGGCCCACACGCTAGGGCCGCGCGGCCAGGGCCTGGGCCGCGCCGCCCTAGTGTGTCGCCACCTCGTGGCCCCACTTCGTATCTCCTTCGGTCTTCTGGAAGCTTCGTGGAAAAATAAGACCCTGGGCGTTGATTTTGTCCAATTCCGAGAATATTTCCTTTGTAGGATTTCTAAACCAAAAACAACGAGAAAACAAAGAATCGGCTCTTCGGCATCTCGTCAATAGGTTAGTGCCGGAAAATGCATAATAATGACATATAATGCGTATAAAACATGTGAGTATCATCATAAAAGTAGCATGGAACATAAGAAATTATAGATACGTTTGGGACGTATCTGGGGTGTATCGTCGATAAATAAGAGTGTCGAAACCAACGAGGAGCAGAAGGTGTTGACGAGCAGTTTTGATCAAGGATTCACTTTAAACACTAGCAAATAGGTTTGCAGTGGTATTTGGTATTGCATATAAATAAAGCACGAGTAAATAAAATGCAGTAATAATAATTGCAGCAAGTGGCGCAATCCTTTTTATTGCAAAGGACATGCCGGTTGTTTTACTTATGATGGAAAAATCGTCAAGTGTTTTCGCTTCACATAGCTGAATAATCTTCAATGGTTTGGTAAGTGTTGTGTGGGTGAACCTATGCTAATGTACTACCCCATACTTGGAATAATACATACTTGTGATTATACCTCTTGCAAGCATCCGCAACTATAAGAAAGTAATTAAGATAAATCTAACCACAGGCTTAAACATTGAGATTCTACACTTCCTCGTGCACCGGTTTCCCAACGGGGGTTTGGGTTTCTGTTGCTCCCGCAACCCCATAATTAGTAGCCAAATACACGATGCATTCCCCTAGGCCCATAAAGGTGAAGTATCATGTAGTCGATGTTCACATGATACCACTAGAAGAATAGAACCACAACTTAAATATCAAATCATTGCATATTACTCGACATAGTTCCACTACTAACAGCATGACTTCTCCCATGTCCTCAAGAACTAAACGAACTACTCACGAGACATCATATGGATCATATTCAGAGGTGATGTAATGATGAATAACAATCTGGACATAAACCTTAATTCAATGATTTCACTCAATAGCATCAACTACAAGGAGTAATCAACACCGGGAAAGTTTCCCTGATGAACTAGACAAGTATCAAACCCAAGATGTTACAGCGGGACGGCATGGAGATGGCAGTGATGATGGTACTGGTGGTGGAGATGATGGTGATGATGATCTCGATGAAGTCCAGCTTGATGGCGGTGAAGATGGCGACAATCTCCCCTCTCCAGGAAGGAATTTTCCCGGCAGAATTCTGCCTGCCGGAGAGCTTTTCTTTCTCTCTGGTTCTCCACCCCGTAGCGGCGGCGGAATATTTCTCTGGTTGATCCCCCGATCTTAGGTTTCCCGAGGGGTTGAAATACGCGAGGGGGAATCGTCAGAAGTGGGCCAGGGTGCCCAGACCATGCTTAGGCCCGGCCTGGGGTGGGCCTACGCCTAGGGGTGGTTTGGCGCCCCCTGGCCCATCTCGGCCTCCCCTTCTGGCTTCCTCCGTCATCTGGAAAAATAGGATTTTCTGTATCTTTGCTGGGAATTGTTGGTCTTCAGAAATATGGTGCCTTGACGGTCCTTTTTCCAGCAGACTCCTGGCTCCGGCGGTTAATTCTCCAGTAATCATCAAACATGCAAAAATAGATGGAATAACATAAGTATCACCTCTAAATATGAAACAAATCAATGAATAACAATAAATTATGATATAGAATAGTGATGCAAATTGGACGTATCACTCTCCTCAGCACCTCCCCGTCGCGCTCAGGCGAGCTCGTCCCCTCCACACACAAAAGCCAACCGTGCCGCCTCGGAGACGTCTACCCCCGCGCGAGAGGAACCCGTCGAGAGTGCGCTGACCCTGCCCGCCGCCTACAACGGTCGAGCGCGGCTGCCACCACCGATGACAGCGGTTCTCTTTTAGGTTTTGGTGGTTCCCTGGAGCGGCTCGCGCGAGCCGCCCGAGAGCTTCTTTCGATTCGACCGGTTGTGTTACCAATATGAGCTGAAACAACAAGGTGATACGCACTCCTAACATTAAAATTACCTTCTTTTTTTGGTGCCAAGTGATGCATGTAAAATGCATACATGAACTTTGTCCTTTATCATATTGAATTACCACATATTTGTAACATATATGATGTTATTATCATGCTTTACTTTGATTTATGGGGATTTCCCAATAATCTCTTTTATTTGGTTTATAACTCTGCATAATGGGAATTCTCTGTTTTGTGTATTTTTCACTTTTAGAGACCTATACGGAGTCAAATTGACATGGGATTTCTGGAGCGTCACTTTTTCATCAGGAGAAGCGCCCTGATGCTTTGGAGGAGGCCTGGATGGGCCCGAGGCCCAAAAGAGAACAGGTGGCACGCCCAACCATGTAGGGGCCGCCACCTATACTCTTTCGATCGTCGATCGTCCAATCGACCTGATTCTTTCGCCCACCGACGTATTTTGACCTAAATATCACTATATATATGGCCCCTAAGAGTTCTCGGGAAGAGAGAGCCACAGAAAGACAGAAACACGAAAACGGAGGCGGCAGTAGAGAAGATTGAAGGGGGAAACTCCGCCGGGATCACCACCGGAGGGATCTCCACCTTCTCCAACGTATTCATCATCATCATGATCAAGGGAGAGTAGTCAACCTCTGGACTATGGGTTTGTGGCAGTATCTTGATATATTTCTCTCATGTTCTTCATAGTTCTTAGTCCCATATGAGGTGCCTCACATGATTATGGCCGTATTGGTAATACCTATTTGTGGTGGATCCTTATTCTCTGTTATTGTGCTATGAGATCTGATCTTATTATGTGTAAGATGTATTGACAGATGCATATTATGTACCACCTTCTTAATTAATGGTTCTAATCCAACTTGTATGCAAGAACATGTGTGAAGAGATGTGTGTGTTAGATGGAGTAGCAAGGTGTTAGTGATTGGATAGTGATGAAAAATTCATGATCTCTATTATGGCTTTGCCTTTTCTTTTGCTACCTAACTAGGGATAAAGTGAATGTATGTGTTATGTTCGTCACGTGACAAAGGGATGATGCAACACATATCTCTTATACTCCACAAGAAGGGGAAAACTCCCTGCAATATTGTATTAAGAATTAACATAGCATAGCCATAAGTACTTTGACATGATGTTTGAATATCAAATATATTACCTTGAACAAATAATATCGTCACTTTTGTCACATGAAAAAAATATCACATGCAGTCACTTTATCCCTAGAGAGGTAGCAAAAGAAATGGCAAAGCCATAATAGATCATGAATTTGTTGTCACTATCAATCACTAAAACCTTGCTACTCCATCTAACACACACATCTCCCCACACATGTTCTTGCATACAAGTTGGATTAGAACCAATTCTTAAAAATGGGGTACATAATATGAATCTATCAATACATCTTACACAAAATAGATTCAAATTTCATATCACAATATCATGGAATAAAGATCCACCATACAGGAATTACATATATGACCATAATCATATTGGGAATCTCATATGGTACTAAGATCTATGAAGAACAAGAGATAAATAGATCAAGATACTACCACAAACCAATATTCCAGAGGTGGACTACTCCCTCTTGATCATGGTGTTGATGAGGAAGACGTTGGAGAAGGTGGAGATCCCTCCGGCGGCGGCTCCGATGGAGTTTACCCTACCAATCTTCGTTGTTGCAGCCTTTGTTTTCGTGCTTCTGCGGCACTCCCTGGTGGAAACCTTCGGGGCTCATATATATTGGGGGTTTTAGGGCAAAAGAAATCGGTTCGCGAAAAAATCAAGCGAACTGGACGATCGACGGCAAAAAGAGCATAGGTGGCGTGCCCCCTGCTGGACGCGCCACCTGCCCTCTTTCGGGCCTTCAGGCCCTCCAGGTGAGGTCCAAGTGCTCTAGGTGTTTCTCTTGATGAAAAAAATGACGACCCCGAAATTCTAACTCAATTTGACTCCGTATAGGTCTCTGAAATTGAAAAATACACAAAACATGCTTTTCCTGTTCTGTAAAGTTATAACCCAAATAAAGGGAATCATTGCTAAATCCGCATAAATAAATATAAAACATGAAAATAACATTATATATGTTGCAAATATGTGTGAATATGTGTTAATAAAGTATAAAGTTCATGTACGCATTTTACATGCATCAACATCCCAGAGCTTAACCTATGCTCTTCTTTGAGCATAAAGGTGATAAAACTAACATAAAATTTGGATTTTATTGCATTGCTTCTATGTGATCATGCAAAGTATTACGAGGTTCAGTCAATAAAGAATGAAAATAAGTAAATGAACTATAAAGTGACAACTCCCACATTCTGCAAAGCATGCTTAATAATAAATAGCATTGTAAGAAAAAAATGATAAGTATTATGAACCATCAAGCATGCTTGGATAATCCTATTGATTTTTTTTGGAAGATCATTGTCCTCTCTTGTCAACATTTGGTAGGGCTAGGTAGGGCACAAAACAAACATACATTTATACTTGTGACATTACCCACTCTCCATATGACACCCTTTTTCGGTGGTTTCAAGCCATACTCTATCCCTTTCCAAACAGCTGAAGAATTACCAACAAAAACAATATCGATCAGGTTGCTTGTAGGGTGGTATCTGGCTTTTAGAAGGTGTGCACATAGACTATCGGGGTTATCAATTAATCTCCAAGCGTGTTGCCAGCTTGATAGAAATTTACGCTAAAACTCAAGCAATGATAGAAATTTAGAGCTAAATATGCTAGCTAAATGAATTTGGTAACTCAATAACTCATAACCTTGTGAGTTTGACTTGGCTTTTGATTCAAAAATCAGATTATCCAATTAAAAACCTTCGAATTATCCTAATTAAATTCTAGATAATCCATATCTGCATGGTATTTGCCATACAATATCGTAGAGCGCTACTTCTAAATCGGATATCCTTATTCATCAGATTTTTGGCAATCGGATATGAATACCTTAAACCGAATTCGGTGCCGGTTTCAGTGCAGAAATTATCCTATCCGTTTACAACCCTACGTGACACAATTCCAAATCGGAGTTTAAGTTAGTTTCAAATTAATGTAAGAGCAGCGGGCCTGCAATCTGCATGGAGAGCCACAGGGTTCACGGTCACGACTTCCAACCTCAGAGAATCTGCACGTCTTCCTCCTGTTTTACCCCGAGGCAGGGTCTGCGTGTATATAAAGCCCTACGGCCAGGTAGAACCAAACCGTAGAGGCGGGGGCCAGTCTAGAACTATACTACCATCTCTCTCTCTCGCCTGCAGCAGTCACGCGGCGGCGGGTAAACCGGCAAAGGCAAGGTACAAACACGAGCCATGTTCCTCTGTTGCTTTATTTCCTGTAATTAATAAAAGTTACTGCGGCTAAGCTGTTTTAAGAGGATCATTAGGGCGTAATTTTGCTCCGATTCAAGAGGAATCCTAGAACAGGAGCACTGTTTTCTCGGGTGAATCTTAGCTTCGATCGCATCGATCATACTGTAGTATAAAGAAAAGGAGTTGCCATATTTTTTTGGGGGGTGGTGAAGGGGTGGAGCATCTCTCTGAAGAACTAGACTGAGGTTTCCTCCTCTCTTCTCCTCCTTGGTTAGATTCCCTTGGATACCCCTTTTGATCCATTCATGTCATACCAGAAAGCATCACACCTCACGGTTTAGTGGCGGAGTCGAGAAATTACCGAGGATTGAACATCGGATCGGATTTGGGATGCAGTGTGGATCGGTAATGTAGGGGGAATCTGAGATTGCTCTGCTCCTTCCCGCCCCCTTTTGATTCTTGGATTCAGTTCAGGAGCAGCTGATTCGGATCGCATACCTACATTCTGGGCTTTGATCATCGTAGCATGGGAAAATGATTGTCCTTGGCCGTTTCTTGTCCTTTTTAACTGCCGCAGTACTTTAATCCCCTCTCTATTGTATAGTTCAGTCCCGATGCAAAATGCATGCTTGTTCTCTGAACTCTGAACGCCAGCCACAATGCTGCACTTCAGTTTTGCATCGGCGTTCCTTAATTGAGTCAAAATGTCTTTCGACGATGAAGTAGGGAACACCCCAATGAGGATTAGAAGTAAATAAACAACGCTGATGGGCCGTACACGATGCTCCTAAATTCCTCCTTGGTTCCGTGGATTTCTTTCCATCTCTGCAAGTTGATGGAGGAAATATCTGTCCTGTTCTCTTTATTTGTCATGTTTCCGTTGTTCTCCATTTTTTTTTCGGTGGCACTACTTTACTACAGCTTGGTGAAACCTGGTACAACCATCTGCTTGTAAATTCATTATAAGGTATTAAACATGTCAAAGCTCCCAATTAGGAGATTCCTAGAAACCAAGCTTTATCTCTTCCGGTATAGATATTTAAGAAGGTAAACCCATCTATGGAGGCAAAGAGGAAAAGGGAGGAGAAAACCGCATTTGGCCCCCTCAGCTTTCGTTTTCGGAAGTTGTTTCAATCAGTTGTTATCGTTGCCTGTCCCCATCCTATGTCCTATTTTTAAGACTTGAACAGCGACTAAAAAATGCCCAGGACCCACAACTCAGCTTCTAAATGAGCATATGTAATTCATAATTATTATCCTTGTGAGGAATTCAGAATTTTCTTGACCACCAGATCATACATTTCTGAAAGTTATGGGGAGTGGATAGGAGAGAAAAAGAAGCCAGCTTGAACTGATTGTTCAGTGATGGTTATAAGCCAATTTTGAGGTTAAAGTGAATACAATCTATGGCAAGGCACTGTTTGGCATGCTTACTAGGCTTTCTTAACTACTACTAGTAGTAACTGATAGTCGAAAGCTTTTAGCTGTTTGTTTTTTGAAAAAGAAAGCTTTTAGCTGTTACACTTGTAATAGCCACAGAAGTATATATAGGCTGCGTGCATAAGACTGATTTAATTTTTTTTTACATAATGGACGAAAAAACTTTGCTTCTTCATCTGAAGATGCGCATAATTGTCTAAAACTACTGTTGGAATTTTTTATTTGGGGGATAGCTTTCCATCGAAATTTCATATACTGAGCTTTAGCTTTATAATGATATCATTACCTAAAAAATGGAACTTAATAAGGACAAGGTTGTACTTAGCTATAGCAGAAGAGCACAACTATGAAGCATGCGTTAGTTTTTGGACATTCTCTATTTATTTATCAGGAACACACGAGAATGCACACTTTCTTTCATTAGAAGAGCAAACAGAATAGAACTGGCAGATTCTTCAAATATTCAAATGTGAACTCTCATAATAATGAAAGCCCGGATACTGAATTAGTTGTTGTATAACTATGGGTGTTCATAGATAATCTCTTAGTTGACTCCTAAGATTTTTTTTTATCTATGCTGCATTGCTGCTGCCTGCCCACTGAATTATTATTTTCTCCCTGCAAACTGTTAAAGAAGCTTTTTGTTTAAATGAGAAAAGGGGTAAGAGTTCTCCTATTGAATTATTATTTCTGCTTGCTTTAGAAAAAGAAGAGAGGAGACTTATGGTTGCAAGAGTCTAGTATATGACTACCTCATAAATTTTCCCTGTCAGCAATTTCCTATGGCTTCCTATGCTGCCACTTTCCTTGCTCTCCAACCCTGCAAGGCTGCAAGGCACCCGTTACCTGAACGTGTCCTCCTTTTTCAGTGTTTCTAGCGCGCTTCTTATTGACCAACCTGGGTTTGTTTTTTCTCATGCACTCGGTGACACCTGTTGCTTCCTTAATGTCCAAGAATCAGTTTCCTCTCTCCTTCATGTGACCTCTCCTCCCACAACACTACCCACTGTATAAATTGATAGATACCCACTCTATAAACTGATATCGTTTTGTTCTTTTCCGTACAGAAACCGGGATAAGAGAAAGCAAACCAAAGCAATGGATTCAGATTATGGTGTTGAGCTGAAGGGATCTGTTTGCAGGATCAAGAACTGTGCTGTTGAGCTCTTCTCGATGGAGGAGGATTTGTTGATTGATGATGATGAAGACTCGTGGGACCTAGTTGAGAGGGATCTCCGGCTGAAGGCCACCTTCTTGTATATTGACCTCAGCCGTGTGATCTCCTCCTGCGAGAGTGATGAGCACAAGAAGACACTCACCGGGCTAGCCAACAAGTTCTTCTACTTCATGGACGAGGTGATGATTGTTTTCTTCCCCTTGCTAGAAACACTTTGGCTCAAAGCTTGCCTTGTTGTATTGCAAAATTCACATGACGAATATTACATACACAGGTTATCACAGTCCATTACTGCCCTTGATAACCAGATTTTATAAAATTTTCAATATCTCAAGTAAACTTAATGTGCAATTCCATCATAAGACATTATTTAAAGTTTTGATTGCTCCTCCAGCTCAACATTTTCTTAAGGTAGTAATAGAGTAAGTGGTTCAGTTCGTCTTGCAGCAGCCTATATGGACTATTCTAGTTATATACCCGTTCCCCCTTAAGCAAGTCATTTTCACCTTTTTATTCTTTTTTGTTCTGTCGGAAGTTGTTATGGCTCAGGACTGGGCTTTATCTAAAAGTACTAATAGAGTAGCTCCAGTGCGCTTGGTCTTCTTTGGTGTCTCGCACTGCATTTTTTTATTCAGATTAGTCTTTGGTCAACTTTTGCAAACTGTTATTTGGTGTTCTTTAATGTATACAAAAAAACCTATCTGGCAACCAATCTGGGAAATTAGCAGAATATGTTTGATGCTAACTGAATTAAGATGCGCAAATATAATGGCAGCTGGACAATGCGGTGAAGGACAGAAGCGTGACACTGATGCAGGCGTGCTACGGCGACACGGCTCATGCTCTCCGCGAGGTGGTCGCGGCGCTTGTGCCGTCCCATTAGCAGGACATAGAGAGAGGAAGATCTGCGAGCTTCACATTTCCTGAAATTGCTCTAAAACTTGTACAAAGTGGGTTGGCCGACAAGAGAGAAACGAGGCGGGCGCAGATGGCCTGTGTGTAATGTGCATATATCCTAAAATGGCTTTAGCGTCTAGCAGTTTGCCTTGCCCAGTTGCCGTCATGGTTTCGGTGATTTGTGCGAGTAGTGAATCTGCAATGCACTGTAAAACTAAAAGGCGGATCTGTGATCTCACGCGTCTCACTCAGACCTCCCACATGGATTTGATGTTTTTTTTTTTTTTTGCGAAACACAGTACAATCAAAGACGCTCATACATACGCGTACACACTCACCCCTATGAACGCACACACGCACACCCTACCCCTATGAGCACCTCCAAGAGACTGCGTTGAATAACTGATCCTGCGGGTCTTGAGATTGACGAAGTCACCACAGGCGCCTCGCTGTCGACGGGAATGTCGCCTCCCACTGAAGAATATTCCGTCTTTTTATGAGACACCAAAGTGTCAAATCCGAGATTTGAACTTTGGTGGGCTGGGGGTGCCACTGCCCTCCTAACCATCCAACCACGGGTTGGTCCGTCACCGCGCCAACCACTAGCACCTCGACGCTGCCGACGGCGTGGCCGCTGCGAAGCGCAGACCTTGGCGGGTCCAGAGCCACCAGCACCGGCGAGAGGCACTGGCGCTCGGGGACGGTGTCGTAGTAGACGCGGAAGCTCCCGAACTCGATGACGCGGCCGTTCTTGGGGAACTTACCTCCATTGGCGAAGCAGCCCGTGTTGTCGTTGATGAAGTCCATGGAGAGGACGCGTTCGACGAGCGCGGTAACGACACGCTCGCCTGCGATGGTGAGGAGGCCCGCCCGAATATGTACTCCAGCAAGCGCAGTTGCTGGCCCCACGGTGGGCGCCAACTGTCGTCGTGGTGAACAGACAGATGCCATGGGATGGCTTAAGTTGGGGCCGAATGTGCGCTAGAGGATTCGGGTGAGGGTTTTGGTAAGGATGGGATGGATTCCGGATGGATTTCCTATGAACTTGGCCTTGGCCAGAGGAAGAAGAAGAAGAACACAAGGACTATTTCCCCTTCAGATCTCTCTATTTCTTGATTATAAGAGGTTACAGGTTTTCTGCTCGTACCTAACACATCGTGCCCGCGTTAGGCTGTACCCCCTCTCCTTATATAGGGGAGAGGGTGGCTTACAGGGGAAGAAACCCTATGAAACCCTAATGGCATCTTTGACTAGACAAACTACTTTACAAAGCTTCTTTAGCTACCGACGTCACCGGTATCTCTTTAATCAGGGAGGCTGACGTCCTCCGGTACCTTTTACGTCATCATCTGCTTTAGCCCCAGAGCTTCGTTTAAAGCTGAAGTGCTTCGCTCATCTTTGTCCTCTAGTTCCTTAGGGGATCTTTGACTAGTCTTGCCGACGTGCTACAGTGTAGCTGGTACCGATAATCCGGTACCTTCTTAGCTGATTCTGGTATACCCCTCCTGGGATACCGGTATAGATTTACTTAGCCAAAAGCCTAGTTTCTCATTCCGGAATAACCTTTAAACCGGTATTTTGATGGCTCAAACCATCCGGTTTGGCATGCCTTTGGCATACCGGGAGTCATCCCCCCAACATTAGTCCCCGAAGCTGGTATAGTCCGGTGGATCCTATCCAACGGACCATGCCAGGTTCCGATTACTCAAGGTACCGGTTTAATCCTTCCGGTAACTAGTTCAAACTTTCCGGCACTTCTGCCGAACTTCTTTTTCCGTACCGATCTCTTCCGGCATCTTTGTCATTAAACTCTCCTCGGCGAAGTCGACAATTTCTCGGGTACAGTGCCTGTCAGTGACATGCGCACTGTTTCTGACGCTGCAGTGTCAGGGGTCACTTCCCTTCGGCTTCTGCGCTAACATTTATGGTGCCGCACCGGATCCTCGCTGCCGTTCTGGATCTGTGTGGCCTCCCTGTGTCTTTCTGTTTTCCGCGCGTGTATCGTTGCGCCACGTGGCGGCCCACGAGACGAACCGCCGCGGCCCAGCAGTTGCCAACCCACTACTTCTCCTCCCTATTTAAGGGGGAGCGGTTCATTCTCCTCTTCTTCTCCGCACTCACAACTTCCTCACGCGCTCTGAGCTCTTTGCCCTTTGCGCTCCCGCCGTCGTCGTTCGTCGCCAGAGCATCTTCCTCCGGCGATCTTCCTCAGCGATTCCGCCGAGCTTCGCTCCGCAGAGACCCTCTGCAGCGCCTCCGATGTTGCTGCATTGGACGCTCCTCGGCGACCTCCGTTCCTCTTCTGCACCAGTCCTCGTCGACGACTGTGAGTTCGCCGCATCTCCGGCGACCGTCGTCCTTAACGTCTTCCGCCACCTCAGGTTAGCCTCAATGCCTCTTTGCTCTCTCCTTTTTGCCTTCTCGTTCTTTGGCCGGTTGGGGATTTACCTTCCCTTTTTCTCTTGGTTTTTCTCTTATTCGTAGATCTTCGCGCGAGGCTAGATCTGGGGAAACCTGTTTTTAGGTAGATTTCGGTATCTTTAGACTTGCATGTCTAGCGAAGAATATCTTTCTGAACCATCCACCAGCAGCCATCACAGCGAGGCCTCAGACGGGCTCGAAGCCGAACTTGCCCGGATGGAAGCCTCCTCCTCTGCTCCGGAAGGTTATACCGGAAGGGGCCAGGAGGCCAGCAGCTCCGGCCAAGGTACCGGAGTGGACCTGTCCGCAATCACCCGCGGAGCCTGGAAGGGCTCAGACGTGGTGCAGCAGGACATCGATTGGTTGTACCACTCCCGGAGGATACCGGCACAGGTATCTTGCTGGATTCCACGCGACGAGGTGGAACCCGCGCCCGAACCCGGAGAGTTCGTAGTTTTCCTTGCTCACTTCGAGCGCGGCTTCGGCCTTCCGGCTTCTGACTTTTTCTGCGAGTTCCTTGATTTTTACCAACTCCAACCTCACCATCTTCCTGGCAATGCCATTTTCTATCTCTCTTGCTTCGTTTCTTTCATGGAGGCCTACATTGGCCTCCTTCCCACTAAAGAAGCTTTTGCTCGCTTCTTCTGCCTTCGGATCAACTCGGTCCAAGGCAAAGACATCCCCAAGCCCAAACCTCCGGTGCGATGCGGATCCTGCATCGTGGGCGCCCGCCAGGGGAGCCCTTTCTTCAAATTTTCCGGTCTTGACTCATGCCGGGCATGGCAAGAGACCTTCTTCTACGTGAGGAACAAGGGCACCGTAGATTTTATCAATCTGCCGGCGTATAATCTGAAGACGCCTACAAGGGCCAACTGGGGCTACAATCCGGGAAGCGATCATATCGAAACTAACCAGATTGTTCGGTTCCTGGAGAAGCTCAAGAAGGAGACGGACATCTGCTCCGATGATATCATCCGCGCGTTCATCTCACGTCGGGTGCTTCCCCTCCAGTGTCGGGCTCACAAGATGAGCCAGATGTGCGGCCCCCGCGATCCCACCAAAATCACCGGCTTGGCATTAAGCAAAGAGGACATAGTCCTCAAGGCTAGGCAAATTTGCCAAAACGACATGCCGATGGATTGGGAGTGGGGCTTTCTTCCCCTCAGCTCCATGAATCCTCCAACTAACAAAGTAAGAACTTAAGCAATCCGGATTGTTTTTCCGGTAGCCTTTCGATGCATAACTAACTGATTTTTTCTCTTTTTTCAGGCCTGCGAGCGCTTTCCTCGCATTGCCGCGGAGGCTCGAGGTCCTTGCCGCAAGCGCGACTTGGACGAGGTGGATCCGGATCCTTACGTGGTCTGGACCAAGAACAAGATGGACCACTGATACGTCTCCGACGTATCGATAATTTCTTATGTTCCATGCCACATTATTGATGATATCTACATGTTTTATACACATTATATGTTGTATTTATGCATTTTCCGGCACTAACCTATTAACGAGATGCCGAAGAGCCAGTTGCTGTTTTCTGCTGTTTTTGGTTTCAGAAATCCTACAAAGGAACTATTCTCGGAATTGGACGAAATCAACGCCCAGGGTCCTATTTTTGCACGAAGCTTCCAGAAGACCGAGGGGGAAAGGAAGTGGGGCCACGAGGCGCCGCCACAACAGGGCGGCGCGGCCTGGACCCTGGCCGCGCGGCCCTGGCGTGTGGGGCCCTCGTGTGGCCCCCCGCGTTGCCCTTCCGCCTACTTAAAGCCTTCGTCGCGAAACCCCCGGTACCGAGAGCCAAGATACGGAAAACCTATGCGAGACGCCGCCGCCGCCAATCCCATCTCGGGGATTCCGGAGATCACCTCCGGCACCTCGCCGGAGAGGGGAATCATCTCCCGGAGGACTCTTCACCGCCATGGTCGCCTCCGGAGTGATGAGTGAGTAGTTCACCCCCGGACTATGGGTCCATAGCGTAGCTAGATGGTTGTCTTCTCCTCATGTGCTTCATTGTCGGATCTTGTGAGCTGCCTAACATGATCAAGATCATCTATCCGTAATTGTATATGTTGTGTTTGTCGGGATCCGATGGATAGAGAATACTATGTTATGTTGATTATCAATCTATTACCTATGTGTTGTTTATGATCTTGCATGCTCTCCGTTATTAGTAGAGGCTCGGCCAAGTTTTTGCTCTTAACTCCAAGAGGGAGTATTTATGCTCGATAGTGGGTTCATGCCTCCATTAAATGCGGGACGGTGACGAGAAAGTTCTAAGGTTGTGGATGTCTTGTTGCCACTAGGGATAAAACATTGATGCTATGTCCGAGGATGTAGTTATTGATTACATTACGCACCATACTTAATGCAATTGTTCTGTTGTTTTGCAACTTAATACTGGAAGGGGTTCGGATGATAACCTGAAGGTGGACTTTTTAGGCATAGATGCATGCTGGATAGCGGTCTATGTACTTTGTCGTAATGCCCAATTAAATCTCACAATATTCATCATATCATGTATGTGCATTGTCATGTTCTCTTTATTTGTCAATTGCCTGACTGTAATTTGTTCACCCAACATGCTATTTATCTTATGGGAGAGACACCTCTAGTGAACTGTGGACCCCGGTCCATTCTTTACATCTGAAATACAAATTTGCTGCTATTGTTCTTTACTCGTTCTTTGCAAACAATCATCATCCACACTATACATCTAATCCTTTGTTACAGCAAGCCGGTGAGATTGACAACCTCACTTGTTTCGTTGGGGCAAAGTACTTTGGTTGTGTTGTGCGGGTTCCACGTTGGCGCCGAAATCCCCGGTGTTGCGCCGCACTACATCCCGCCGCCATCAACCTTCAACGTGCTTCTTGGCTCCTCCTGGTTCGATAAACCTTGGTTTCTTTCTGAGGGAAAACTTGCTGCTGTGCGCATCATACCTTCCTCTTGGGGTTCCCAACGAACGTGTGAGTTACACGCCATCAAGCTCTTTTTCTGGCGCCGTTGCCGGGGAGATCAAGACACGCTGCAAGGAGAGTCTCCACAATCCAATCTCTTTACTTTGTTTTTGTCTTGCTTTATTTTATTTACTTACTTGTTTGCTGCATTATATCAAAACACAAAAAAATTTAGTTGCTAGCTTTACTTTATTTACTGTCTTGCACTCTATATCAAAAACACACAAAAAAATAGTTACTTATATTTGCTTTACTTATTTCAACATGTTTCCTTTTAATTTTACCGTAAAAGACATACTGGTAGGACGTGGGTCTATAATTGGGAGAAATAATATAGAAGAATTTTTCAATCATGTTAGTACCGTTGAAGATTTTGAAGATAGACACTTGGTAGAACTTGCTCCTACTTATGAAATTGCTTGCTCGTTGCTTTAGTTCGCATGTTGGAAACTAAATTTGTTAATCTCAATCCTATAATCCAACACATGTTTCTTACACACGGTGATATGGAAGAAGGGGAAAAGAAAGATTTTGTTTTAGAAACCCTTCTTAGAGAATTTGGTGGTATAGCAAGAGAGGCTAGAAAGGTCTTTATTAAATATAAGATGCTTGGTTCTTATACCAATTTTGTTAGTATCCTTGAAAAGATGGACATGGAGAGAGTAAGGTACACTAATAACATTAATGATGGTGGGGAGATCAAAGCACCAATACCATGTAAGCTCCTAGCAATGAATGAAGCGCTAGAAAATAACTATGATTGGCTTGTTCCTGAAAATTTGTTTGATGAGAGTAGCAAGCCCAAGACTAATGAAAAGGGAGCCGCTGAAACTTATGTATCTAATATACTATGCATGGTTGAGAAAACTCCAAACCCCGCTGAAGATGCATCACCTCTTGATAACACTTGATATACACTTTCTGCGCCTAGCTGAAAGGCGTTAAAAAAAAGCGCTTATGGGAGACAACCCATGTTTTTACTACAGTATTTTTGTTTTATATTTGAGTCTTGGAAGTTGTTTACTACTGTAGCGACCTCTCCTTATCTTAGTTTTGTGCATTGTCTTAGTTTTGTGCATTGTTGTGCCAAGTAAAGTCGTTGATAGTAAGGTTCATACTAGATTTGGATTACTGCGCAGAAACAGATTTCTTTGCTGTCACGAATTTCGACCTGCCCCTCTGTAGGTAGCTCAGCAAAATATGCCAATTTACGTGCGTGATCCTCAGATATGTACGCAACTTTCATTCAATTTGGGCATTTTCATTTGAGCAAGTCTGGTGCCTCAATAAAATCCATCTTTACGAACTGTTCTGTTTTGACAGATTCTGCCTTTTATTTCGCATTGCCTCTTTTGCTATTATGGATGAATTTCTTTGTTCCATTAATGTCCAGTAGCTTTACGCAATGTCCAGAAGTGTTAAGAATGATTGTGTCACCTCTGAACATGTTAACTTTTATTATGCACTAACCCTCTAATGAGTTGTTTCGAGTTTGGTGTGGAGGAAGTTTTCAAGGATCAAGAGAGGAGAATGATGCAATATGATCAAGGAGAGTGAAAGCTCTAAGCTTGGGGATGCCCCGGTGGTTCACCCCTGCATATTTTAAGAAGACTCAAGCGTCTAAGCTTGGGGATGCATCCCCTTCTTCATCGACAACATTATCAGGTTCCTCCCCTGAAACTATATTTTTATTCCATCACATCTTATGTACTTTGCTTGGAGCGTCGGTTTGTTTTTGTTTTTGTTTTGTTTGAATAAAATGGATCCTAGCATTCATTGTGTGGGAGAGAGACACGCTCCGCTGTTGCATATGGACAAATATGTCCTTAGTCTTTACTCATAGTATTCATGGCGAAGGTTGAATCTTCTTCGTTAAATTGTTATATGGTTGGAATCGGGAAATGCTACATGTAGTAATTCTAAAATGTCTTGAATAATTTGATACTTGGCAATTGTTGTGCTCATGTTTAAGCTCTTGCATCATATACTTTGCACCCATTAATGAAGAAACACTTAGAGCTTGCTAAATTTGGTTTGCATATTTGGTCTCTCTAAAGTCTAGATAATTTCTAGTATTGAGTTTTGAACAACAAGGAAGACGGTGTAGAGTCTTATAATGTTTACAATATGTCTTTTATGTGAGTTTTGCTGCACCGGTTCATCCTTGTGTTTGTTTCAAATAACCTTGCTAGCCTAAACCTTGTATCGAGAGGGAATACTTCTCATGCATCCAAAATCCTTGAGCCAACCACTATGCCATTTGTGTCCACCATATCTACCTACTACATGGTATTTCTCCGTCATTCCAAAGTAAATTGCTTGAGTGCTACCTTTAAAATTTCCATTCTTTACGTTTACAATATATAGCTCATGGTACAAATAGCTTAAAAACTATTGTGGTATTGAATATGTACTTATGCACTTTATTTCTTATTAAGTTGCTTGTTGTGCGATAACCATGTTTCTGGGGAAGCCATCAACTACCCTTTGTTGAATATCATGTGAGTTGCTATGCATGTCCGTCTTGTCTGAAGTAAGAGAGATCTACCACCTTAATGGTTGGAGCATGCATATTGTTAGAGAAGAACATTGGGCCGCTAACTAAAGCCATGAATCATGGTGGAAGTTTCGAGTTTTGGACATATATCCTCAATCTCATATGAGAACACTAATTGTTGCTACATGCTTATGCATTAAAGAGGAGTCCATTATCTGTTGTCCATGTTGTCCCGGTATGGATGTCTAAGTTGAGAATAATCAAAAGCGAGAAATCCAAAATGCGAGCTTTCTCCTTAGACCTTTCTACAGGCGGCATGGAGGTACCCCTTTGTGACACTTGGTTAAAACATGTGTATTGCGATGATCCGGTAGTCCAAGCTAATTAGGACAAGGTGCGGGCACTATTAGTATACTATGCATGAGGCTTGCAACTTGTAAGATATAATTTACATGATATATATGCTTTATTACTACCGTTGACAAAATTGTTTCTTGTTTTCAAAATAAAAGCTCTAGCACAAATATAGCAATCGATGCTTTCCTCTTTGAAGGACCTTTCTTTTATTTTTATATTGAGTCAGTTCACCTATTTCTCTCCACCTCAAGAAGCAAACACTTGTGTGAACTGTGCATTCATTCCTACATACTTGCATATTGCACTTGTTATATTACTCTATGTTGACAATTATCCATGAGATATACATGTTACAAGTTGAAAGCAACCGCTGAAACTTAATCTTCCTTTGTGTTGCTTCAATACCTTTACTTTGATTTATTGCTTTATGAGTTAACTCTTATGCAAGACTTATTGATGCTTGTCTTTAAGTGCTATTCATGAAAAGTCTTTGCTTTATGATTCATTTGTTTACTCATGTCATTACCATTGTTTTGATCGCTGCATTCATTACATATGTTTACAATAGTATGATCAAGGTTATGATGGCATGTCACTCCGGAAATTATCTTTGTTATCGTTTACTCCGCTCGGGACGAGCAGGAACTAAGCATCGGGATGCTGATACGTCTCCGACGTATCGATAATTTCTTATGTTCCATGCCACATTATTGATGATATCTACATGTTTTATACACATTATATGTTGTATTTATGCATTTTCCGGCACTAACCTATTAACGAGATGCCGAAGAGCCGGCTTGTTGTTTTCTGCTGTTTTTGGTTTCAGAAATCCTACAAAGGAACTATTCTCGGAATTGGACGAAATCAACGCCCGGGGCCCTATTTTTCCACGAAGCTTCCGGAAGACCGAGGGGAAAGGAAGTGGGGCCACGAGGCGCCGCCACAACAGGGCGGCGCGGCTCGGACCCCGGCCGCGCGGCCACGGCGTGTGGGGCCCTCGTGTGGCCCCCGCGTTGCCCTTCCGCCTACTTAAAGCCTTCATCGCGAAACCCCGTGCACGAGAGCCAAGATACGGAAAACCTTGTCGAGACGCCGCGCCGCCAATCCCATCTCGGGGGATTCTGGAGATCACCTCCGGCACCCCGCCGGAGAGGGGAATCATCTCCCGGAGGACTCTTCACCGCCATGGTCGCCTCCGGAGTGATGAGTGAGTAGTTCACCCCTGGACTATGGGTCCATAGCAGTAGCTAGATGGTTGTCTTCTCCTCATGTGCTTCATTGTCGGATCTTGTGAGCTGCCTAACATGATCAAGATCATCTATCTGTAATTCTATATGTTGTGTTTGTCGGGATCCGATGGATAGAGAATACTATGTTATGTTGATTATCAATCTATTACCTATGTGTTGTTTATGATCTTGCATGCTCTCCGTTATTAGTAGAGGCTCTGGCCAAGTTTTTGCTCTTAACTCCAAGAGGGAGTATTTATGCTCGATAGTGGGTTCATGCCTCCATTAAATGCGGGACGAGTGACAGAAAGTTCTAAGGTTGTGGATGTGCTTGTTGCCACTAGGGATAAAACATTGATGCTATGTCCGAGGATGTAGTTATTGATTACATTACGCACCATACTTAATGCAATTGTCCGTTGTTTTGCAACTTAATACTGGAAGGGGTTCGGATGATAACCCGAAGGTGGACTTTTTAGGCATAGATGCATGCTTGGATAGCGGTCTATGTACTTTGTCGTAATACCCAATTAAATCTCACAATATTCATCATATCATGTATGTGCATTGTCATGTTCTCTTTATTTGTCAATTGCCTGACTGTAATTTGTTCACCCAACATGCTATTTATCTTATGGGAGAGACACCTCTAGTGAACTGTGGACCCCGGTCCATTCTTTACATCTGAAATACAAATCTGCTGCTATTGTTCTTTACTTGTTCTTTGCAAACAATCATCATCCACACTATACATCTAATCCTTTGTTACAAGCAAGCCGGTGAGATTGACAACCTCACTCGTTTCGTTGGGGCAAAGTACTTTGGTTGTGTTGTGCAGGTTCCACGATGGCGCCGAAATCCCTGGTGTTGCGCCGCACTACATCCCGCCGCCATCAACCTTCAACGTGCTTCTTGGCTCCTCCCGGTTCGATAAACCTTGGTTTCTTTCTGAGGGAAAACTTGCTGCTGTGCGCATCATACCTTCCTCTTGGGGTTCCCAACGAACGTGTGAGTTACACGCCATCAACCACACCCACACTTCGCGCCCTGGTAACTTTTCAACCGAAGCTTCCGGTTCCGATGATGAGGTCACTGTTCTCAAGGTATTTTGTTCTTTCGCCTCCTCATGTATTGTCTTTCTGTAGATGCTCCCTCAGCCAGCGCCAAACCATAGGCCGTGGAGCGCGCTGTTCCGCTACATGCCGAGGTTGGCTGGGAATTCTTGGAGAAGCTTGCCTCTCGGGGCCAAAAGAACAAGACACCGGCGCCCGAGGCCGGTTCGAGCGATGCTCCTCCTACCAAGCGCTCCCGGAAGGAAGTTGTCGGCGGGCAACAGGTCACCGCGAAGCACTACCGGAAGAAGGGATTGCCGGTTGCTTCCGGGTAAGTTTCCGTTTACTTCTTCCTTGTTTCGTGAGTCTCTTTTCCCAGTTACTTTTTCCAACTCTCTTTTTCTTTATCTTTTCAGGCCTGCGCTCAAGATTTCCAAGAGCGCCACCGGCATGAGGCCGGAAAGCTCTGAGGAAACCGCGAGGGCCTATCCTCCTCCTCAACCAAGCCCGGTACCATCTGGTGCCGGCAACTCTTCTGCCTCCCCTCTGGGAGGCAACATAAGTGCGGGGCGCGCGGCCCCTGAACCTTCAGACCACCGCGCGGAGGAGGACCTTGTCTCCCCTCCTGAAATCCAAGACACCGGCGCCAGCAACATCGGCGCCAATACTGAAGCTGCCGGGAGGGCGGAACCTCAGGTTCCTCCCGTCCCGAAGAAGAAGAAGAAGAAGAAGACTCCTGCTTCCTCCCCCTCTAAGACCGTGCCGGATTCTTCCGCGCCGGCAAGCTCCGCTCCGGCAAAGGACGCGCCTCAAGCTCCTGCGCCACCCAAGACCACGCCAACGCCTCCTCCGGCAGGCTCAGCGGGAGAGCCCGCCGCCGCCAAGCCAACACCGCCAGAGGGCACCAAGCTCTCCGCGCCATAACCCGCGGCGGTGGCCACCGCTGCCAGCTCTCCCTCCTCCGGCCCGCGGTCCCTCGTACTGCACGCCGGCCACGCCGCCATTGTGGCCGGAGAGACGGCCTCAGCTCAGCTGGGCCGGATCACCGAACTCACCCGCAGAGGAGCTGACCTAGGCCATCTGCTTGATTACGCTGAGAAGTGGAATCAGGTGGATCTGTCCCCAGCGACGCGTGGCCTGGGGAAGGACAAGCTGCCGGTGATTGATCCTGCCGGCCCCCGAAGCACTGGGCAGCACTTTGGCCGGTTGCGGCGCGCGGTCAAAGAATTTGACACCGCGTGGCACGACGCCAACAACAATGTTGTGGTAAGTTGCACGAACTTCATAGCTCTTTAAATCTATGCCGGTTCTCAATCTTTCAAGATTACATATATCTTCCCAGTCCCCGAGTTTCAGGTTGAGAGCATAGCTCTTAGCGCGAAACTTTGTTAGAAACTAAAAACCGGCATAACCAGTCCCCGAGTTTCGGGTTGAGAGCGCAGTTCTTAGCGCGAAACTTTGTTAGAAACACAAAAAACCGGCATAGCCAGTCCCCGAGTTTCGGGTTGAGAGCGCAGTTCTTAGCGCGAAACTTCTTTCTAAACCGGCATCTTTTTTACCGGAATTCTTTAACTTGAACAGGGCATGCTGGACGTCCGGAAGCAGCTCTTCGAGGAGCTGCTGTGGGAGCACCGGGAGCTCTCCGAGGCTCACAGCAAGTGCCAAGGTTAGTTTTTGTGCCCCCAGCTTCTTTTTACCGGTTGCTTTTCCTTTTAGTACTTACAAACTCTTTGCACACCAGCTGTTTCGGAAGCCTCCATCGAGGCCCTCAAAGCTCAGCTCGCCGTGCTTCAAGGTACTATTTCTTTCCCGGTTGATTTGCCTCTCTTCATCCTACCGGTTATCTTTCTTTTAACTTTTCTTTTCCGGACTCCAGCTGAAAAGGAGCAGCTTGCCTCGGAGCACCACAAGGCCCTGGAGGCTCAGAGGACCCTTGTTGGTGAGCTAAAGGAGAAGCTCATGCAGGATGAGCTCCGGCACGCTCGTGAGCTGAAGGAGGCCCAGGCTGCAGCTGAGGCCAAACTGGATGAATCCTTGAAGGAGTATACCAACAACACTGCGGTGCTACGGGCGGAGATGGAGGAAGAGACTGTGACACGGAAAGCGGCGCAAGATCGGATCGCCACTATAACCGCAGAGCAGGCTGAGTATGACCGGCTGGTTGTGCATACCGACGCGTTGGCCCTCAGTAAGCCTTCTTTCTTTCCTTCTGTTGCTTATAAGCTTATATTTTCCGGTAGTATGTCATTATCTTTTCTCTCTTTTCTTGCAGGGCTCTTTCCAGATTCCCAGGCGCACGCTCATAATAAGGTAGCGGAACGCAGGGCGGAGCAAGAAATGTGCAACCCGGACTTGCCCTAGGACGCTTATGACCACTTGGTCGCGCTTTCGGCCCGGATCCAGCACATGCGCGCCGTGGACAGGCACCTGGTCGATCTTCCGAATCGAGCCATGGAAATCTTCAAAGAGATGTGGCCTGAGGAAGTGGTGCCGGTCAACGTGACGCTCATCTCCGACCGCCTCAAGGACGCATGCCGGAGGATCCGCGAATGGAAGTGCTCCGCGGCCCGTGCCGGAGCAGATGCAGCGCTACGCATTGCCTGTTCTTGGTATGAGGACCTGTACTTGGACGCCTTCCACAGTCTCCGCGGCGAAGCGCCCACGGACATGGATCCGGTCTTAACCGCCAAGCGGCAGGATCGCACCTACCGGATCGCGGAATGCGCCCACACCCGCACTTTCATCCCTCCTCCTCCCGACGTCAAGGATGCACTTTCTGACGACGAGGAAGCAGTTGAGGACGAGGAGGATGAAGAAGTCGGAGAAGGTGACGCTCCTCCGGAAGAAGGCAATGTTCCTCCGGAAGCTCCTGGTGCCGGCGCGCAGCCCCCCGTTGCCTGAATATTTCTCAGTTTGTATGTGTCACACCTGGTTATCTAAAAAACAATGCTCGTTAAATTCTACCCCGGTATGCCGGGGTTTATGATGTAAGATAATACTATGTCGTTCTTTTGGCTGTGCTACAATATTTCTTGCCGGTATGTTATACCGGTAACCTATCAAGTTAAGTTTGTATGCTATCTTAGCATTTTACTCATTGTTTGCTTTTATCTTGCACTGTGAAGATTCCGGAATTGTTTCCGCATTCAATCCGATGCACACTTGGTTCTTTTGCTTTGGCTCTGCCTACCTCTTTTGGGTGTTTTGGCGTATGAGTCACAAAGTTCTTTTGCCAAGCAAGCACTTTCTTAAACTTAGAAATAACTCGAAATTTTTCACTAAAAACCGGTATAACCGGGGTTAGTTAATTTTTTTCGGATTGTTCGTTCCCACTCCCTCTTTTCGTGGTTCACGTGCTTAATTCCTACCGGTTTATCTTGCTTGCCATGAAGTCGGGTTGCGGACAACAGCAGAGTCGAAGACTCCGGTAGGTTTAGCACGTTACTAAACCGGAAAGAAAAAATGTTCAACAAGCAACCGGTAACTGAAAAAATAAACACATTGCATGCAATTTCAGTAGGGGCAGTCCCCGAGATTCATTCGAGGTCCCGACATCTTTTATTCATAGCATATAAGGTACAAAAAGGAACTCCTTACAGAACATCTTCAGGAATAGAAAGGACGCAGCAGGGCTATGTTCCACGGACGCTTAGTTTCCTCTCCTGACCTGTCCGCCTTTCTCTTCTTTGATTCCTGTGCATCGATAAAGTAGTAAGTATCATTGTGTAGAGCCTTGCTCACAATGAAAGGTCCTTCCCACGGAGGTGAGAGTTTGTGACGCCCCTCAGTGCGCTGCACTAGGCGTAGCACCAGGTCTCCTTCCCGGAACATTCTTGGTTTAACCTTCGAGCTATGATAGCGTCTGAGGTTCTGCTGGTATATGGCTGTTCTTGCCAAAGCCAACTCCCTTGCTTCTTCTAGCAAGTCCACATCATTTTCTCGGGCCTCTTTTACCTCTTCTTCGGTATAGAGTTGAACCCTAGGTGAATCATGTATGATGCCAGTTGGTATCACGGCTTCCGCCCCATAAACCATGAAGAAAGGAGTGTATCCGGTAGACCGGTTCGGAGTCGTTCTTATGCTCCACAGTACTGATGGTAGCTCATCGAGCCAACATCCCGGTGTCTTTTCAAGCTTTTCAATGAGCCTCGGTTTGATACCGGAAAGCACCAAAGCATTGGTTCTTTCCACTTGGCCATTGCCTTGCGGGTGTGCGACTGAGCACAAATCCAACTGCATGTTGTTATCCTCACAGAATCTTTTGAACTCTCCTTGAGCAAAGTTGTTTCCATTGTCAGTGATAATGCTATGCGGGTAGCCATACCGCAAGATAACATCTTTCAAGAATTTCACCGCCGTATGCCCATCACATTTTGCGATAGGTTTCACCTCAAGCCACTTAGTGAACTTATCCACCATCACTAGGACGTGAGTCATGCTGCTCCTTGCAGTTTTGAATGGGCCAACCATGTCAAGGCACCAAACAGCGAACGGCCAAGTTAATGGTATAGTTTTTAAACCGGACGTTGGGGTATGGTTTTGCTTGGCGTACCGCTGGCACCCGTTGCATCTTCGCACAAAATCCTCAGCATTTTCCAGTGCCGTGGGCCAGTAGAACCCATGCCGGAACACTTTTGCCACCATCGCTCTTGATGAAGCATGATGCCCACACTCTCCTTGGTGAATTTCCACCAGCATTTGTTTTCCTTCTTCCGGTTCCACACATCTTTGGAGGACACCGGTAACACTTCTCTTGTACACCTCTCCATTGATGATGGTGTAAGCTTTGGATCTCCTTTGGATTCTTTTTGACTCATTTTCGTCAACCGGCAAGGTGTCGTTCATCAGGAATTCCTTAATAGGTTCAACCCAAGTTGGTGCTTCCCGGACCAGAAATACCGGTACGTCTATCTCCATATTGTCCACCAGCATGGCCTCTTCCGGCTGAGATCCTGCAGTCCCCGAGTTTACCGGAGCAGTCCCCGGTTTTCCTTCATCAATGTCCATTGGCACAACATGTGACTCCGGTACGAAAATTGATTCGGATTCCGGACTCGGTTTAATCGATGGCATCCTTAGGTGAGCCAAAGCCACTCCGGGAGGAATTTCCTGACGGGAGGATCCTAACTTGGAGAGCGTATCCGCGGCTTCATTTTCCACCCGCGACACATGGTGAAACTCACATCCTTCAAAGAAGCCAGCAATCTTTTGCACGTGAAACCAGTATGAGGCCATGTTTGCATCTTTTGCGTCCCAATCTCCGGAACACTGCTGCACCACAAGATCTGAATCACCATAGCAAATGATCCGGTGTGCACCGATTTCTTTTGCGACCCTGAGCCCATGGATCAGAGCCTCGTATTCAGCGACATTGTTTGACGCCCTGAAATGCACTTGCAGAACATACCGGAGATGATCTCCCTTAGGTGAAGTAAGAACCACACCGGCACCTAGACCCTCTTTGAGCTTGGATCCATCGAAGTGCATCTTCCAGTATTCTATCTTTTGTTCCGGCGGTTTGTATTGCATTTCCGCCCAATCAACCAAGAAATCAGCTAAATCTTGTGATTTTATGGCATCTCTTCTTTCGTATACCGGCACGTATGGCGATATCTGAATTTCCCATTTGGTGCCTCACTTACCACCTTCATTGGGTGCTCTTCAAAGTAGTGCTTGAGCTTAGTGGCGGCCATGAACACGCCATAGGTCATTTTCTGGAAGTGAGGGTAGTTTTGTTTTGAGAGGGAGAGCACCTCGCTCAGGTAGTATACCGGTCTTTGCACGGTTTTCCTTCCTCTTCTCTTTCCACCACAACTACAACACTCACGACCCGGTTTGTTGCTGCTATGTACAACAGCATGGGCTCCCTTTCTAGAGGTGAAGCCAATACCGGCGCGGTTGCCAGCATCGTTTTTAGCTCTTTGAACGCTGCGTCTGCATCGAGGGTCCGGACGAAGGTATCGGATTTTTCATCAAAGCATAGAGAGGCAGAGCCTTTTCTCCCAACCTGCTTATGAACCGGCTTAGCGATGCCAAGCTTCCGGTAAACTTTTGCACGTCCTTGAGATCGTGCGGTATAGTCATTCTTTCGATGGCCCGGATTTTTACCGGGTTAACCTCAATCCCCCGGTTTGATACGAGAAAGCCAACCAGTTTGCCGGCAGGGCCGAAGGTACATTTTGCCGGATTGAGTTTCATCCGGAACCTCCTCAAGTTGTCAAACGTTTGCCTCAAATCATCGATCAAGGTTTCTTTTACCTTAGTTTTTATCACTACATCGTCCACATAGACTTGCACGTTTTTTCCGATTTGATCAAACAAACACTTTTGCATACAGCGCTGGTACGTTGCACCAGCGTTGCGGAAACCGAAAGGCATAGTGACATAGCAATAAGCCCCGTGCGGGGTAATGAACGCAGTTTTTATTTGATCTTCCTTTTTCAGGGGAATCTGGTGGAAACCGAAATAAGCATCCAGGAAAGACAGTAGCTCACAATCAGCAGTAGAATCAATCACTTGATCGATCCGGGGTAAAGGGAAAGGATCTTTCTGGCAAGCCTTGTTCAGGTTCGTGTAGTCGATGCACATGCGCCACGCCTTTGGAGCTTTGGGTTCCTCCTCTTTTTTCTTCTCGACCAGCACCGGATTGGCTAGCCACTCAGTATGCGATACTTCTACGATGAAACC
>NC_061514.1:148285892-148323273 GCF_022539505.1 Lolium rigidum
CTCGATCGGAGAACGTTGAACGAGATGGCGCGATCGAGAAAAAAACAATGCCGCAGAGGCTGCCATCTGGGCCCTACATCCCTCGGCGGTGTGGATTTGCGTTGACTCGGCCGGCGAACCCGAGAATTCGCGATGCACCACGTCCCGGGCCACCATACGCGACGTTTTGGCCGCTTTCGTCGGGCTAGGTGGCCTCAAAAACGAGAAAAAAAAAGTTTTGACATGCACCACGGAGGGACCAAAATCGTCGGCCATGGTACACCAGCAACCACGGCGCGACTTCAACTTCGTCGGCCATGGCAACTTTTCTTGTAGTGGTAGCTCATTTCATCGCTGTCAAGACCACATACCAAGGCCCAAAGTTAGCTGAACTGTACATCTCCAGAATAGTCGCCCTGCATGGAACCCCGAAGTCGATAGTGTCAGATAGAGGATCACAATTCACCTCAAGATTCTGACAGAAAGTGCACGAAGGACTAGGAACCCGTCTGAATTTCAGCACCGCCTATCACCCGCAGACCGATGGACAGACTGAGAGAGTCAACCAGATACTGGAGGACATGTTGAGAGCATGTGTGCTAGAATATGGGTCCAAATGGGAAGACTGCTTGCCTTACGCAGAATTCTCTTACAACAACAGCTATCAAGCCAGCTTACAAATGGCCCCCTTTGAAGCCTTGTACGGAAGGAAGTGTCGTACCCCTCTGAATTGGTCGGAAGTCGGAGAAAGCCAAGTCTTTGGACCAGATGTTCTTCGTGAAGCCGAAGAGAAAGTGCACAAGATCCGCGAGTACCTCAAGACGGCGCAATCAAGACAGAAGAGCTACGCCAACAAGAGACGCCGAGAGATGACCTTCGAGATTGGAGATTTTTTCTATCTCAAGGTATCCCCCCTGAAAGGAATGCAGAGATTTCAGCTGAAAGGAAAGCTCGCACCCTGATATGTCGGACCCTTCAAAGTTCTGAGTCGCCGAGGCGAAGTATCTTATCAACTGGAGCTACCAGAAGAAATGTCGGCTGTGCACGACGTGTTTCACATATCACTCCTCCGGAAGTGCCTTGAAGTCCCTGAGAAGACCGAAGTGTTCAAGAACATCGATCACAGATCGGTGGACATCAACCAGGACCTGACGTACCGCGAAGTGCCGATTCGCATCCTGGAGGAAGCTTACAGAACCACCCGCACCCGAAGCATCAAGTTTCTGAAGATTCAGTGGAGCAACCATACTGAAGATGAAGCCACTTGGGAACGCGAAGACTTCATGAAGAAGGAGTACCCAGATCTCTTTAGTACCTAATTTTCTTTTAGATCTCGGGACGAGATCTTTTGTAAGGGGGAAGGGTTTGTAACATCCCAAATTTCAATAAAAGAGAGAAGAAGAATTCCAGAGTTTCAAAATTTAGAACCAACAAAAACTTTTATTTGCATATAGTGCCATGCATAGGACTTGTGCATTTGAGTGATATGCCATGATGATTGATATTATGTTTATGTGATAAACCCTAAAAGCCTAATGTGATAAAGTGAAGATCACAAACCAAATAAATCAATAAGAGAAAGAAATCAAATAAGAACAAAACCCTAAAACCCTCACATATGGTGTATGCCATTTTTGCAAATCTTTACCCTAGACCATTTTGGTCTTCACCATTAGTTATATTATGTTACTAAACACTTATTACAACTTTTGGAATCAAAGAAACACAAATCAAATCAAATTCAAACTCAAATTGTGATCACATGAGATAATGGTCAAATCTGCCATTTGTAATCTGGTCCCTACTTTGAGCCCTTGCAATTCAAGTTTTTCAAACTAAACTTTCCCAATTCTTTGCACCTCATCCAAGAGCACATCAAGGTGAACAACTTTGGTAAAGACCACCATGCCAAATTCATCTTGGATGAAAAACTATGCTCATGCAAAGTTGAGACTTTTTAATATGAGCAACAATCTCACTTTGTCAAATTTTGCTATTCTTTGATTTTTAAAATTCCACCACCACACATAGTTGTCTCTGGTCATTTACAACTCAACGAAACAAACCACTTTCAAATCTTGCAACCATATGAACTCAACCAAAGTTTGCAAGAATTTGAATTGGGCAAATATGGAACAAATCAAAAACACTATTGTGAATAGTTTTGGCCTAACCCTAAGCCACCACTGACCTCTAACTTGTCCCCTGATCCCTTCTACCTCCATTACACCAAATAGCAAGCCTAGAGGGGAGCCATGCATGCCAAGCTCCAACCATGCCGGCCATGGCCATGATCACTCCCCTCTCCTCTTCTCTCTCCACAGCAGCCTCGACCACCTTGCCAAACCTACTCCCCTTGGTCCCCTGAGCACGCCAGTAGGCGCCGTTCGTCGAGAGGTGGACCACAACGCCATGGCCAGAACGCGCCCACGACGCCCACGTGCGACAGGAGCGGCATGGCCATGCCGTGCATGTCGGCCGACGCGCACGCCACGGACACGCGCCGCCTCGCTGCATCCCTCCCTCTCTGGCCCCCTTTTCTTCACCACTCGCCTCGCCGCGCCACCACGGACGCGCCAGACACTCGCGCGACCTGAACCCTGGCCTACCGCCGCCGGAGACGAAGAAGAGATCCCGCCATTGCCGCGGCAGACATGGAAGCAATGCGACCCAATCCAACGCCGCCCGACCGCGCTGTCGCCGCCAAACGCTTCGCCAGGAACCGCAGAACAGTGCCGCGCCCACGCCTAGCTCCCTAGCTCGCCGGAATCGCCGCGCCATGGTCGACCGCAACCCTGCCCCGCAGCACCTCGACGCTTCTATAAATAGAGAGCTCCCCGGACCAAACCAAGCACACCACCAGCTTCTCCTCCCATCTCTGCTTCTCCATGACCAAGCCACACCCTCGATTGACGCCGGAGCAGCCCCAATTTGGCGATCGGAGCCGCCAGTACCCGGAGATCGCCGCCGTCGATTGGAGCCGCCCCTGGAGTTGCCGCCGGTACCAGGAGCACCGCCGTCGACTACATCTTCCTCGCGCATACTGCCAGCCATCACCGGACCCCTGGTTAGCTCTCCGACCCCCTTGGCTCGCCGCGTCCGTAGCTCGATCTCGTCGGAGAAGAAGATGAACCTGCGCCGTTGGATCTCGTTTTAATCCAACGCACCGCAATGATCCATACCGTTTCGGGTTTAAATAGACGCTGACGGGTGGCCCCCACCCTGTCAGCAAGCCCACGCGCACTGGATGCGTTGCTGGGCCGAGTTTCGTTATTTCAAACCATTTCGTCCCAGTTTCGTTTCCCGCCGGCCCTTCTAATTCAAATCTCGTTTAAATAATTTCAAACCAATTTCAATACTGGACCTAACTTTGAAATTAAATAGAATCTGTTTTGCTTGGCCAAATTTAGCAAATTTGATGTTGTTGGAAAGCTACTGAAAAGTTCTACAACTTGCCACTGGTCTCACTGTGAGATCTGTTGTATAAATAAAGTGACAAAAAGATTAGGTCAGGGACTTTTGCACATTCAAATAAATCTTAAAAATCAACCAAAAGTGATATTTAGTTAATTCCACCTCCAGTAGTTCACATTTAACTTACTATAATTGTTTCCAGAACAATATGGTGTGGTCACTGTGTATGATCATGCCCTAGTTTAAATAATGGAATATATGGCTAGTTTACTTAAGTGATATTGTCCAAAACTATTATGCAAATCATATGAAGTATGTTACTTCATTTAAATCTTGTCCCAAGTACTTTCATATGAAGTTTGAACCCCTGGTCAAATACCCTCACATGAAATACTTGGAGATTTTAAATCATAATAGGCATTGTTAAATAGTATGAGGTTTCTACCTCATTTAAATCATTTTCTCAAATGATGATGATGAATGGTTGACTTAGGTCAATATGATTTCATATATGATTGTTTGAGAAATTAAATCTTAAGAAGATTCAATGAGAGGAAATTATTCCTCAAGAACTAAATGGAAACTATCATTTACATATATAATGTGAGGAAATTATTTTTCCTAAATAAAGAAAACCAATGCACCTAATTGTATTAATTGTGTGACTAGAATAGTTTGTGTGAATGCATGTGCTGCTTAGAATAGCTATTGAATTTGTTGAGTGATTATACCTCGTATTCGAATTTAGACGCTAGCACCGGAGAATACCCGGAGGAGGAGGGATTCTACCAAGAGGAGGAAGAGGAGCATCTTGAGAACTACCAAGGCAAGCTAATATTCTTGCAAAGTGCAAAGCCCTTTGGGGCAAGGCACCATGATTCTTACCTTTCTTACCACAAGCCTATCCCAAGTTTTTACCTTACAAGTTTTACTTGTTTATTTAAAGAGTTACTTTTATAGTTAACTTTGGTCTAAGTTAAGAAGGTTACTAGAGTAGCAAAGTTAGTCTCAAGCTAGCCAAGCAAGATAGCACCCCTCATGATTAGTGCTAGTGCTAAATACTAAAACTTGACTACTCTAGATGGGAACATGTGACTTGAATTGAATTTGAAACCTTGGAATGATGAGTCATTCCATTGAATGATTTTTGAAGGTGAATATGACCTAGAGAAGATGGTGATTTTTGATATAAAACTGATATTGGTTTGAATGCGATACCTTTCCAATTTTGAGTACCCCCACAATACCTGATTATGGGTAGGGCTTAACTGGAAATTTATGCATCTTAGTATGGGTTCCCTCTGAACACACATCATAGGGGTTATGCCGAGGCTGCCTCCGTTGTTGAGAAATGATGTGAATTTTACGGCCAAGCCCTGTGCAGTTCCCAGGTTGACAGTTGGTCTTCACTGGGAGGCCAAGCTCATGGGGAGAGATGCTCATACTAGGGTTTGTAAGTGAAAGGTTATGGTTGATGATCCGCGTATTGTGTTACGATGATTCGGGGTAATCCCGACGGATGAAATCAAATGTTGTGGCACAAGTGTGCAACCTCTGCAGAGTGTAAACCTATTCGAATAGCCGTGTCCACGGTTACGGACGGTTGGAAAGGCCATACAGTTTCTGGTGTCAGATTCTTGAAAATGTTGGTGAAATGAATGGTGAAATGGTGACTTGTTGTGAATCACAAAAAATGTTGTGGGAATGACACTAATGTTCCCACTTGAGTTAGTTAGCACTTGAATAAGTCTTTTCTCGAATACTTGTGAACTAAAATTGGCTTTATGCAAATAAACTAGAGCTTAGCACCCCCTTACTAGAATTGTTAGCACTTACACTAGTATTAGTTTGCGAGTACTTAAAGTACTCACGGCTTTGTCCCTGGCGATTCAAATGGTTTGTAATGAATGATGACTATGATATTCGACTATTCCTGGGATTGCGATGAATGACATAATAGACATCTGGACTTAAAAATTCGGGTGTTGACAACTATGGGTCCATAGCAGTAGCTAGATGGTTGTCTTCTCCTCATTGTGCTATCATGTTAGATCTTGTGAGCTGCCTATCATGATCAAGATCATCTATTTGTAATGCTACATGTTGTGTTTGTTGGGATCCGATGAATATGGAATACTATGTCAAGTTGATTATCAATCTATCATATATGTGTTGTTTATGTTCTTGCATGCTCTCCGTTGCTAGTAGAGGCTCTGGCCAAGTTGATACTTGTAACTCCAAGAGGGAGTATTTATGCTCGATAGTGGGTTCATGCCTCCATTGAATCTGGGACAATGACAGAAAGTTCTAAGGTTGTGGATGTGCTGTTGCCACTAGGGATAAAACATCAATGCTTTGTCTAAGGATATTTGTGTTGATTACATTACGCACCATACTTAATGCAATTGTCTGTTGTTTGCAACTTATTACTGGAAGGGGTTCGGATGATAACCTGAAGGTGGACTTTTTAGGCATAGATGCATGTCTGGATAGCGGTCTATGTACTTTGTCGTAATGCCTCGATTAAATCTCATAGTAGTCATCGTGATATGTATGTGCATTGTTATGCCCTCTCTATTTGTCAATTGCCCAACTGTAATTCGTTCACCCAACATGCCATTTATCTTATCGGAGAGACACCACTAGTGAACTGTGGACCCCGGTCCATTCTTTACATCTGAAATACAATCTACTGCAAACTCTGTTCTTTACTGTTCTTCGCAAACAAACATCATCTTCCACACTATACATTTAATCCTTTGTTTATAGCAAGCCGGTGAGATTGACAACCTCACTGTTAAGTTGGGGCAAAGTATTGTGATTGTGTTGTGCCGGTTCCACGTTGGCGCCGGAATCCCTGGTGTTGCGCCGCACTACACTCCACCACCAACAACCTTCACGCGTTCCTTGACTCCTACTGGTTCGATAACCTTGGTTTCTTACTGAGGGAAAACTTGCTGCTGTACGCATCACACCTTCCTCTTGGGGTTCCCAACAGACGTGTGTCAACTACACGCCAGCAAGACATTTTCTGGCGCCGTTGCTGGGGAGATCAAGACAAGCTGCAAGGGGAGTCTCCCACATCCAATCTCTTTACTTTGTTTTTGTTTTGCTTTACTTTATTTTATTTCCTGCTTTGTTTGCTCTCTATATCAAAAATACAAAAAAATTAGTTGCTAGCTTTACTTTATTTACTGTCTTGTTTGCATTCTCTATATTAAAAACACAAAAAAATTATTTACCTGCATTTACTTTATTTAGTTTGCTTTATTTACTACTATTAAAATGAATACTCCTGAAAATACTAAGTTGTGTGACTTCACTAGCACAAATAATAATGATTTCCTATGCACACCTATTGCTCCACCTGCTACTACAACAGAATTTTTTGAAATTGAACCTGCTTTACTAAATCTTGTTATGAGAGAGCAATTTTCTGGTGTTAGTTCTGATGATGCTGCTGCTCATCTTAATAATTTGTGAAATGCAAAAGTATAAGGATGTAGATGGTGACATTATAAAATTAAAATTATTTCCTTTCTCCTTAAGAGGAAGAGCTAAAGATTGGTTGCTATCTTTGCCTAAGAATAGTATTGATTCATGGACTAAATGTAAGGATGCTTTCATTGGTAGATATTATCCTCCCGCTAAAATTATATCTTTGAGAAGTAGCATAATGAATTTTAAGCAATTGGATAATGAACATGTTGCTCAAGCAGTGGAAAGAATGAAATCTTTGGTAAAGAATTGCCCTACCCATGGACTAACTACTTGGATGATCATCCAAACCTTTTATGCAGGACTGAATTTTTCTTCGCGGAACCTATTGGATTCAGCTGCTGGAGGTACTTTTATGTCCATCACCTTAGGCGCGGCAACAAAGCTTCTTGATAATATGATGATAAATTACTCTGAATGGCACACGGAAAGGGCTCCACAAGGTAAGAAGGTAAATTCTGTTGAAGAAACCTCCTCCTTGAGTGATAAGATTGATGCTATTATGTCTATGATTGTGAATGGTAGATCTAATGTTGATCCTAATAATGTTCCTTTAGCTTCATTGGTTGCTCAAGAAGAACATGTTGATGTGAACTTCATTAAAAGTAATAATTTCAACAACAATGCTTATAGGAATAATTCTGGTAACAACTATAGGCCATATCCTTCTAATAATGGTAATGGTTATGGTAATTCTTATGGTAGACCTGTTTCGCCTGATGAGGAAAAGATGTTAGAAATTGAAAGAGCTACTAAGAGCTTTATGCAATCACAATATGAGCAAAATCAATTGTTTACTAAAACTATGAATGAACAATCTGCCTTGTTGAAAAATATAGGAAATCAACTTGAAAATTTAAATATGGAGATTTCTGGTTTGCAAACTAAGCTTTCAAATGCTGAAAACCGAATCTCATACATGTCTACGTCACAATCTTCTTTAATTAATAAAATGGCTGCTAAACCTGAGGATAATGATAATAAAATTGTTACTACAGCAAACGCCATCCAAGTTCGAATTAATGAGAATATTAGATTGATGGCTGAATTGCATGCTAGGTGGGAAAGGGAAGAAAACGAAAAACTAGCTAAAGAGAATAATGTAGCTAAAGTTTGGACTATTACCACCACTAGTAATGATGATGTTTCACATGTTGCTACACCCCCTACTACCAATGGTAAAATAATTGGTGTTGGCAATGTTTCTACTCCTAGTGCAAAGCGTGCAAAATTACCTGAAACTGCTAAGACTGCTGAAACTGTTTGTGATAAAACTGCTGAAATTTTTCAAAATATTGGGTACAATGATTCCATTGCTGTAGATCATAATGGTTTAGATTTTGATGATTGTCATATCTCTGAAGTTATAAAGTTCCTACAAAAACTTGCTAAAAGTCCCAATGCTAGTGCTATAAATTTGGCCTTTACAAAACATATTACAAATGCTCTCATAAAAGCTAGAGAAGAGAAATTAAAACTTGAAACTTCTATTCCTAGGAAGTTAGAGGATGGTTGTGAGCCCATCATTAAGATGAAGGTCAATGATTTTGATTGTAATGCTTTATGTGATCTTGGTGCAAGTATTTCTGTTATGCATAAGAAAATCTATGATATGCTTGACTTGCCACCATTGAAAAACTGTTATTTGGATGTTAATCTTGCTGATCATTCTATAAAGAAATCTTTGGGGAGGATTGATAATGTTCGCATTATGGTTAACAATAACCTTGTCCCCGTTGATTTTGTTGTCTTGGATATTGAATGCAATGCATCTTGTCCCATTATATTGGGAAGACCTTTTCTTCGAACTGTTGGTGCTATTATTGATATGAAGGAAGGTAATATTAAGTATCAATTTCCTGTCAAGAAAGGTATGGAACACTTCCCTAGAAAGAGAATGAAGTTACCTTATGATTCTATTATTAGAACAAATTATGATGTTGATGCATCGTCTCTTGATAATACTAGATTCACACTTTCTGCGCCTAGCTGAAAGGCGTTAAAGAAAAGCGCTTATGGGAGACAACCCATTATTTTACTTTTGCACTTTTGTTTTATATTTGAGTCTTGGAAGTTGTTACTACTGTAGCAACCTCTCCTTATCTTTATTTTATTGCATTGTTGTGCCAAGTAAAGTCTTTGATAGTAAAGTCAATACTATATTTGGATTACTGCGCAGAAACAGATTTCTTACTGTCACAAAATTGAGCAGCCCCTTCTGCAGGTAATTTAGAAAAATCTACCAATTTACGTCCGTGATCCTCAGATATGTACGCAACTTTCATTCAAGTTGGGCATTTTCATCTGAGCAAGTTAAGTGCCCCAGAAAAATTCGTCTTTACGGACTGTTCTGTTTTGACAGATTCTGCCTTTTATTTCGCATTGCCTGTTTTGGTATGTTTGATGGATTTCTTTGTTCCATTAACTTTCAGTAGTTTTGTGCAATGTCCGGAAGTGTTAAGAATGATTATGTCACCTCTGAATATGTGAATTTTTGATTATGCACTAACCCTCTAATGAGTTTGTTTTGAGTTTGGTGTGGAGGAAGTTTTCAAGGGTCAAGAGAGGAGGATGATACAATATGATCAAGAAGAGTGAAAAGTCTAAGCTTGGGGATGCCCCCGTGGTTCATCCCTGCATATTTTAAGAAGAATCAAGCATCTAAGCTTGGAGATGCCCAGGCATCCCTTCTTCATCGACAACTTATCAGGTCACCTCTAGTGAAACTATATTTTTATTCCGTCACATCTTATGTGCTTTACTTGGAGCGTCTGTTTGTTTTTGTTTTTGTTTGAATAAAATCGGATCCTAGCATTCCTTGTTTGGGAGAGAGACACGCTCCGCTCGTTCCTATGAACACTGGTGTTCTTAGCTTTACTTTTAATGTTAATGGCGAAGGTTGAAACTGCTTCGTTCATTGTTATATGGTTGGAAACAGAAAATGCCTCATGTGGTAATTGGTATAATGTCTTGAATAATTTGATACTTGGAAATTGTTGTGCTCATATAGATCATGTTTAAGCTCTTGCATCATGTACTTTGCACCTATTAATGAAGAACTACATAGAGCTTGTTAAAATTTGGTTTGCATGATTGGTCTCTAGAGTCTAGATATTTTCTGGTTAAGGTGTTTGAACAACAAGGAAGACGATGTAAAGTCTTATAATGCTTGCAATATATTCGTATGTAAGTTTTGTTGTACTGTTTTATACTTGAGTTTGCTTCAAACAACCTTGCTAGCCTAGCCTTGTATTGAGAGGGATTTCTTCTCGTGCATCCAAATCCTTGAGCCAAAAACTATGCCATTTGTGTCCACCATACGTACCTACTACATGGTATTTCTCTGCCATTCCAAAGTAAATTACTTGAGTGCTACCTTTAAAATTCTATCCTTTGTCTTTGCAATATATAGCTCATGGGAAAAATAGCCTTAAAAACTATTGTGGTAAAAATATGTACTTATGTATCTTATTTCTTAATAAGTTGCTTGTTGAGCGGTAACCATGTTTCTGGGGACGCCACCAACTATTACACCTTTGTTGAATATCATGTGAGTTGCTATGCATGTTCGTCTTGTCTGAAGTAAGGGTGATTTATCATGATCAAATGGTTTGAGTATGCATATTGTTAGAGAAGAACATTGGGCCGCTAACTAAAGCCATGAATCATGGTGGCAGTTTCAGTTTGGACATTAATCCTCAATCTCTTATGAGAATATTACCTGTTGTTGAATGCTTATGCATTAAAGAGGAGTCCATTATCTGTTTTCTATGTTGTCCCGGTATGGATCTCTGATACGTCTCCGACGTATCGATAATTTCTTATGTTCCATGCCACATTATTGATGATATCTACATGTTTTATGCATACTTTATGTCATATTTATGCATTTTCCGGCACTAACCTATTAACGAGATGTCTTACTGAGGAAAAACTTGCTGCTGTGCGCATCACACCTTCCTCTTGGGGTTCCCAATGGACGTGTCATCTACGCGCAATCAATCTCTAAGTTGATAATAATCAAAAACGAGAAATCAAATGCGATGTTTCTCCTTAGACCTTTGTACAGGCGACATAGAGGTACCCCTTTGTGACACTTGGTTGAAACATATGTTATGCAATGATAATCCATGTAAATCCAAGCTAATTAGGACAAGGTGCGAGCACTATTGGTAATCTATGCATGAGGCTTGCAACTTATAGAATGTCTTATACATAACACATATGATTTATTACTACCGTTGACAAAATTGTTTCTATGTTTTCAAAATGAAAAGCTCTAGCACAAAAATAGTAATCCATGCTTCCCTCTGCGAAGGGCCATTCTTTTACTTTATTGTTGAGTCGGTTTACCTACTTCTTTCTATCTTAGATGCAAACACTTCGTGAACTTGTGTGCATTGATTCTTACATGTTTACCTATTGCACTTGTTATATTACTTTGTGTTGACAATTATCCATGAGATAAACATGTTGAAGTTGAAAGCAAGCTGCTGAAACTTATATCTTCCTTTGTGTTGCTTCAAAGCTTTCTACTAAGAATTTATTGCTTTATGAGTTAACTCTTATGCAAGTCTTGTTGATGCTTGTCTTGAAAGTACTATTCATGAAAAGTCTTTGCTATATGATTCAGTTGTTTACTCAGTGTCTTTACCATTGCTTCGAATCGCCGCATTCATCTCATATGCTTTACAATAGTATTGATCAAGATTATGATAGCATGTCACTTCAGAAATTATCCTTGTTATCGTTTACCTACTCGAGGGCGAGTAGGAACTAAGCTTGGGGATGCTTGATACGTCTCAAACGTATCTATAATTTCTTATGTTCCATGCTACTTTTATGATGATACTCACATGTTTTATACACACTTTATGTCATTATTATGCATTTTCCGGCACTAACCTATTGACGAGATGCCGAAGAGCCGATTCTTTGTTTTCGATGTTTTTGGTTTCAGAAATCCTACAAAGGAAATATTCTCGGAGCTGGACGAAATCAACGCCCAGGGTCTTATTTTTCCACGAAGCTTCCAGAAGACCGAAAGGGATACGAAGTGGGGCGACGAGGCGCCGCCACCATAGGGCCGCGCGGCCAGAGGGGGGTCCGCGCCGCCCTATGGTGTGGGCCCCTCGTCAGCCCTCCGACTCTGCCCTTCCGCCTACTTAAAGCCTTAATCGCGAAAACCCCAGTACCGAGAGCCACGATACGGAAAACCTTCCAGAGACGCCGCCGCCGCCAATCCCATCTCGGGGGATTCAGGAGATCGCCACCGGCACCCTGCCGGAGAGGGGAATCATCTCCCGGAGGACTCTTCATCACCATGATCGCCTCCGGATTGATGTGTGAGTAGTTCACCCCTGGACTATGGGTCCATAGCAGTAGCTAGATGGTTGTCTTCTCCTCATTGTGCTATCATGTTAGATCTTGTGAGCTGCCTATCATGATCAAGATCATCTATTTGTAATGCTACATGTTGTGTTTGTTGGGATCCGATGAATATGGAATACTATGTCAAGTTGATTATCAATCTATCATATATGTGTTGTTTATGTTCTTGCATGCTCTCCGTTGCTAGTAGAGGCTCTGGCCAAGTTGATACTTGTAACTCCAAGAGGGAGTATTTATGCTCGATAGTGGGTTCATGCCTCCATTGAATCTGGGACAGTGACAAAAAGTTCTAAGGTTGTGGATGTGATGTTGCCACTAGGGATAAAACATCAATGCTTTGTCTAAGGAAATTTGTGTTGATTACATTACGCACCATAATTAATGCAATTGTCTGTTGTTTGCAACTTAATACTGGAAGGGGTTCAGATGATAACCTGAAGGTGGACTTTTTAGGCATAGATGCATGCTGGATAGCGGTCTATGTACTTTGTCGTAATGCCCTGATTAAATCTCATAGTAGTCATCGTGATATGTATGTGCATTGTTATGCCCTCTCTATTTGTCAATTGCCCAACTGTAATTCGTTCACCCAACATGCCATTTATCTTATCGGAGAGACACCACAAGTGAACTGTGGACCCCGGTCCATTCTTTACATCTGAAATACAATCTACTGCAAACTCGTTCTTTACTGTTCTTCGCAAACAAACATCATCTTCCACACTATACATTTAATCCTTTGTTTACAGCAAGCCGGTGAGATTGACAACCTCACTGTTAAGTTGGGGCAAAGTATTGTGATTGTGTTGTGCAGGTTCCACTTTGGCGCCGTAATCCCTGGTGTTGCGCCGCACTACACTCCGCCACCAACAACCTTCACGTGTTCCTTGACTCCTACTGGTTCGATAACCTTGGTTTCTTACTGAGGGAAAACTTGCTGCTGTACGCATCACACCTTCCTCTTGGGGTTCCCAACAGACGTGTGTCAACTACACGCCAGCAGTCATGTTAAATCATGCCATAGGTTCTGATCAATCATCTCCCCATACTATGATCCTAGGGTATAATCATTGGCTTAGTTCAATCAAGAAACAACACAATTGGCACTTCAAATTGAGTACATTACGAGTGGTACTTAGGATACATTACAAATTGTACTTAGGCCACATTACAAATTCTCATACAGTACGTCTACATCACATTCATCACTCCTCACAAGTAGCCCTGATCCTCTTGAGCTTGTCCTTGATTGCAAAGTTCACTTGAAGCAGATCGTATATGCCATACTCTAGCTTTCTCTTCTCAGCCTCCAAAGCCTGTTTTTCTGCCTCCCATTCATGTTTCTTAGCCCTCATCATTTGTGCTTGTGTTCTCTTCATATTCTTGAACATTGCAACTTCCTTCTTCAAGTCCTCTCACTCCTCTTGCGTCTGAACAAACTAGCGCGACTCAGCTCAACTTTTCGCACAACAATGACAACATGGTAAACCCCAACAGAAAAAAAACCTTCGCCTCTATTCATGCACAGTAAGATCTGCCAGTTTCAGCAATCCAAAGACCGGTCTAGGAAGGATCTACCGCAATCCGACACTATAGTAACAGATCTAAGCAAATCGAGACCGTGAAATGCAAGAACTGGACAAGGACTGCAAGAAATGGGGACGAACACCTTGCAAAACGTCAATCCGACCGCTATCCTAACGGAAACACTAGCAGATCTAATGTGCATGTCGTCGGAAATGCCCGAAAATGGCATGTTTCAACAGAAGGAGTACGAAGGTGAGAAGGAGGGGTCGTTACCGTCATTCTTCCGGCAGAGGACGAGCTCGAGGTCGCGGGCGAAGACGAGATGCCGATGAGGTCTGCGGAGCAGAATGTGGCCGATGTCGAGGTCCTCGTCGCCGACGTCTCCTCCTCCGGTAGCGGTGCTCCTCCCTGCGTCGGTGCGGCGAATTGGTCGGCGGGAGGGAAACCGCCGGATGATGTGATAGTTTGGGAGCGGTGAGACTGCGGTCGCGAGTGAGAGGAAGGAGAGGGGAGCGATGAGGCTAATTATGGAGCGTGTTTCCGAAGGGACGCGGCGTCTCCGCCTCCCTTCCCCATGCTGCACGGGCCTGGCCCTAGAGAAACTGTCATTCCAGGCGTTCCTCCAGGGCCTGTCCCAGGGGTGCTTTGAGAACCGGTTAATGCGAGAACGCCGCTCGGTCCAGACATCCAAACGGGCCGAAAATTGCTCCCCCCATACGAGCCAAGGGGGATGCAGGCTACCAAACGCGCCCTAAGAGGTGAGAGTAAAGGTAAATTCATATGTAACCCAAATATGGACTTATGTCTCTACTAGAGTTATTTGCACTCTACGTGAGGAATCAAACGAAGTGGAGAACATATCTCAAAGCCCATCTCCTGGTGGTCATGCCCTAGGGCCTGCCCGGGAGCGATGAACCAAGCATGCCCCCAAGCTCGCAAGTTTTTTCCCCAACACGAAAAACATGCCTTTGTTTAGCTTCTAACGATGTCGAATACAAAAGATTTGACATGTTGTCTAGTTGAGGACTTGAGGTCATAATGTTGGGAAAACCCTACACGACACCCCCTAAAGCGGCGCAAACACCGCGCCGCGCACCCCTAGCGAGCTCTCGGGCCAGTGCCATATATTGCTTTTTTCACATACTGGTTTTTACCCAGTTTGATCGTTTTTGCTATGGTTTTTTTGTCGGTTTTCAAATGATTTTGTGTTTCTGTGGTTTTTGTTTTCATCCGATTTTTTGGTTTGGTTTTCCAAAAGGTTCAAAACTAAATCCAGATTTTATAAAATTTGATTGTTTGAAAATTGTGCATGTTTAACAAATTTTTAGATTTAAATTTTGTTTAGATTTGAAAAATGTTTGAAATTTTCATAAATGTTTAGATTTTGAAAAATATTCATCTATTGATATTTTAATTTTAGAAAAATGTTCATAATTATTTTTTCAGATTTTTAAAAATACTAAGATTTTAGAAAAGGAAAAAATGAAATTAAACAGAAAAAACAGCAGGAAAAAAACTATAAAAGGGTGGTTCGCTTCGGCCCAAGTGGCAAGTACTGACGAGCGGGGTATGCGGCGTGTCTGCTCGACCCCGCAGGCCCGCACCGAGAAGAGAGCACAAAGAGGGAGGCCCTATTGACCGCTTTAAGCGGGAGCTAGTGGGGCTCCGCTTAAAGGAATCTATTATGGGCGAGGCCCATTTATTCTGTCGTTTTTTCTCTTTCTGTTTCTTCGATGATAGTTTACGTTTATGTTGAACAATTGCTTAGCGTTTCTAAACATAATTCAAAATCTATGCAAATTCTAAACCGAACAAATTCAAAATCGAACGATTTTAAAAACAAACAATTTTAAAAATTGAACGATTTTAAAAAGCGAACATTTTTCATAATCGAAAAAATTTCAAATTTCAAAAAATCAAATCATTCAAAACTGAAAAGTTCCAAACTGAAAAAATGTTCAGTATAAAAATTTCTAAAATTTCAATAAGGTCAAACCTGAAAAAAATTCAAACTCAAAAAATGTTCCAAAATAAAAAAAGTTTAAACTTCAAAATTGTTCAAATTCCAAAAAAGTTCAAATTTGAAAAACGTTCAAATTAAAAAAAGTTCGAAATTTCAAAAGTTCAGAAAAACCGATCGGCAAAACCAAAACGGGGGGGAAAGAAACCAGTAAAACCAGAGAAAAACCGAAAAGAACAGACAAAACTGAAGAAGAAGAAAAAAACAAAGAAAGACGCTGCCCTAGCTGATGGGCCGGCCCAGCTCCATCACGCTCTGAGCGGAGCGCCCGCTCGCTCCCGCATTGAGCGGAGAATAGGGATCACCGCACAAAGATGGCCGCCTTGTCCAATTGGACGTAGTAACTGGCTGCAATTTGGAAGCTGCAATAAGTAGAACCAACATTCTCTGTTCGTATTGGTCTCTTTTAAGCAGCAACCCAAAAAAGAAAGATTTTTTCTTCTTACTAAAAAGATAGAATAGAAGAAGATCGTGCTTTAGTTGCAGCAGTTACGATTTACGAACTCGTAACTTTTTCCTTTGCGAAAGAGATACTAGGATGAAAAAAAATTCCCGCAAAACAATTACTCTAAAATACCAAGTGAGCATTAGTGTGTATGGCGTATAGCGCACCTTATGCAGTATGCAGAGCCAGGAGCATTAGAAAATCTGTGCGTACAGAAGCTGGGCCGACGGTCAGCACAAACGAGAAAATTTGCTTCTTCAGATAACCAGTTTCCTCTTGCATCAGATGCTAGGAACAGCCGCGAGCGCGCACAAAGTCGTGCACGACGATCGTATAATCTTTGCCTCTGGCCGAAAGAAAGCACCATCGTGGCGTTGGAGCGACAACTAGAGCACAAAGTCGGACCATTTTCTCCGAACCGATCGCCGTCGGGCGTCGGCCGTCACCGGCCGGTCGGGAGCATGCATGCATCGCCATGCCGACAGGAGAGGCGAGGAAAGACAGAGGATCTTGAGTCCAGATCGCCATGGCCCGCGTGTTCTACGCTCCGCAGGCATCGCAGATTCGTGCATGCATCTGGGGTGTCGCGAGCTCGTGCTGCGGAGGCCCCCCGGGAAGCAGCGCCGGACCAGGAGCTTTGTGCTCCACGGAAATGGGAGGATGGAACCCAAGATTTTGGCACCGTCCTGCGACATGCCGTGCGCCCCTGCACGGCTGCACCGCAGCTTGTCCCTCTGCGCTGAGCATGGGCACATCTGCCAAATGATAGGTTATGTTAGGCCATCTGTCCGCATTTCGATCACCAAAAGAGCCCCTTTACATCTGTTTGGATCGGATCGTGAACACGAAATTGGCTGACCGTTTGCGTTAGATAGTTCTAGTGGTCCAACGCATTTTGTCTTTCCAGCTCAGGTATGTTTATGCAATTTAAGAGACACTTGGGACATTCAAACCGTGGCGTCACTGTCTCAAATTACGCCTAATTCAGTCCATGACAAAGTTCACTTAGTAGAGTATGATTTTTTTTCGAAAAGGGGATCCACCCCAGCCTCTGCATCGTGATGATGCACACAGTCTTTATTAATAAGTTCGAAATAAATAATAGTATGTGATACAAAGATTCACCGATCACGCATGGTGGATACATAAATCAACCAGCGAAACATCATAAAACTGAAACTGAATCTGCAACTAGGTGAACTAAGCATCCTGTAGTCGACTAGTGTGACACCATCCAGCCTGGGACGAGATACTCTGAACGACCGTCTGGAGATGGTTGCATCCAGTATCCATAAATGCCCGCTGGTCCTGAGGGAGGAGTAACGCTCACTGTTGCACCCGAGTGAACAACCATATGGATAACCTGCATAATATTAAAAGTAGTTGAATTGTTAAACACAATATTATTTCGACATCTCTATATTGACCAACACAAAGCGAGACACACCAATGCGTATTCTATCTTTTGATATTTTGTCAACACCATTCAACCAATTACCAAACATATTAGTAATGTTAGTTGGTGGTGGGAGATTGAAAGCGAAAAATATCATGCGCCAAAGTAATTTTGAAAAAGGACAGGCTATGAAAAGATGTTCGATGGATTCTTGTGCACCACAGAAACAACATTTCGTACACCCTTTCCAATTCCTCTTTGCAAGATTATCTTTGGTTAACAAAACCTTATTATGAAGAAACCACATGAAAATTTTGATCTTCAACGGAATTTTAAGCTTCCATAAGTATTTGCGTAGAAAAGGCGTATGGTCATTCATCAAATCTTCATACATAGATTTAACCGTAAACAAACCAGAAGTTGTAAGATTCCAAAAAAAAGTGTCGAGTTCATTTAGAAGATTAACATTCATCAAACGTCTGCATAAACTTAACCAAGTTGTCCACTTATTTCCTTGTAACCCTCCTCTAAACTGAATATTCAGCGGTACACGAGCTAATACATCTGCAACTAAGACATTTCTATGCTGCACAATGCGAAACAAAGATGGGTACTGTTGCGCCAAAGGTTTATCCCCCAACCAGACATCCTCCCAAAATCTAACAGCCAAACCATCCCCTAATTTAAAGTAACCTCGTGCAAAAAAATCATCTTTCACATCCATTAGTCCCTTCCAAAAAGGCGAATCAGATGGTTTAGTTTGGACTTGAGAAAAAGTTTTTTGAGAATTAAGTAACAGTAAAATGGAACCACCACGGCTCTCTCACAGCGACTTGACACTCTTAGCCATCCGATAAAGGTCTTGGACGTCCTAGATCCGTTCCATTGGCCATGTTGAATGTAATAGCTCCTGCCACACCCTTCTTCATTTAATAATTTAAATATCCATTTACTTAGAAGGCATTTGTTCTTTAGTTCTAAGGCCTCTATACCAAGACCACTTTGATCTTTTGGCCTACAAATAATATTCCATTTTGTTAATCTATATTTCCTCTTTTTCCCATCGCTTTGCCAAAAAAATCTAGACCGATAAAAATCAAGTCTTTTCAGAACCCCTTTCGGAATCTCAAGGAAAGACAACATAAACATCGGTAAACTTGTCAATACAGAATTGATCAAAACAAGTCTATCCCCATAAGATAAAAACCTGCCTTTCCAGTATCCCAATTTGCTCTCAAATCGAGTTCTACTGGATATCAATCTGAATTTCTAAGTGTTTTGTAATCAATAGGGACTCCAAGGTACTTAAACGGCAAAGAGCCCACCTCACATTCAAAAATATGTTTATATTGCTGATCAACAGGACCATGACTACCAAAAGTAAAAGAAGATCATAGCGCTCACGAGGTATACACAGACGATCAGGCGCAACATTACGTACTTCATCCATTCCATATTAAATATCTTCAATGATTCATTGTAACTTCATATTAAATCAACAATAATTTTGCTTATGCAAACCTTAACTAATTGCAAGTAATGACTTTCATTGTTTACGAGTTTGGCAAGACAAACTTTGCTAATAAAACAACCAAGCCCTAGCTATCGCATGATCTACCTCGTTTTCATCCCTCGGACAGTATTGAAATTGGACCCGTTGGGATGGCTCTCCGCTCCGCTCCCGCTCCTAGCCTAGCCCTTCTCTAGCCCCGCCGCCGTCGAGCCCCGCCGGCCGCCGCCCCTCCCCTGCGCGCCCAGCCCCTCTAGCTCCGTCCCATGTCGAGCTCCGACGCCAGCCCCTGCTCCGGCGGCCACCGCCATCAGCGCTTCGCCGAGGAGGCCTCGAGCGGCCGCTCCTACCGCGACGTCACGAGCAGCTCGCCCTCTCCCAGCCCGGTGCCCGCCGCCGCCGCTGCGCCACCCCCGCCTCCGCCGCCGACCGACTGCATCCCGGCATCTGTGCGCATCGGCCCGCGCTCTGAGGTGCACCGCGTGAGCAACGCCCCGGTGGTCACATTTTTTTTTTCTTTGGGCACCACTTCCTCGGAAACTGCTGTGGCATTGAATCTCCACCATATCACTTTTATTTAACCGCATCGAGCAGTTTGCTTCTTCATCCCCTCCTCATCCTCTGTTCCTCTGTAGTACTCGAAAAACCCTTCTTCCACCATGGACTCCTCCTCCTCTTCCTCCTCCGGTCTTTCCTACCGGTCTTCTTCCTCCCGCGAGCCGACGCCGGAGGACATACGCGCCCCGGAGCGATGGGACGAGGCGGACTGGGACTTCTCCATCTGGTCAGAGGATGATGAATCCCTGACCGATGGGGAGGACAACCTTCATTTCCTCATTGATGGGGATTCGGAGGAGGAGGAGGACGACGATGCTCTCTGGGGCGAAGACATCTCTTCCGATGAGGAGGATGAGGAAGTGGAGGAGGATCCGACGAGTACCCGCCGATGAAACGCTTCCACGCCGGGTCGGATGATGATGACGACGACGATGATGACGAGGAGGAATACGGGGCCCCTGCCGAAGGTTACGGCAGCAGTGACGAGGAGCCCGCCGGCAGCAGCGCCGACGGCAGCCACGACAACACCGACGAGGGCAGCAACGGCCCTCAGACCAGGACTAGTAGCACAGGACTAGTAGTAGTAGTGCATTAGGCATCGGATGATCCTTTTGAGAGCCCTCGGCTCTTTCTTGTAAAGCCGTTCCTTTGAATCAATAAGAACTGTTCTTCCAATTTGACTCTCCATTTATCCAATTTCAAGTCTTCCATTTGCCGCACCAAGAACCGATAGCAACGTATCGGACTTTTCGCCTCAAACGCCCATGAAGCCAGACTCAAATACCAATTTAGGCAGTCATCCAAGCACTCCTCAAATTCGAGACCGTAATTTAATATCCGACCATAATACTTTGCAACCCTAAAGCCGATGGCTGTTCATCGGCTGTTTTGAAAATCCAGTCTCCTTCATCTCCTTGCAGCAACAGGACGGTCCAGACCCTGTAGATGATGACGGCTCCCCTTTCAGATTCCTCCCAACAGCTCCGGTGGTCCTTCTTCTGCAAAACTCATCACCTTTGCAGGAGGTTGTGATGCAGAGCCAGCCGATGACACCCAAATCAGCTTCCAAAAGCAGAGTGTCTACTAGGTCAGCTGCCCCCCGAGCCTCAGTCAAGGTGAGAACAGTGGTGAGGAAAGTAGCTGCCAAGAAGACTCTGAAGCGCCAAAGCCCTACTCCATCTCAAGAAGGCTCGCACGTAAGCTTCACCCACGCTTTGACTGATTTCATCCATCCTTCTAGACTTCTGCAGCATACTTGTATTTCTTCTACGAGACCCCCCGAAGGAAACTCTAGTGAAGGCACACGATCCAGCTTGAAGGGACTCGAGCTCGGGCAATCTCGAGACAACCACCACGCAGAGCCAGCCAAACTTGCCACCGTCGGCTTCCAAGAAAAGGTCAGCCCCTCACTAGTAGGAAAAGCCTCATCAGTGGCGCACGAAAATTTGATTCTGTGGCGCACGGGTGGTGCGCCACAGAAACGTCGCCACAAAAATAAGCTTTCTGTGGCGCACCTGGTCGTGCGCCACGGAAATAAGGTTTCTGTGGCGCACCGGACCAAGTGCGCCACAGAAATAAGTAGTTCTGTGGCGCATGTGATGTAGCTGCACCACAGAAACAGGTGCGCCACAGAATTATTTTTTGGTGCGCCACAGAACTATCTACAGGTATACTCGATTTTGTGCTCCCTGGTGTATTATACAGGTTTTATACTGGTTTTATACACCGTATACAAGTTATATACTGATATAATATAGACAGATATAATATGGACATATATAATCATCACATCATCATCACATTACTTAGAGCCCGATCGATTTATACATATAGCTCCATACAACTCATAATCCATGCAAATTAAGAAAGTTCTCATCATCTCTAGATACAAACGAAGTGACACCGGCCGCCGCCTACACTAGGATGAAATAGAGTACCGCCGCGACGATGGTGAGCAAGAGCGAGAGCACAAGGAAGGTCTTCATCTTGCTCTTGTTCGCTTGGTGCGCCCTCCACTTGGCAACCGCCTCGTGTCTAGTCGGGTACCCTTTGTAGCAGACTTGCCGCTGAACTTGTGCACCTGTTTCTTGCACTCCTCCCACTCCTCGTACACTCCTAGAACCCGCCCTCGAACACGACGTAGTACGTCATCTCTATGGACACAAGGCATATTAGTATATAACGCAATGGAAAGAGTTAGAGGGTTCACATGCATACATATTCACAAGAATTATAGCAAGGAAATAATAATAAACCTAAAAGAAATATAGCATCGGTATCACATAAGTAATATGGTTCAACGATAACGACTACAATAGTAATTGAAGTCCAACAACGACGACCACCGTTTCGAGAAAATTAAGCAAGTTTAGTTTACAACACGGTACAAATTGTCTATCGATTCAAAGTAATGCTAGGCACACCGGCCTCGGTCAACGAGACATCTTCTTGAGCGGCTCCGGGAACGGCTTGTACAAGTCCTTCGTCGTCCACGTCCTTCCATCACCCTGCTTATGTAGGCGTTCTTCGATATCCCTCTTAGGCAACGCTCTGGCTGCGTGTAAGAGCCCCGATCCATTGGATACATCTTGTAAGATAATTTCCGAGAGCTTTACTTGGATGCGATGGAAGTCTTCTCTAAGATCATCATCACTGATTTCCCCGACATTTTAATGGGGTCTCGCTTACTAGGTGGCAGAGACATCATCTCCGCATCCTCGACAAACCCTTTAAGGTGATGGAGGACATAGAAGGCCTCCTTAATGCTGCCAGCTGGCTGCTTGATACAAGGGAAGTTGATCGCGTGCTTGAACCCGATCTTTTTAGTGTCCGGCCTGATATATTGCCCATTCTTGTCGAAGGTGCCTCCACTTTTGGAGTAGCCAAGGATAGCCTCATCGAGAACACCCCTTATTCTCGTGTAGTCATTCTTCGTCGTCGTACTCGACGAGTCGAAATACTTGGGCTAGTGACCACTTTGGATCTAGGATGATGAGTGTGCAGTATTTGTCCCTGCTCAACACATGCAATTGAAATGGAATGTTGGAAATGATCGGCAATGGAAGAAATATATAAGAAAGCATAAGTTACGACGGCCGTGAGCGGATGTGTACTTACTCGGGAAAGACAGGCGGAAGAATGGTGTTGCTCTCTTTGTGCATGAGCATGAAGTTCCGGAGGTACCGCACCGCCTTGGTCCGTGTCCTTGAGCCGTCCCGGAGCTGGCTATCGCGCATGTAGTAGGGATCCGCTACCGCGATGTGGCGGGGTCTCTCTCTCGTTGATCTTCATCCGAAGATTGATCGCGTATAGGCGGACCAAGTTATAGTCGAGCCGTTTCGAGTGAAATAGATTGAAGACGTCCTCGAACGCTATGAAGAAGATATCCGCGGGGTCTTCATTGACGAAGTTCCGGTTGGACGGCACCTTGACCGAGAACACCGGGTAATTTGGATCCTTTTCTTTAAGAAGGACGCTCTCTTGATAATGAATAGAGTGCTGCAAAGGGAGCATTTGTCCACTTGCGAGGTGTTCCATGTCCGGAGGCGGTATAGGTTTACCAGCTTCATGACACCGGGGCAAGCCATCCGGTGTAGGTGGTGCCATGTCGTCGGCCCGGATCCTCTTAGGAGCAGGCTGGCTCGAAGATGCGCCCTTCTTGGCTCCTCTCTTCCTTCCCTTCTTCACCTGACCTCACCGGGGGTGCTTGTGGTGCCGATGGTGGTGCTTCGGGTGCTGGTGGTGCTTCCGAGGTCGCTGGGGTTGATTTGGGTGGCTCCCCGATGATCGTCTTACGCAGCGTGTTAGGGCTGAAAACGGTAGCAGGCTTGACTTGAGCTGGATTGCCAGCCTCCGGAGGAGTGTCTTGAGAAAGACCCGTGTGTCGTGGTATCGTCACGGCATATGCCATAGGGTGGCTAATCGAAGGGGCTCCTGAGAGATCTCACGGCGGTATCCGGAAGCGGGTTTGGGCACGAGCGACACGGCGACGTACCCAGGTTTGAGGCCCTCCGGTGGAGGTAAAACCTCTACTCCCTGCTATGAGTGTATATGGTAATCACACAGTACAATGGTGCTCCTAGAGTCTGTATCCGGCTGGCCACCGAGAGGCTAAGGGAGACGATGGTCTCTCTCACGGGGCGGCGCCGTAGGTAGGTGAAAGTAATAAGTGTTCGATCCTCCCCTGCACGAGAGGGGTAGTGCGGCTTATATAGGCACCGGCAGCTTACATATAAGACCCTATAGTCTACGGCCGGCTTGGCCGGCTTCGGCTTCCGCTCCTTCCCGAGGCGGTGACGTCGGGAGCCGTTGAGGCGTCGTGGCTCTGTCCCATCCGGCTGCTCAGGTCAGCGGTATGGAGAGGAAGTGTCTCTGTCGCCGTCGCCCACCGTAGCCTGTACGGCGCGTCGTAAGCCATGATGGCACTGTCCGGCGCGTGGCACTATTGCTCCACGGTGCCCCGTGCTTTACGGAAGATGAAGTCAGCGTGGACTTTGGGAACCCGGATCACCAACCCGGTTCCTTCTCGTGCAAGACTCGCCAGCCTCGAGTCGGTCTGAGGTTCGGACCCCCAGTCGGATATGGCTTGTAGAAGCCGGCCCAACTACAGCATTGGCGGCCGTAGCTAAGCCGACTAGGACCTAGAGCCAGCCGGCTTCCGGACCAGCCGGCCACGGCGCCAGCCGGCTGCTCCTCAGCCGGCCTTTGCCGCGAGCCGGCCAGTGGCCAGCCGGCTGCTCCGCGTCCATTGCCCTACCCGGGGTCTTCCCCCCGACATTAGCCCCCGAAGCTGGCAAGGTCCTGCGTTTAGAAGGACCTAGGCAGGTTTTCCTGGCTTCATGAATATATTTGACGGCACTGGGAGGGGCCGGCTGAGGATTTCCTTTTAGCCGGCTGCGCCCTCATCCGGCTCGTTCTTGCCGGCTGCTTCTAGCCGGCCGCTTTTTACACTTGTATAGTTTTTGCTTTCTTGCAAGATTTGATGGCGCCTCCGCCTTCTTTGAAGAGTTTTAGTTCGAGTGGAACTTTTCGTCCGGCTCCGGCTTGCTGCGCGCCGGAGTCTCCGCCGCCTCGGGTCCTGCGCCCGACTTGGCTGGTCTGACGCCTGGCCTGGCCGTCGGTTCGTCTGGTCACATCAATGTCCCTCCGGATCCGGTGCGGTCGTGGGCGACGTGGTGTGGCCGTTTCTGATAACCGTAGCGATCGTGGGGGGAGTTACTGCGCGGGAAATCCGGAGGCGTGGCCCACGATCGCCACGTAGAGGCCAACTTGCCCGCCGCGGTCGGCTATAAATGCCGCGGGGGAGGGTACCGAGGCGGCACTTGCTCTCTTCTTCTTCCTCGCGCCCTGCCTCCGTCGCTCTCCGCGCGCCCAAGCTCTTCGCCGCTCCGGCGAACGTCCTCCGCTGGCGAACTCCGGCGACCGAAACTCCACCGTTCCGCCGCCGCCGCGCCATCAATCCGGCGCCACGGGGCCGCGCGTCTCGACGGAGCGTCCGCAGCCGCTGCTGTCGTCGCCGCGGTCGCAAGGTTCCTCCTCGCCGTTCCACCTTTCGTGGTCGTCTTCTTCTTCTTCGGCCTCGTCAATGGCGTCCCCCAGCGGATCTTGGAGGGGCTCCTACATGCGGGAGGACGACATCGAGCGCCTGGTGCGCCTCCGGCGGATCCCGCGGGGGGTGATCACGCGGGAGCCTGGCAAGGAGACGGAGCCCAAGCCGGAGCCCGGCGAGCGCGTCGTTTCGGCGCGCATCTCGGCCGTGGGCTGGGCCTGCCGGCTTCAACCTTCTTCCGGCGGTTCCTCGACCATTTCGGCCTTCAGCCGCACCACCTGCCGGCCAACGCGTGCGTCCTCCTGAGCTGCTACGTCGCGTTCATGGAGGCTTACGCTGGCCTGTGGCCCGACATCGACTTCTGGAGCCGGCTCTTCTACTTGAAGGCCCAAACCACTGACGGCCACCTGCGGGCCTCGGGCGCCACCTCGATCTACACCCGGCCCGGTACGCCTTTCCCCAAAATCCCCACCGTCGACTCGGTGAAGAATTGGCAGATGTCATTCTTCTACGTGCGCAACGACGGGCGCTCGTCGACCGGATCAATTTGCCGGAGTTCAACCCGGCTCCTCCGGTCGGCCGGATCAGCCGGAGCCACAACGCTCGCTCGACGGATCCGGACGCCGAGGTGAACCTGCTCGTGGGATTTCCTGGCGACAGCCACTAAAGGCGGGGCCGACCGCCGAGGATCTCCTCTCGCACCATCGCCGAGCGCCGCGTGCTGCCGCTCCGGATGCGCTCCCACAAGATTGGGCACATGTCCGGCCGGTTCGACCCGAACCGGACGTCCAAGGCGCCGCTCAACAAGGCCCAGGTGGCCAGCCGGGTGAACCACATCACCAAGGCGAACATGACGGAGAGCTGGAGCTACGGGCTGGCGCCTCGCGACAGGGAGCGTCCGCCGGCGCGGGTAAGTCTCATGTCTCTGCCATTTTCCGGCTTGCGGCTGCGAGGCCGACTTCCTTTTTCTTCTGCCGACTTCTGGCTGCTTCTAGCTGTGGAAGCCGAAGCCGGCCAAGCCGGCCAGTAGACTATAGGGTCTTATATGTAAAGTGCCGGTGCCTATATAAGCCGCACTACCCCTCTCGTGCAGGGGAGGATCGAACACTTATTACTTTCACCTACCTACAGCGCTGCCTCGTGAGAGAGACCATCGTCTCCCTTAGCCTCTCGGGGCCAGCCGGATACAGCTCTAGGAGCACCATTGTACTCGTGTGATTACCATATACACTCATAGCAGGAGTAGAGGTTTTACCTCCACCGGAGGGCCTCGAACCCGGGTACGTCGCCGTGTCGCTCGTGCCCAAACCCGCTTCCGGATACCGCCGTGAGATCTCTCGAGAGCCCCTTCGATTAGCCACCCTATGGCATATGCCGTGACGATACCACGACATTTGGCGCCCACCGTGGGGCCTTCAGCATCCTCGGCCGGTGTCTTCATCCGGACGGGCCTCACCATCACCACCGGCGAGCGAGTCGCTTCGGGCTTGATCCGGAGATTCGGCTCCTCGACTGCGTCAGCGACAACGCTGGCTGCTTCGCCGACCGGCCCTTCCCAGCTGGCGGCAACGTCATCTCCTTCGGCGGCCACGACGTCTACGTCGCCACCGTCGCACCGCCGCGCTACCCGCGGCAGGTGCTGCGCTGCGCCAGCCCTCCTCCGCGAGCCGGCTGCAGCGTTCCCGCCAGCCCCGCCGTCGTGCAAGTCATGATGGCTGGCGAAGAAGTCACCAAGAACCCGCGCACCCGCGGCCCCAACCTGGAGCGCCACGTTGACCCCAACGCCTCCGGCTCGGGCCCAAAGGCGCCACCACCACCGTCCCGGCTGGAGCAAGTCCGGGCAAAGCCGAGCACCCCGCTCACCACCGGCGCCGGCACCGACCGCCGCCGCCGTCGAGGCAGACACTGGAGGCGCACCGCGTGCTCCTCCTCAAGCGGACCGAGGAGCTGGCTGCTGCTAAGCGCCAGTGGGACATCACCCGGCGCGAGTACAACCGCGCCCACGGCCTCACCCCGGGCGGCGACAACCCCGGCCGAGCCGGCGAGATCCGCCGCGAGGCCGCGACCTAGGCGCCGAGATCGACCGCGACGGCGCGGACGAGCCGGCTCCATCCATGGAGCTGCCCATCTACAACACCCCCGACAAGAACATGCTCGCGGCCGAAGCCGCCGCAGAAGAGCTGCACCGCCTCGAAGGCGAAGAGCTACGCCGCCAGACTGCGCGGGTGGCTGATTTGGTGAAGGCTGCCAACAGGCAGTCGAAAGACCCCAGGTACGCCCGAGATCCCAGAGCTTCTCACGCTCGTGGTGCCGCAGGCAACGCCAGGGACACGGCCGAGTCCGCCTCCCCAGCACCAAGCCGGCGCAGCGACTCCCGCGCCACGCGCGCAACCCCGAGCCGGCCGAGCCATCAGCCAGGCGGCGGCAGCAGCCGCAGCCGGGCTCCGCCAAGCCGGAACCAGGAGCAAGACTCCGAGCCGCGACGCCCTCACCGGCCGGCTCCCGAAGCAGGCGGCGCTCGCCAGCCGGCCCACTCCCGGCTGGGCCCACGCATCGAGCCCGCCGACGCCAGAGACCGCCTCGACCGGCTGATCGAATCCCGCATTGCGGAAGAGGAGGCGCCAGCTTGCCCCAAGTGCTTCGGGCCCCGCATCGCCAACGAGCCCGTGCTCGACGGTTTCCAGCTCCCCGCGACACGCCCAAGTATGACGGCACCGCCAAGCCGGAGGACTGGCTGCAGGACTACTCCACCGCAGTCGGCATCTCCCGGGGCAACAAGCGCCGGGCTGTGCGCTACTCCCCCTCATGCTCGCTCGGCTCCGCCCGCACATGGCTCAACAACCTGCCGGCCGGCAGCATAAACGGCTGGCTGGACTTCGAGGCCGCCTTCATCAGCAACTTCACCGGCACCTATCGCCGGCCGGGTCGCCCTCAACGGCTTGAGATGTGCAAGCGGGGCCCGGACGAGACGGATCGCGCGTACCCGACGCGCCGGTGCGAGATGCGCAACTCTTGCGAGGGCGTGCACGAGATGCAAGCCATCAGCTTCTTCATGGGAGGCTGCCGGCCCAACACCATGCTGTGGCACAAGCTACGCCGCAGCGAGCCCAAGACGATGGCCGCCTTGATGGCCATTGCCGACAAGTACGCGCTGGCTGAGGAAGCCGGCAAGGTGCCGGCTGACGTTTCACCAGCCCCAGCAAGACGGGACAACCACAAGCCGGCTGAGCACAAGCCGGCCGAAGGCGGCTCGCATGGCAGCCGGCGGGACAACTACCGCGGCAAGCGTCACAGCGACCAGCCGGACCGCCGGTACGGTTCCGCCCATGTGGCAGCCGTGTCGGACAACGCGGCGGCGGCGGCCGCCGCCGTAAGCAAACAGACCGGCAATGGAAGCCGAAGTACACCTTCGAGCAGATGCTCGACTCGCCGTGCAAGTACCACAGCGGCAAGAACCCCTCCAACCACACCACCCGCGATTGCCACTTCATGAAGCGGCTGACAAGCGGCGAACCCCTCCCCCCTCCACCCCCGCCCCCTCCAGCCGGCGGGCCGGGTGGTCAAGGCGGCGCAGAGAACGCCAACCTCGAGCACCACGAGGCTAACCAAGTGCACCATGGCGGCCGATATCTGGCCGAAGATGCTACCTACATCATCTTCACCTCCGAGCCCGAGGACAAGACGAGCCAGCAGAGCCGTTCCCTCGAGGTCAACGCGGTCATACCGCCGGTCCCCCAGTACCTAAACTGGTCAGAGCAGGCCATCACATTTGATCGCCGCGACACACCGGCTGTCCTGCCGAAGCCGGGCAGCTACGCCATGGTCCTCGACCCCACCATCGGCACGACCCGGCGCAGCGTGCGATTTTCGCGCGTCCTCATCGACGGCGGCAGCAGCATCAACATCCTCTACCGCTACACCGCCCGCAAGCTGGGCATCCAGGAGGCCGAGTTGCGCCCCACCCCCACCGTCTTCCATGGCATCGTGCCAGGCCACTGCTGCCAGCCGATAGGCCGGATCACGCCGGAGGTGATGTTCGGGAAGCCGGACCACTTCCGCACCGAGAGAATCGAGTTCGAGGTGGTGGACCTCGTGAGTCCCTACCACGCGCTCCTGGGCAGGCCGGCCCTGACCAAGTTCATGGCGGTGCCCCACTATGGATACCTGAAGATGAAGCTGCCTGGCCCAAAGGGGGTCATCACCATAGCCGGCGACTATCGCCGCTCCATGGATTGCGCCACGCAGAGCTCCAAGATGGCCCAGACGCTGGTCATCGCCACCGAGAAGCAGCTCATCCACGACGCCGTTGCCCTCGCCAAAGCCGCGCAGACGGACATGCCGGCTGGCGGCAACCCGGCTGGGACGACTCACTTCCAGCCGGCCGACAGCACCAAGAAGATCCTGCTGGACCCGGCGCAGCCGGACAAGTACGTCACCATCGGTGCCGGCTTGAACAAGAAATAGGAAAGCGAGCTCACCAGCTTCCTCCGTGAGAATCGGGACATCTTCGCATGGACTCCAAGAGACATGCCGGGTGTGCCGAGGGAGTTGGCTGAGCACCACCTCCACGTCCGGCCCGAAGCCAAGCCGGTGAAGCAGCCTCTCAGGCGCTTCGCCGAAGAACGACGGAAGGCCATCGGTGAAGAAATCGCCCGGCTCCTAGCTGCCGGCTTCATCATGGAAGTACTGCACCCGGACTGGTTGGCGAACCCGGTCCTGGTTTTGAAGAAGAACGGCTCCTGGCGCATGTGTATCGACTACACCAGCCTGAACAAGGCGTGCCCGAAGGACCCCTTCCCCTGCCGCGCATAGATCAAGTCATAGACTCGATTGCCGGCTGTGAACTGTTGTCTTTTCTAGATGCCTATTCAGGCTACCACCAGATTCCTTTGAATCCGGCTGATCAAATAAAGACTTCGTTCATTACCCCGTACGGGGCTTACTGCTACACGACCATGCCATTCGGCTTGAAAAATGCAGGCGCCACCTACCAAAGGTGCATGCAAAAGTGTTTGCAGGATCAAATCGGCAGAAATGTTCACGCATATGTGGATGATGTCGTTGTAAAAACCAAGGAGATGCCTACCCTCCTTGATGACCTGAGAGAAACCTTCACCAATCTGCGAAGATTCCGGATGAAGCTCAACCCGGCCAAGTGCACTTTCGGTGTGCCAGCCGGCCAACTCCTGGGCTACCTCGTCTCTCAGCGAGGAATCGAAGCCAACCCAGAGAAGATCAGTGCCATTGAGAAGATGGAGCTGCCGCGAGTGCCTCAAGGACGTCCGGAAGTTCGCCGGCTGTCTCGGCTTCCTTGAGCCGCTTCGTCGGCCGGCTGGGGAGAAGGCACCGCCCTGTATCGCTTGATGAGGAAGGCGGACAAGTTCGTCCGGTCACCGCGAGCGGATGAAGCCTTCCGTGACTTAAAGCGCGTGCTCTCAACCGCGCCAATCCTCGCAACGCCGGGTTCAATGGAGCCGATGCTGTTGTACATCGCAGCCACCAACCGAGTGGTTAGCGTTGTCCTGGTGGTGGAGCGCAAAGAAGCCGAAAACAGAGAGCAGCTGGTCCAGCGCCCAGTCTACTACCTCAGCGAAGTGCTCTCCCAGTCGAAGCAGAACTACCCCCACTACCAGAAGGTCACCTACGGTGTCTACATGGCAGCCAAGAAGCTCAAGCATTACTTCCAAGAACATCCTATCCGGGTGGTTGCCACAGCACCTCTGGCAGAAATCATCGGCAGCAAGGATGCCAACGGCCGAGTTGCCAAGTGGGCCCTGGAGCTAGCCGCCCACACCATCCTCTACGAGCCACGCACAGCCATCAAGTCGCAGATCCTCGCGGACTTCTTCGTCGACTGGGCTGAGATGCAGTACCTGCCGCCTGTGCCGGATTCCACACATTGGAAGATGCACTTCGACGGCTCGAAGATGCGCAACGGCCTGGGAGCCGGCATCGTCATCACCTCTCCCAAGGGAGACCGGCTGGACTACGTCCTGCAGATCCACTTCGCCGCATCCAACAATGTGGCGGAGTATGAAGCGCTCATACATGGGCTGAAGCTGGCCAAGGAGATTGGCGTGCGTCGCATACTTTGCTTCGGCGACTCCGACTTGGTTATACAACAAGCATCTGGCGACTGGGACGCGAAGGACGCCAACATGGCCTCATACCGCTTCCATGTCCAGCAGTTATCCGGCTTCTTCGACGGCTGCGAGTTCCACCATGTGCCACGAGCAAACAATGAGGCGGCTGACGCCTTGTCCGGCTGGCGGGAGTAAGGCCTAGGGAGCCGGCACGCGAAAAACGACTAAGGGAAAGAGTAAAAGCGAGTTGACTTGCAAACTTTCATAAAGTGTCGGATTGCCGAATTCAGCTCGTTCGACTGAAGTACGTCGGCCTCCCTCAGCGGCCCGCTCTTGATCCGGCGACGGATCGCAAGTCGGACGTACGACCGGCAAGAGCACGGCCAAAGAGTGGGGCGGATAGGAAAAAGCGAACAAGTCGAAAGAAAGCAAGCCGGCACACAAATGATTAACAAACACATTAAAGTGTGCCTTAATAAAAGGATAATTATATTGTCTTACATATGCACCCGGCATCCCGGGGATTTAACAAATTGTCTTGGCAAAAGCAACAATCAAAAGACAGGTAAACTAAGCGCCAGCTGGAGGAGCATCAGTGGAGCCGGCGGCCGGGTCATCCTCAGGCACGTCCTCCGCCTCCTCATCGTCCATGTACTCTCCATCGGACAGAGGAGGGTTCGGGTCCGCGACGAAGAGGGCCTTGTCGACGAACTCGGCGATGGCGCTGGCTCGAGCAAGGCGGGCGGCCTTGAGATCGGCTGGGAGCTTGTCCTCCACGCTGGCTCGCCGGAACTCAAGCTGCCCCAGATCCACCTCGTTGTACCAAGAGAGGACGAAGGACAGCGCCATGTCGGCACCGGCGCGCGTGGCCGACTCCTTCCAGTCGAGGAAACGATCCGGTGCCCGCTCCATCGCAGCGACGAGGCCAGAGATATCTCGCGGCGCCGCCTCTTCAGGCCACAGCATGGGCACCAGCTCTTCGGCCGCCTTCCGAAGCTCCCAACCAAGCTTGGTGATGGGCTCGATGCGGGCACTCATGGACGCCAGATGATCCTCCATGGAGAAATACTCCGAGCTGCCCTCGCCAGTCGCCTGCCTCCGAGACTCGCGCTCAACGCCAACGGCTGCCAAGGCCGCATCCTGCGTCTCTGGGAAGGCCGCTGCGGGAAGAAGCATGTCAGAAACAAGCAAGACCAAGCAAGCCGAAATAAGCTGAAAAATGCAAATTTTCGAAGTCCTAAAGTAAGCCTGGCGGCAGCCGGCACGAACCGACTGCCCCCAGCCCGAAGATGGAGATAGCGAAAGAAGATAAGTTTCAGCTGCCGGCTACCAACCAAGCTGGCAGCCGACAGCCGAAAGCCGGCAAAGGGAAGGAAACACAGAGGCACTCACCCGACAAGCCGCGATCAAGCGCGCCAATCCCCTCCGTCCAGCGCTTGGCGGTGGCAGTCAGCTCCGTGGACTTGGTGGAGACTTCCTCCTGAAGCGCAAGCCGTTGCCGCTCCACCTCGTCCAGCCGCCTGCTCAGCTCCGCCAGCTTCTCCTCCCCGTCCTTCTTGAGGGCAGCAAGCTCCTTGAGGTGGTTCTGCTCCAGCTGGCGCAGCCGCGTCAGCTCCTGATCAGCCAGTTTAACCTTGCGGGCGGCGGAGCGGCCCGCCTCCTCGCTCACGGCGCATTGGTCGCGAGCGGCTCGGAGATCCGACTCCAGCTGTGGGACCTTGGCGGCTTCAACTACAAGTCGGCCAGAAAGAAATGTCAGCCAACCAAGATTAGAAAGAAAACAAGACATCAAGTCGAAAGAAGCATAGAGCTCACCCTTGGCGGCTTCCAGCTCGCGGGCCAAGTCGGCCCGATCCAGCTTGGCCTTGTGGTAGTGGGTCACGGCGCGGTTGTACAGAGCGGTGCGCCGATCCGCCACAGCCTAAGGAAAAAGGGGAAAGTTAGTCAATCAAGCGAAACACGTGCCGGCTCCAAGCAGCCGGCCCACGCCTCGGAGGGCTACCAGGATAATAATCAGATCAAAAACAGTCGAAGCTTACCTTGCTGGCTTCCTCCACCTTGGCGACGTCAGCCGCGGCCCCGGTTGCCATGGCCTTGAGGTTGGCCTGCAGGCCGGAGAAGAACATCTCCACCGATGCTTGGCCGGGGTTCCCCTCCCGGCTGGTCACCTCGTAGGAGTCGGCGCGGAGCCACGCCCTGCTCCATGGTGGCAGCCGAGCCGAGGCTGGAGTCGGAGGCGGACGGCACCTGAAGAAGAAGTGCGCCCTTGGCCACGTGCAGGCCTTGCGGTGACGCCGTTGGGGTCCCCGTCCTCACCAGCGCGCGCGAGTCGGCGCCCTCCGTGCGCACCGGCTCGTCTCTTGCCGGCTCCTGTCGGGCCGGCTCCTCCGTCGTCGGCTGCGGTGGCGGCGTCGCTCCGGGCGCAGCAGATGGCCCGGCCGGCCCAGTCGCCTCCGGCGCCTGAGGTGCCTCCTCCGGACTTTCGTCCAGCACCACCACGCTCGGCCTGGCTCCGGCTCCGATCGTGGGCGGCGCAGCCCTCCCGGCTCCGGTTCCGGTCGCAGGCGGTGCGGAGCTGCCGGCTCCGGCTCCGGTCGATGGCGGCATTCCCAGACCAGCCCCAGCAGCTGGGCCAAGAGGACGAGTCCGGCCTGGGAACATGTCGTCCAGCGTCGCCTGGCGAGCCGGCTCAGCCCGCGTGCCGCGATCAGGCGCTGAGGCCAGCGGCACGGCGAAGGAAGGCGCCCCTGCGGCAGGCGGCGGCGGTGTAGATGCGCGCGAGGAAGGCTGCGGCGTCCGCTCCCTCTGCTGGCGGGGAAGCGGCGACACAACGCGCGGAGCTTGCCGGGAGCCGCCGCCCTGGGCAAACTTGATAGGGGCCCTAGCCGGATAAACAGAGAGATAGTAAGCACAAAAGTAAGGAAAGAAAAGGAATCAAACAAGAAAAAGAGAGAAAGAACTCACCCGGCCTTCTCCGGGACCATCTTCGGCTGCAGCCGGCGCTGTTTCTTCGCCTTCGCCTCCAAGGCGGCGGTGGAGCCGGCTCGCTTCGTGCCCTTGGGCGCCGAAGTCGCCGTGGTGCTTGGCGGCCTCGCACGCAGAGGCACGGCGGCTATGGGCCCCGTGCCGGACGTCGCCGGCTCCACCTCCTCCTCCTCGCTGCTCCGGTGAAGGGGCGGATTGTGCTCCCCCGGCCGCCTAGATCGGGCGCCTGCGGCAGGTCGTCGTCGCCGGCATGCTCGCCGGCTTGGTCGGCCGGATCGACGAGATCCGGCGTCCACCTCTTCGTCGCCGGTCGCCGTCTTCGGCGTTCTGGCGCTCAAAAAGCTAGAAAGACGGAAAAAACATGAACATATGACAAGCCGGAAGTCGGCAGAAGAAAAAGGAAGTCGGCCTCGCAGCCGCAAGCCGGAAAATGGCAGAGACATGAGACTTACCCGCGCCGGCGGATGCTCCCTGTCGCGAGGCGCCAGCCCGTAGCTCCAGCTCTCCGTCATGTTCGCCTTGGTGATGTGGTTCACCCGGCTGGCCACACGGGCCTTGTTGAGCGGCGCCTTGGACGTCCGGTTCGGGTCGAACCGGCCGGACATGTGCCCAATCTTGTGGGAGCGCATCCGGAGCGGCAGCACGCGGCGCTCGGCGATGGTGCGAGAGGAGATCCTCGGCGGTCAGCCCGCCTTTAGTGGCTGTCGCCAGGAAATCCCACAGCAGGTTCACCTCGGCGTCCGGATCCGTCGAGCGAGCGTTGTGGCTCCAGTTGATCCGGCCGACTGGAGGAGCCGGGTTGAACTCCGGCAAATTGATCCGGTCGACGAGCGCCCCGTCGTTGCGCACGTAGAAGAATGACATCTGCCAATTCTTCACCGAGTCGACGGTGGGGATTTTGGGGAAAGGCGTACCGGGCCGGGTGTAGATCGAGGCGGCGCCACAGGCCCGCAGGTGGCCGTCAGTGGTTTGGGCCTTCAAGTAGAAGAGCCGGCTCCAGAAGTCGATGTCGGGCCACAGGCCGGCGTAAGCCTCCATGAACGCGACGTAGCAGCTCAGGAGGACGCACGCGTTGGCCGGCAGGTGGTGCGGCTGAAGGCCGAAATGGTCGAGGAACCGCCGGAAGAAGGTTGAAGCCGGCAGGCCCAGCCCGCGGTCGAGATGCGCGCCGAAAACGACGCGCTCGCCGGGCTCCGGCTTGGGCTCCGTCTCCTTGCCAGGCTCCCGCGTGATCACCCCCCGCGGGATCCGCCGGAGGCGCACCAGGCGCTCGATGTCGTCCTCCCGCATGTAGGAGCCCCTCCAAGATCCGGCCGGGGACGCCATTGACGAGGCCGAAGAAGAAGAAGACGACCACGAAAGGTGGAACGGCGAGGAGGAACCTTGCGACCGCGGCGGCGACGGCGGCGGCTGCGGACGCTCCGTCGAGACGCGCGGCCCCGTGGCGCCGGATTGATGGCGCGGCGGCGGCGGAACGGTGGAGTTTCGGTCGCCGGAGTTCGCCAGCGGAGGACGTTCGCCGGAGCGGCGAAGAGCTTGGGCGCGCGGAGAGCGACGGAGGCAGGGGCGCGAGGAAGAAGAAGAGAGCAAGTGCCGCCTCGGTACCCTCCCCGCGGCATTTATAGCCGACCGCGGCGGGCAAGTTGGCCTCCACGTGGCGATCGTGGGCCACGCCTCCGGATTTCCTGCGCAGTAACTCCCCCACGATCGCTACGGTTATCGGAAACGGCCACACCACGTCGCCCACGACCGCACCGGATCCGGAGGGACATTGATGTGACCGGACGAACCGACGGCCGGGCCGGGCGTCGGACCGGTCAAGTCGGGCGCGAGGACCCGAGGCGGCGGAGACTCCGGCGCGCAGCAAGCCGGAGCCGGACGAAAAGTTCCACTCGAACTAAAACTCTTCAGCAAGGCGGAGGCGCCATCAAATCTTGCAAGAAAGCAAAAACTATACAAGTGTAAAAAGCGGCCGGCTAGAAGCAGCCGGCAAGAACGAGCCGGATGAGGGCGCAGCCGGCTAAAAGGAAATCCTCAGCCGGCCCCTCCAAGTGCCGTCAAATATATTCATGAAGCCAGGAAAACCTGCCTAGGTCCTTCTAAACGCAGGACCTTGCCAGCTTCGGGGGCTAATGTCGGGGGAAAGACCCCGGGTAGGGCAATGGACGCGGAGCAGCCGGCTGGCCACCGGCCGGCTCGCGGCAAAGGCCGGCCGAGGAGCAGCCGGGCTGGCGCCGTGGCCGGCTGGTCCGGAAGCCGGCTGGCTCTAGGTCCTAGTCGGCTTAGCTACGGCCGCCAATGCTGTAGTTGGGCCGGCTTCTACAAGCCATATCCGACTGGGGGTCCGAACCTCAGACCGACTCGAGGCTGGCGAGTCTTGCACAGGAAGGAACCGGGTTGGTGATCCGGGTTCCCAAAGTCCACGCTGACTTCATCTTCCGTAAAGCACGGGGCACTCGTGGAGCAATAGTGCCACGCGCCGGACAGGCCATCATGGCTTACGACGCGCCGTACAGGCTACAGTGGCTGACGGCGACAGAGACACTTCCTCTCCATACCGCTGACCTGAGCAGCCGGATGGGACAGGCCACGACGCCTCAACGGCTCCTGACGTCACCGCCTCGGGAAGGAGCGGAAGCCGAAGCCGGCCAAGCCGGCCAGTAGACTATAGGGTCTTATATGTAAAGTGCCGGTGCCTATATAAGCCGCACTACCCCTCTCGTGCGGGGGAGGATCGAACACTTATTGCTTTCACCTACCTACAGCGCTGCCCTGTGAGAGAGACCATCGTCTCCCTTAGCCTCTCAGGGCCAGCCGGATACAGCTCTAGGAGCACCATTGTACTGTGTGATTACCATATACACTCATAGCAGGAGTAGAGGTTTTACCTCCACCGGAGGGCCTCGAACCTGGGTACGTCGCCGTGTCGCTCGTGCCCAAACCCGCTTCCGGATACCGCCGTGAGATCTCTCGGGAGCCCCTTCGATTAGCCACCCTATGGCATATGCCGTGACGATACCACGACAC
>NC_061514.1:148323373-148356884 GCF_022539505.1 Lolium rigidum
AAAAAAAAAAAAAAAAAAAAAAAGAAGAAGAAGAAAGAAAGAGAGAAGAAGGAGGAGGAAAGAATATCAGGAGATAATGGCAATATAGTGACAAGGTGGACTAAAATGTTGAGCCTACAACCAAGCACAAGTTCTTGGCTGTAGCCTCGGGGGCTACTCCCATCGGGAACAGCTGTTCGCGTGCCCGATGAAATTAACAAAGGAAAAATAGAACAAGCAAGATAGTATATTTCGAGTTATCATTAACTCTCCATATACTCCCATCGGGAAAGCAATACAAGTCATATTTGACTCAATAAAATGTGCCATTCCAACAGCGGAAAAGCACTCGACAATATATTCTCGAACGCCGAAGTTGCGATCAATTTCGAATGCCGCAAAATTGCGAAGGTAAGACCCCGGACCTATTCTGCTGGGCGTGGCATCGCCGAAGACTGCGCTCGCTACTTTTATCCGTATCAACGGATACGAAGAAAAATCCTAACGGACGCGTTAGGTACTCGATAAATTTAACCGGGACTCGACGGAATGGTAAGACCTTAAGCGGCGCACTGTCGAAGTTTACACCGGTATCCCGAAATCATGTCCGGGGACGTGATTTTGAAGTAGGTTTTTGCGGATTGCCACTAGAGCAGTTAACTAGTACACGATCCGTCGGATGAACTAGCCCCAACTACCAATATCCCTGTACAATATAGAATTTTATGAGAAAAAGTATGAAAGTTAGAGCTTTCAAGTAAAAATAAACAGTGGAGATTTTCCCTGACTCTATGATTCAAGCAAAATCTCGGGGGCTACTGACATAGGCATCCTAAATGGGCCTGCCTAATATAGTACCCGGGGTTTATTGAAGGCCCACTACCCGAAGAATAAGAAGACTCGAGAGCCCAAGATGTATTTAAGGAAAAGATAGAGTTGTAATAGGAAGTGTTATTTGTAATCTGGCGGGATGAGTTAGAAACCGTCCCGGACTATGTAATCCTTGTATAGCACGAATCCCTCGGCTCCACCTATATAAAGGGGGGTCGAGGGACGAGAAGATCATCGAATCATTGTCTGCAAACCCTAGTTTTCATATTCGTCGAGTACTTTTCGGCTGAAACCTTCGAGATCTACTTGCCCTCTACTTCTAACTAAACCCTAGCCTATAATCCATAGGCATTGACAAGTTAATCCCTTGTCAGCGGCTCTGGAAGGTTTCGCGTACCGTGGCTTATTCGTATCGTGTTTTAGGTCAGGGACCTTTATATAGGCGAAGAGGCGGAGTCGGAGGGCTGACGAGGCGGCAACACACTAGGGGGGCGCGGGCCCAGCCCTGGCCGCGCCACCACCATGTGTGGGCCCCCTGTGGCTCTCCTCGCGGCGGCTCTCGGGTGTTCGGATGCTTCCGGGCAAAATAGGAACCCGGGCGTTGATTTCGTCCAATTCGAGAATATTTCGTTACTAGGATTTACGAAACCAAAAACGAGCGGAAAACGAGCCGGCACTTCGGCATCTTGTTAATAGGTTAGTTCCAGAAAATGCATAATAATGACATATAATGTGTATAAAACATGTAGGTATCATCAATAAAGTAGCATGGAACATAAGAAATTATAGATACGTTGGAGACGTATCAGTATTCATGGATGATTTTTCTGTCTATGGGAATTCTTTTGATAATTGCTTGCGAAACCTTGATAAAATTTTGCAGAGATGTGAAGAAACTAACCTTGTTCTTAATTGGGAGAAATGCCACTTTATGGTTAATGAAGGAATTGTATTGGGACATAAAATTTCCGAGAGAGGTATTGAAGTTGATAGAGCTAAAGTTGAAGCAATTGAGAAGATGCCCTATCCTAGGGATGTTAAAGGTATTCGTAGTATTCTTGGTCATGCTGGTTTTTATAGGAAGTTTATTAAAGATTTCTCTAAAATTTCAAAGCCTCTTACTAATCTTCTTCAAAAAGATGTACCTTTCATTTTTGATGATGATTGTAAGGAAGCCTTTGAAACTCTAAAGAAAGCCTTAACAATCGCTTCCTCGTAGTTGAACCTCCCGATTGGAATTTGCCTTTTGAAATTATGTGTGATGCTAGTGATTTTGCTTGTAGGTGCTGTCCTTGGACAGCGAGTAGATAAAAAATTAAATGTTATTCATTATGCTAATAAAACTCTAGATGCTTGCTCAAAGAAATTATGCTACAAGCCGAGAAAGAGTTATTAGCCGTAGTTTTTGCATGTGACAAGTTTAGATCCTATATTGTTGATTCAAAAGTCACAGTTCATACTGATCATGCTGTAATTAGGTACCTTATGGAAAAGAAAGATGCTAAGCCAAGGCTTATTAGATGGGTGCTTCTTTTGCAAGAATTTGATTTACATATTATAGATATGAAAGGTGCTAATAATCCTGTTGCTGATAATTTATCTAGATTGGAAAATATTGCTTATGATCCTGTTCCTGTTAATGATAGTTTTCCAAATGAACAATTGGCTGTAATAAAGGTGAGCTCACGAGACAGTCCTTGGTATGCTGATTATGCTAACTTTATTGTTTCGAAGTACTTGCCTCCAACCTTTTCAGCTCAGCAAAGGAGGAAATTCTTTTATGATTTGAGGCATTATTTTTGGGATGACGCGCACTTATATAAAGAAGGAGTGGATGGTATTATGCGAAGATGTGTCCTGAATTATGAACAACAAGAGATATTGAGTAAATGTCATGGTAGTGTTTATGGAGGACATCACGCCGGAGATAGAACCGCGCAAAAGGTTCGACAATCAGGTTTTTATTGGCCAACACTTTTCAAAGATGCAAGGAAGTTTATCTTATCTTGTGATGAATGTCAAAGAGTTGGTAATATCTCTAGACGCAATGAAATGCCTATGAATTATACTCTTGTTATTGACTCGGTCCTTCCTCATGTGGCCACACATCCATCTCAATACGCGCATCTCCGACACACCTAACTGTTGAACATGTCACCTTCTAGTCGGTCAACACTCAGTGCCATACAACATTGCGGATCGAACTGACATCCTATAGAACTTGCCTTTTAGCTTTTGTGGCACTCTCTTATCACAAAGAACACCAGAAGCTTGACGCCAATTCATCCATCCGGCTTTGATCCGGTGGTTCACATCTTCATCAATATCCTCATCCTTGTGCAGGATTGACCCCAAGTATCGAAAGGTATCCTTCTGAGGCACCACCTTCCCATCAAGGCTAACTTCCTCCTCCTCGTGCCTAGTAGTACTAAAACAGCACATAATGTACTCAGTTTTAGTTCTACCAAGTCTAAAACCTTTCGATTTCAAGGTTTGTCTCAACGCCGACTAAAATTATTCTCCTCCACCGAGTCTCCGGTCACATCGCATCCGCCGCAGCAGCTGAGTCGACCTGCTCACCGACTCAGCTCCGGCTACCCGATCCCACTTAGGCATCTCCGCCTAGCCACCGACGTCGGATCCATCGAATTGGGCGCGCTAGCTCCAGCACGAGTCGATGGCGGATTCAGCTGGCCACGGCTGGGATTCTTCGAGGCACGGCCGGATCCGCGTGGCCCCCACCTCCGGCATGTCCTCGTCCTTCATGTGTCGTTGCAGCTCGTCGACTTTCGGGTTGAAGGAGATCCCGGAGCTCGCAGCGGTGGCGACGCCCGCAACCGCATCGGCACTGCTACGGCTCTAGCAACAGCACTCGCACCAGCTCCGGTAGCTTCGTGGGTACCCAACCCGGCACCTAGTGATTCCGGCGCCGGATGCAAGTGAATTTATTCCCATTTTTCAGTTGAGAGCTCACAGATTTTGGAGGCCGGAGATAAATAGCAAGGTGAAGAGAAATTCCAAATGGTCGGAGGATGAGGACAATACTTGTATTTCGCATGGCATCATCACACAAGTTGGTGCAAATCAACCCTCCAACAATTTTAGGAAGAGCTCCGTGACAATTACAATCAAAAAAGTAGTGGAGAAGCTCGGTCGTTTGATGGTGATTATGAATAGGTGGAACGTGCTAGTGATGCACGCTATTGCGCGAGCCTACGTCAATCTAGAGCACTAATAATCTATCGAATTATGAATTTTATGTTATGTTATCATGTATTCATGTGGTCAACTTTGCAAATTATGTTTAAAAAATAATTTTAGTCCTCTAAGCTATTGGGTATGGGATCTACGGCGCTGTATTTAGAGGACTATATATGGAAATTGAAAGGAAAATAGGAGTTATAGTGAGTGTCCTCTAAATTAAAGGGAATCGGTTAAAGATGCTCTAAGAAAATAGTGTTGCTTAATTCTAGAGTACTAACATACTAGTCAGTATTTGTAGTATCCGAACCTGGCATTTCTTTCATCAAAGATGAAAACCATTTCAACTTCCCAAGGGGTGCAAAGCTGACAAGTTTTCAGCAAGTACAAATTATTACCATGAATCCATGATGAACCTGGTCTCTGTCCCCGGTACGCTGCATGGCAGGCGAGGGGAGGGAGGGAGAAGTGTACGGTGGGCGAAACAAAAGCCACCACAGGCTTGACTCTCGAGCACCGGTGTCATGGATGCGTTGTGAACTGGCCATCGTAAGATAAAGCTCTTCGTACAGTAGCAAAGGCCATCATATCGGGCAAGCTTTTTCTAGGTTTTGACATTGAAGGGCACTGAAAAGGTGGCAAGGAGCTAAACTCCAAGAACTGCAAATTTTCTGTTTCACTGTCTTGTCTGTGGGCATAATGGTTGAGCAATCATAGCGGTTAGGATTATTTGTCTCTCAGGCAATTATATTTTGGTAATAGAAATCTAAGTGCTGATCAAATTAGTGACCATATGCTCCATAGCGGAAATGGTAAAATATTTGTCTTAATTTATTGAATAGGAAGAGGTAGCACAAACAGCTTGCCCAAAGGCAATGAACAAAACCATAACGGAAGGAAAATGGAAAACAACAAACATGGAGTCAAAAGCCTACTCTACCGGCACAAGATGGCACAAACTACATATCACCGGCGAAGATCCACAAGGTCGCCTCCACCTTGATGCCGAGAACACCAGAAACAGCTGGGAGGAAGTGTTTATAAAGACTAGGGGTGTCTCGTTCATTCCAAAGTTCCAAGAGACACGCATCACCGGGGAGGTCATGGAGTTTCTCCTTCTATAGGATGGGAGTGAACCAAAAGGACCACCAAGATTAGACATCATGAAAGTCCCATTCATGAGGCTCGAAAGAATGTTCCCAAGCCAATCCTTGATTATAATCCAAACCCAAATAGCATAGCGGCATTTGAAGAAGTATGTGGGAGGTCGTCTCCGGCTAGCGGTTGCAAAGGGGACAATCCCCCAATTGAGCCATCCTGACCGAGCATGGCAATCCACCATCCAAACTCTATTTTGGATGATAAGCCACGAGAAACTTTGCACTTTGGAGGGGGGGGGGCTAGTTCTTCCATATTGAAGAATTCATTTGAGCCTCAATGGAACTGGCTAATTGGGCCTTGTAAGCCGAGGTTGATGAGTACGTCAGGGAGAGTCATTTTCCTAACAATGGACTAATGGGGTCTTGAACATCGTCTGGAAGCTTCGGTTTAGAGCTGAAGTACCAAGACATGTGAATACCTAAAGTAGGTGCATGAGCGAGGAGGCTATCACATAACTCAATTTGTTGCACACATGCGTTATCTTGAAGAGCATTTCTCACAAACCAAGATTTCTATTTTGAAAGGGCGAAGATGGGGTGCAATAGTGTTGATGCTAATCCCCCAAGGGCATTCCAAAAACAAGCTTTATTTCCATCTGCTATGAGAACCTTGGTCATGGCGTAAAGAACTCCATATCCGCCTTGTTGCAAGGTAGTTCGGTGCACACTCAAGGTATCTCCGGGGCGGTTCATTCTAGTTGCCGGCTTACAACCACCTTAGGCAAATGAATCTATAAAATCTTTGCATATTGAGGATTCCAAGCCCTTTAATAGTGGTACGCTTGCACCCCAAGGTCCAATTAATCTTGCATTTACCACTAGAAGCTTTGGAGGCACCCACTCAAAGAAAAGCTCTAATAAGTTTTTGTAGTGCCCGGAGAAGCTCAATATAATGGGGACGTCGAGGATGGTGAGGTGATGGTTTGCTTGAGAAGTAAGCAAGCGATTTGGCCAAAGCCATGTGTCCGGCGAATGGCCATGTTGAAAAAAAATCCCCTCCCAAGGGACAACACGGTCGACCACCTTATCTTCTTGGTGTTGGAAGTGGATTCTTTTTAGCTTCTTGAGTGCAAGAGGAAGCCAAAGTATCTCAAAGAGAAGTTCGTAGAAGTGGCCGGAAGCTTGTGTAGAATGTCGATAATATCAAGGTCTTGGCATCTAATAGGCACTACCAAACTTTAATGAAAGTTTGTTTTGAGACCAGTGACATCGCCAAAATTGTTGAGGATTTGGGTAAAGAGGAAATATCCTCCGTTATAGAAGCCATGAAAATGCCAGCATCTTCCGCATGAAGGGAAGTGCAGAATTGTGCACCTTTGCCTGTGGGACGATGAAACCAACATTGATCCGTTGCTATGTCAACGATGATCTCAGGAAGTGGAGAAAAGAGCCACAAGCTAATCACGAAAACGGTATCTGAAATAACATTATACACTAATCTAGCAGATGCATGCATGATGTGCAGATCATGTATTAAACGGTACCATCCGAGTATGTCATCAAACCTCCATCAGTTCTGATCATGCAGGAATGGCAAGACAGAGCCTCGTCTCTGCGATTTCTAAAATTGACACGTTTGTTGTTTTCTCCTGCGCAGGTTTCTGGCTCTTCTGTTTGGACTCTCCACTTCTTATAACCTGCAAAACTGCGCTATACTGAAACTAATTACCGCACTTTCTTGCACAAATTACTGCATAACTGAAGCAAGGCACTCACCCCATAAACATGCAGCTCTAATTGGGTTCCCTGCGACAACGGAGTTGAGGATTCCCTGCGTCTCGGTCGTATTAGACTGGTGGTAATCAATCTGCATCCTGGAAACTCTCTTGAGCACATGAAACCAACCTGAACATGCCCGTTCGGAAAACCCGACCTGAACACCCAGAGGCATGCTCAAGAATCTGGCAGAACATGAATTTGTCGCTGGCTGTACGACGGAACTGCAGAACCCAACGAGCTCGCACGCGCGCACGCGCTGATCGACTGATGGACGGGACGGGCAGATGAGGACGAGGCGGGGAGGGAGGGAGCCGGCACGGCGTGGTTCCTCGCATCGCATCACGCCGGCGCGTGCTTCCCTGCCGACGATCCGTCATCATCTCCGCGCGAAACGCCGAAACGGCGGAAACGGCGCGAGTGCGCCCCAAACCTACCTGCGACCGCGCTGTGAAGACTGAAGCCCGATTGGTCCAAATAAAGGCCATCTCCAACCGCCCCGCATTTCGAACCGTTTTTCAGTTCGCCTGGATCCACGTACGATGGCCAGTGAGTCAGGTTGCAAGCGGGGCGGGTTGCGGCTGCCCGCCAGAGAGTCACGCGGGGCAGCGCATGCTGTGCGGACCGTCGCGGAACGCCGCATACTTCCGCTGGAGCTGGCGCGGGACACAGCTGCACACCGCACTATCCCGCGTCATCCCGCATCACGCACGCGCGGAGCATACTTGGCGCGGCACAGAGCAGCTAGCTAGCTAGCGACTGATCGATCGGAAGCCAGTGCTTAGAGAAGCTAACTAAACAGATTGGAAGTACAGTACATGCAAACAATACTTGAGAGACATTTAGGGAATAAAATAACTAAGTACCATGCAATTTTAGCAACTGCTGGAATTTTGAACAAAACAAGGTTGATTGCAACAAAGCATGCATGGAGAGTTATCCAGTAACTAGGGCATCTCTAGCGGGGTATCTCTAGCGGGGTGACTCAAACGGACTAACCTGTCCGCCGCGATCTATCGTCCACCAAATTTGGAAAATCGACGTGTCGGCCCATGCTTGTGGACAGCGTTGAGCTCCAAGCACCGGCGCCCGACCTTCGACACATCGCCCGCATACGCGGATCGTACCGCTTCCTCCACCACGAGCTGAAGCCGCCACGTGCCTTCGCACGGCGCGAGTCGCAGTACTACCGCGACCTAGAGGCGCCGGAGTCGTGAGATTCGCCGCCGGGCCGCTCAATCTGCGGCGACACTGGAGGCGTCGAGCTCCGGCGTGCCGTGTCGCCTCGCCTTCACCGAGCGGTCTAGCTCGGCGCCTCCGCCCGTCGCCGCGAGTTCGATCTCGGTGACTACGCGGAGGGACGACGACATCCCCACCCTCTCTACGAAGCTCGAGCTTGCCGCCCCGCGGCGATGGCCGGCAACTTCGTCCCCGATGCGGCCCTGGGCATGGTGACAAAGCTGCTGGAGCGGAAGAGCCGCCGCGGCGCAGAGAAGAAGGCGGAGTGGCTCCGCGAATAGGCGGCGCGGGACACTGCTACATTCCGCTGCTGACGCTCCTCCGCCGCCAGCTGCTGCCGACGCTCCATCGCCTCCCGCCGCCGATGCTCGATCGCCTCCCGCCGTTCACGGTACTGCGCCTCCCGCTCCTCGCGCTAGCGCCGGCGCTCATCATTGCGCGATGCTGCTCGGGCGGCGAGGGTTGTGCTTGTGGCGGAGAAAGGGGTGCCGGCGGAAGCGCGCGGTGGCGTGCGAACGCCGGCGATGCGTGGAGGCTGCACAACACCGACGAGCCTACCCCTCCGTCGCCATTAAGGCAAAGCTGCGACGCTTCAATCGTGTGTCACTGCTGCGCGTGAATAACTTCCGCCGCGAGGTGGCGGCTGTTAGGTCCAATCTTGAATGTGCCGGCGGCGCATCAGTCCCACCACGCCTCGCCTCGCTTTTCGTTGTGTCCGCTATGTCCGGAGCGTCTCCTGTGGGGCGGGGCTGCGTCGGACAGAAAACGGGTTTTGGGGACGCGGCTAGGAACGTTTTTTTGTCCGGTGCGTCCCAAATCTCTTTGGGGACGGTTTGGGAAACGCGATAGAAGATGCTCTTAGATATACACTAAACGCACATACCCATAGAATTTCTGAAACTAATCACGAGCTAGGTACACGATATATATACTACAAACGTATAACCGTAAGAGACTTCCTTTTCAGAAATGCACGATCGCTCTCATTGATTTGCCTTTTGCGGGACTATGCAGTTCTGCGAGATGGCTAGTGGACAACGCGAGCGCAACTGCTTCGGCCCGCTCGGAACACACGGTCAGTGCAGCGGCGCCGGGCAGGCCTTCTTTGCGGGGCGGTGTAGCGGCGGAGCGGGACGTCCCGCGTCGCTTGCAACCTGACCAGTGAGATATTATGACCAAGAAACAAAAGGGTTTATTCCAACTAGAGGTTTTAGGCAGGGGATCCTCTCTCTCCCTACCTTTTTCTGATTTGTGCGGAGGGTTTATCGAGTTTACTAGCTCATCAAGAGGAGGTTCGTGGTATTAAAGGGGTAAAGGTGTGCAGAAATGCACCATCAGTGTCACATCTTTTATTTGCTGATGATTCCTTGATCCTTATGAAGGCCATAGTTAATGCAACCTCGTTGAGACAAGTACTTGATCAATATTGCGCAAATTCGGGGCAATTGGTGAGTGAAGGAAGTGTAGTATTTATTTCAGCCCCAATGTTGATGTTCTTATTAAGGCTGATATATGTTACGAGCTGAATATTATGAGCGAGGCTTTATCTGATAGATATTTGGGACTTCCTGCTATGGTGGGGATAGACAAGAGTGATAACTTCATGTATTTGTTGGAAAGAGTGATAGCCCGGCTGAATGGGTGGAAGGAGAAAACAATGTCAATGGAAGCAAAAGAAATTCTACTAAAAGCAGTAATTCAATCTATATCTGTTTTTGCGATGGGAGTATTCGAAATACCCAAGAATATTTGCAAAGCCATTACTGATGCTATGGCAGATTTCTGGTGGGGTGATGCCGAGGATCATAAGAAGATGCATTGGAGGGCATGGTGGAGAGTGTGTATTCCAAAAATTGATGAAGGGATGGGATTCTGTGATCTTCATTCTTTCACTTTGGCGATGTTGGCAAAACGAGACATGGAGACTCCTCAATAATCCAACCGAGTCTATGTGCTTCGATACTTCAAGCAAAGTACTATCCGAGATGGTAATCTGTTGGCTGCTCTGGGCCTAAGAAAGGATCTTCTTTTACCTCGCGAGCATCATTAGTGGTATACAAACTTTTAAGAGGGGTCATATCTGGCGCGTGGGAAACGGCACAAGGATTAATATATGGAAAGATCACTGGGTACCAGGGAGTGTTACACGTAAAATTGAAACTGCCCGTGGTAATTGCTTATTGAGGACGAGTTGATGACCTAATTGATCCAACATCCGGCCTTTGGGATGAACAATTAATTAGGGATATTTTTAACCCTTTGGATGTTAGAAGAATTCTACAGATTCCTATCAGCCAAGATTTAGGTGAAAGACTTTATAGCCTGGCACAAGACTAGTAATTTTTGTTTCTCCGTGCGGTCGGCCTACTATTCAGAATGGGAGCATCGAGTTTGGTTTTAAAATTAGAAGCAATGTTGGACAAGGTTCATCGTCGAGAAATCCAGTTTGGGGGATTGTTTGGAAAGCTGCAAGTTCCATCAAAGTCAGAATTTTTATCTCGGAGAGCTTTGCATGGCTTGGTCCCTGGAATGGCTATCTTAGCAAATCGACATATAAAAGTGCCAGCCCAATGTCCTATTTGTAAGATGGGGGCTGAGGATATTATGCACTTGATATTTACATGTAACCGAGCAAAGGAGGTGCGGACGGCTTTAGGACTGAATGAGTTTATCATGCAATGGTCAAAACTTGATAAATGCGGGAGTGTTGTGCTTGACGAGATCCTACGTTCAGATTTGAATCACCCGCCATTACTTGGCTCCCTGAGTACGAAGGAGACGATGGCGGTGGCGGCCTGGTATATATGGTGGCAGCGACGAGAAGGAGTGAAGGGGGGAAAAGTCGCTTCACCAATCAGCTCAGCATTCTCAATTAAAGCCTTAACTATGAATTTTTCTCTAGCTGAACAGAGAGCAACGCCGAAGGTGATAACATGGAGTAAACCTCCAGCCCGACATTACAAGCTCAACATAGATGCATGTTTCTTTCCTAATGGTTCGGGTGCTACAGCAGCTGTGATAAGAGATGATCATGGTGAGGCGATCCGAGGCGGGACTTGGCCATTACTGAATATGTTAAGCCCAGCATCTGCTGAAGCAATGGCGTTGAAGAATGGCATGCTTGTTACTTGAAAATATTGGATGTTCTCCTGTAGTGGTGGAATCTGATAGCTTGGACTTGATTACAACATGCAACGGAAGATTGAGCTTTGGAGTCCTTATGCAAGCAATACTGCCAGATTGTTTTCAAATGGCTCGAAGAATTGGACGGATATCATTCCAGCATTGTTCCAGAGAGGCAAACAAGACGGCGCATAATCAAGCTAGATTAAATTTTGAGTCTAATAATTTTTGTATTTGGGATAGTAATCCTCCTTCATCTGTTGATGTGTTGAACGATGTAACTGTACTGAATTTGTAAAGCAGCAAGTATCAGACACACTCTTTTCCTTACCAGGTACCGAAGGGGACTGGAAGGTTTTAATGAGGGCGGCTTGCTGACTTAATATATTTGTTTTCAAAAAATATCGGAATTACTACACGTACGACTGAATTAGTCCGACTTTTGTCCGACAAGCCGATGTGCAACCAGGATACTTCCTACGGCTCTGTACAACTTCGTACACAAATCGAACACATTTTGTCGTGCGGTAGCGCTCCGATGGCGGCCCCCAAATATGCATGGCTGCTAGATGAATGTTTTTTTAATTCATAATTCGCTAAAATGGTAGAAATTAAAGTTGCAACATAAGTAGTTCAGATTCAATTGGCCGACACACCAAAGTTTCATCGGTGCACATGAGGCCTTGCCATCAACGGTGTTGGACTCGCTGAGCGCATTGGCATCATACGACACATATAGGTCGTGCCAATTGGGGCAATCCTTCAGCGCCATCCACGTTGGCAATCTTGAATTGGCCCAAAGAGTGGGTCATCAAGTCGGCAACACCAAGGCCACTCACCTTACGCTTCTTCGTCTTGTCGGAGGCGGCGTTGAACTTGGTAATTTTCTCTTGGATCCACGCCCACCTTCTCATGAGCAAGGCCTCACTCCGGTCGCTCACAAAAAGGTTATCACCCAAATGTTTGTGCTCGTGGAATTAGTTGTGGATCTTCTTCCAAAATATGTCACCCCTTTGTTGGGCATCCCAAATTTGATCTTGTCCAACATACCTCCATGCCTCGCAAAGGCACACGTCCTCAAGCTCGGTGAAGTTCCCGGTCAACGCTCCTTTCGTAACTTGAGGTTGATACTCCTCAAAGAAATGTACCTCGTCGATGGAGATAGGGGCGTCCTGGGTGCCACCTTGGGTGGCATCATGTTGCCCTTGGGTGCCACCTTCTGTGCCACCACCGCCATTGATCATGCCGGCCATGGTATCAACTCCATCGAAGTAGGACCTCCACATGCAAGGGGTCGCATCGTCATTGCTAACTCGATGAGCGAAACAAAGCGGAAAGCAAAATTGTAGTTTTATACCGGACCCGAAGGCAAACTGGGCCGCGTCGCCATTTCGTCGACCAGGTTGCGGGGGGAGGGGGTTGTGGGGTTGCCCGAGACCCGATGAGCCGCTCATTAGGGGACTCGCCGACCTTGGGGGACTTTTCCCTTGAAAGTCGGGACACTGTTGGTCGATTGGAAGCTGGCGTCTTGGACGCGGTTGAGCCTAGTGGCCAGCGCGTTGGCCAACACCTGGCCCACCGAGAGCGTCGACCACCGTGTCCCAGCATGACAACGTCATGAGCTACGCCCTCGCCTCGCTGGACCTGCGGCCTCCATGGATCGAGCTAGGGCACGGGGGCGGCGGCTGGATGAGAGTGGAAGAGGGAGGAGAAGTGTGGAGGGTTGTGTGCCTAGTGGATACATTTCTCCCCTCGAGCATTGTCCATGCGTTGTCGGCTCTGCCGCAAACCTGGCCCAACTTTGAAACGGACGGGACCGCCTCTCGCGGTCCGCTTGTTGGGTCTCATTTTCGGCCTCCGCGGACGAACACAATCCATCTAGATGGCGGCGGCAGGGAGGGGGGCGTTGGAGATGGCCTAAAGGGCGCGTTTGGTAGGATGGGTAAGTTTTAGGGCTGAGTGGGGGCAGACTCAAAAATCGTGTTGCACGTTTAAGATGGGCCACGGGCCAACTTTTGAGTTGAGAGTTTTTCAAGTTGATAAAGTACATTATTTTAGCATCTAAATTTTTTTGGCCCATTTTTTAAAAACACTTTAAAATGTTATTTTTGATTGGTTCAAAAGTGGGGTCTGTGTAGCCCAAGCTCCAAACGTCTATTCTCGCCAAGTGTACAGGTTCTATGGCGATCTTTGGAGGCTGTACATCCGGAGACAACTACAAACTCTGGCCCGTATTACTTGTCGTGGATGCACAAGCAAGCTGGCTACAAATCATCTCATGGTTGCGACAAGTAAATGGGGCCAGAGGCCGAGAGGGAGTACCTCAAATCCAATTGGCAAGCGAAAAAATGGCATGTGCTAGGCCGATTTGGGATAAAATTAATCACCACCACTAGGTGTCCGATTAATATAAAAGGCTAAATGTGTAGCGTCCGTGGATCACATCATAACACGTACCTGCCTAGCAAAATACTATTGCAACTCACCACAATATTTTTTACGATGCAAAAAATACCGCAACATTTCAAAAACACCAATAGAACAACGAAAAAGTAGAAAATCTTCACTCTAGCAAAAACCGTTGGTTCAAGCAAAATAAACAAGTAAAGTTTTAAAAAAGTTTATGCAACATACAAGGCTAACGCATCTCATGAGAACATTTACAATTCATAAAACATTTGTAGAAGACGCCCAAGATCTCGCTTTGGGTTCATAATATCGCAATATAGCGTTTCTGCGATGGCAGCAAAACACACACGAGTTTGAAGCATTTTAAACCCACATTTGCAACATAGAAAATTCGTGATCTAACTTCTGACATTCAACATTCATGCAATTTCCGCTCATGTGCTTGCAGCAAAACCCACACGATTGTGTATCCATTTGAACACATGTAGGTGTAAACGACTAGTCCCTGAACAAACTAACCTCATGCTATCATCCATGGAAGCTCGTGTCTCGCCGATTCATCATCGTCGGCAGCGAATCCATCTCCCTATATCCCCGTTGGCACTAGTTTTGGCGACCCCAGGCCCATTCCAATTCGAAGATGATCTAATCGATTAATTGGTATGGTAGACCATCCAGCAAATTATTTTATTCTGTATCTTGAACTCTACACTTCACCTTTATTACCCAATCGTGGTTACATCATCCACCGATGTGGGACAATCACACGTGATTAAACCATTTTAGGATGCAGGTTGGTGCTGATCTTCTTCATAGAAGGCCGCAGCATGAGCTTCTCCCACCACGCTTTCACGGAAGGGAACGAATCAAAGAGAGACGCGTATGGAGTCTCCATGAAGCGACAGGTGAAGGGGAAATGGCTGAGATCCGCCGAGCTAATGAAGTTTCCAGCCAGGTACTCGTGCTCAGACAGACGAGCCTCATAAACCTCAAGCACCTTCTTCAGCTTATCCACGCTCTCGTCGACGACCTTCTGGTTCGTCGGTATGCCGTAGGCCGTGGGGTATATGATGCACTCCATGACGATAGGCGCGAGCGCCTGGTTGTACTGGTGTGCCTCGACCTCGGTCCAGACGTCCACCATTGCTGCTTCTTGCAGGTTGCCTTCCCTTAACATGTCGACTTCGTCTGTCCTGTATTTGCGAAGTATGTACTTTGCAATCGCACGGGACTCTGCAAGGACGAAAACATCCGACAGAACATGTCGCAACTAAGCATGACACTGATAAGTGAAAACAGGTATTGGTAGATAATCCAAAAGAAAAAATGGCATAAGGCAAAAAAAGGTTTTACCAAAGAGCATGAGGTCTCCATCTTGGAAAGCTGGGATTACACCAAATGGCTGCAAGAATCCAGCAACAACACAAATGAATCAACCAGGTTGGACGAAATGATTCCAAAAATTCTGCGAAATCAAAAATATGTGCCTCACGTTTCGGGCGAGGTGCTCGGGCTTCTTGTGCTCCTTGGTCGGGAAGTCGATGTCCACAACCTCGTAGGCCACGCCGACCTCCTCCAGGCACACCAGCACCCGCGCCACGTTCGTGAACCTCGCCGACCCAAACACCTTCACCGGCGCCATTGCTTGGTTGTCTGTCTGCAAGTTGAGATGTAAAATGGCAGCATGCCTCTTCTTATAGACGACGAGGCACAATTCTCCACTATTTTTCCCGGTGAATTCTCCACTGGCTTTCAGCTCAAGTGATGTCGTTCTGCACATGGCGGTGTTTTCCTATCAAATAGAAATACAGATTAGGTACACCACAAAGGTTCCACACCTGGGGCGATATTTCCTCAATGCGTCATTGCGTCCGTCTCCTTCCCCAGTCCCCACACCATACGTGGATGGCCTTTTAGTTCCTCGGTAGTCAGTTTTTGTTTTTCTGAGGGAGAATCAGAACTCAGTCTTCAGCAGCCAGCACGCATTTTATTTAATTAATGAATGGCTTCTTTTTCGATAAAGAGAATATATTAATATCATAAGATACTAATTAGATCCAGCCTACTGCAACAACGCAATGTCATAATAATATTACGAATGCATATAGCCAAAAAAGAGAAAAGAAACTAAGAAATAAAAGTCCCGCTACAGTATCCAGCCCTAGCAACGATAATACATCCACCACCAAGACAACACCTGAAATTCAGACTCTTCAAAAGCAACGCCTCTAAGAAGGAAACAGTGCACCAGCGCCGTTATCGCCCGATCAAAGATCTTAGGTTTTCACCCTGAAGATCGTCTCCGCTCTCAAAACAATGCCTTCAACAAGGACATTGACAGGCACAACCAGTTAAGGTCAGATCTTGGGTTTTCACCCTGAAAGATAAGACTTCGAACTTCACATGTGCTGCCGCCCCCACTTTTATACCATCTATTGCGAAGTACGGAACACCAAGCAAGCCCCTTGACAACGCAAAGACTTGAATCTCCATTAGCTAGTCCTCCAAATCCGGCCTTCATGATATTCTCCTTCTGTCTTCACCATGGATCAGGCTGTCACTTGGTGTCAACACGAGAAAAGAGCTTCACGCAACACCCTCCAAAACCAAACGGTCGGAATAAAAGCATGGTCACGCATGACCGAATATCACCGATCCAGCAAACTCCGAGGCAATAGAATCACTGTTACATTCGTCGACGGTGCCTTCCGGAACTCAACACTCCAGCCAAATCATGAAGGGCAGGCCTCCGGCAGGTCTTCATCTTCACCCAAGGCCTTTATTCAAGTTGGGCCCCCCACACCGGGCGACCACCCAGGCTGGCCATGGTTGCCGCCGGAGACACGAAGCAGATCGCAGTCCGAAGACACCGCACACGCCTGGGCACTGCCGCAGCCGAAAGCCAGTCCTCCATCGCCGGCCGCCAAGAGGCGAGGAGAAGGGGACCTAGGGTTTCCCCTTGCAGCCCGCCCCAACCCCTCCCTCCGCCACCGGCAGGGCACTCCACCACCTCGTCGTCCGTCATGGCGTCCCCGAGCCAAGGCCAGGCACCGCCATCGAGGTCCCCGACGAAAGGACCGCGCTCCGGCCCGAGGAAGACGACCCACGCCCGACCTCCTCGCGCGAGATGACGAAGAATCCCCGCCGCCGCCGCCGGCCGGCCTTTGCCAGACCGCGTCCCCGGCGGCGGCGAGGGAGGGAAGGGGGAGGCGGCGACGGCGGGGTAGAGTTCGCCCCGGCCACCACGCGGGGACGGCTCGGGAGGAGGACGGGAGGTTTAGGTCGGGAGGAAGTCGGGAGCAATGAATGGCTTCTACCTCTAGTTAACCTGATTCGCATTATATATTCTTTTCCAAACTTTGGCAACGGAAATAGGAATGCCCGGTTCAAAAAGTTAAAAATAAGATAAGTTGCCCTTTTCGTTGTTCTGTTTGGCACAAAGACAGTTGAATGTGCTAGTATTGTCAGCTGTGACATGTGGCCGTGAGGACTTCAGTAAGGACAAGATCCTTTGTGGTGCAATCAGGATTCGTGCTGCCTAACATCTAGATTTCAGAGACAAGATCATTTGTGGTCTAAACAGGATTCATATAGTGCTTAACATCTCAGATTTTAGCCACACTTTTGACTGAAGGATTCTCATAGAAATTTTGAACGATTGAGGTTGTCAAATTTTCATGGAATGAATTTCTTTGACCCATATCAGGAAATCTGACATGAGCTTAAACCTCATTTTCTTCTTACTTTAAAGTCCAATATGTCTTCTCTCTATTTCCCTCTCCCTTCTCTCCTAACTCCTCTGAAAATACCCGTGTTCATTCTTATGACCAATAGAAATGCATCACTACAAAAAAACATGTGTTTTAAAATCATGTCAGAATACACTGCACGATATTCTAGTCCATGGTTTTCCTTATTCCTTCATTTTATAATTAATTGCAATCTATGGACATGCCTATTGAGTTGTTTCACGATATTGATCATTTCCTCGGTGTAGTTAGAATCGCCGAGTTTAAGTCCCAGGGTCCAGGGAGGTGATGATGATAACTCATCTTGAGGACACCACTGGACAAGGCCGCCGTGGCTTGTCAACCGAGGTGTTTTCGCATGTTGCGGTACTGATCTTCTCCTGATTTTGCTTTACTTAATGGAACAATAGTCTTCTTAACTGGATTACAAATCTACAACAGTATATATTTGATTTTACAGAAATAGCAGGCACTACCGCACTAGTACTACATCATTTTCCTCTCTTAAGTGAATCTACATTCGTATGACCTGGTGTTGAGAAAATAAGAGGTGTACATGTTTTCCCCTTTTTTCTTCTTATAGCAACCTCAGTTTGCATCATGTACGTCACAAACAAAATTTTGGGATGCCTTGACGATATAGTAACCATATGAACAAAAGGGCAGCAGTGGAAATGATAATCTTTGTGCTCTTAAAAAGTTAAATTTCCACGAATGCAGATTTCGTGCTCCCGAGCTCCAGTGCTCCTGGTTAGTTCAAAAAATTCAAAACCATATCTGTGAGTCTTAAAAAAATTGAAAAAAATATTCGGATGTAGTTCATGAATTATCCCACAAACGTGTAAAATATCAATTCAAAATACTTTGTATTCTGAGCTGTAAAAAAATAATAAAAATGTAGATCTGTAGAAGTATGTTTCAAATCCCCAAATTTTATCAGATTTGTCATTTTTGTGTGGCCCACAATACGAAGAATTTCAAGTCACGATTTTACATGCTTGTGGGATACAACACTAACTATGTGCAGAATTATTTTCAGATTTTTTAAAACTTGTAAACCATGATTTTAAATTTATTTGAACGAGCGAGAGCACTGGTGCTCAGGAGCATATGATACTTTCCGAATTTCCACAGATTATCAAATGCAAGTTACTGTTCTGATAAGGCTTGAAAGGGCGGCAAAGGATTCTAAAAGGCAGTACCAAATCTAACATCAAATGTTCTCCTGTATGGCCCAGAAGCCCAGAACATACAAAAAATAAAACTAACACCAAACACTAGCTAGCTGGAATCACACGTGAAATTGAGATGCAATCTATCAGGCCTGATCAATATATCTCTGAACGATAAGAATAGTTGAGTATAACTACATGTTACTCCCGCCTGTAGAGACTAACGTCTGCAATTCTGCATCCAAACCTATTAAAGTACAAACAATCTAAAATTCCCAATGTTAAAGTTATTGCTTTCAGTATTCCGACACCATAGCCTACTATCATATTAACATGCCCATTGCACTAAAATTATCAAGATGCTGGATCTAACTGAAACCAATAATGCAAACTGCATAAATATTTGAGATTGTCAGTAGTCCCAATCAAGAATAAATTTTGGTTTGCATCAGTGCTTACAAAAGTTCATGTTCAGACACTTATCCACAAAAAATCAGAAAGCATATCCATAAAACGAGGAATAGCAGCACATACAGTTACTTGCAGTGGAATATAAAACGGAGGCTTTTATGCTCAATTTACATACTAGTAGCCACACTAACCAAACACTTCCAGTAGCAACCAAATGGACCATATTTGAAGACACTAAACAATCAGACAAAGATGTATTCTGCAACAATCACATATACAGCAGACAGCACAACATTAATCCATGGTATGTATGGCAATATAGCATCGCCATCACAATCTTGAGCTTCAAGCTCTAAACACGAGGCGACAACATTTAGTCCTTTGTAATACACATCTTACTATTGACGTAATATCAGAATTTTACAGCATTTCGGTATGTCTTGCCTTAACCGTTGACAGATTGATGTAACTAGCGCCTAGGCAGGAGCAGAATTGGATTTTAACAGTTCATGTTCTGACAAGATTGTTCACACAATAACAGAGGAATAACAGGAGGATCCAAGTTAGTTCAAACAGCGCTGAACATATTTTACATAAAAAACAATATAGAACTGAAACAAATGTTACACCTTCACAGTTGAACACGAATCCATCAGTCCATCACGTCCAGTAGCAACTAAGATGCACAATATGAACACACCAGAAATAGAACAAGACATAAATCTGAATCACACATACCACAGTGCATTAACCCACCATATATATAGCAGCATCTCATCACCAATCACCATAACAGCATTGAGTTTAAAGATTCAGATAAAAAAGAGCCAACTTTTAGCCATTTTCAAGTTGAGCTAATTCGATAGATTGCACACCAGTCCTCTACGCATCACCAATAAAGCTTGTTAATCTAGATAACACTCATACACAGAACTGATATAAGAAACAATATAGACCTGAAACAAATGCTACACCTTCACAGTTGAACACGAATCCATCACGTCCAGTAGCAAGTAAAATGCACAATATGAAGACACCAGAAATAGAACAAGACATAATTCTGAATCACACATCCCGCATTGCATTAACCCACCATATATGTAGCAACATAGCATCACCAATCACCATAACAGCATTGAGTTCAAAGATTCAGATAAAAAAGAGACAACTTTTAGCCATTTTCAAGTTGAGCTAATTCGATAGATTGCACACCAGTGCTCTAAGCGTCACCAATAAAGCTTGTTAATCCAGATAACACTCATACACATAACTGATATAAGGACTTGGCCAAAATACTACTGCTCCCACCATCCCAGTTGATCATCGACACTTGCTAAGTGAGTCTTGCGATTTAGACGGCCATAGGAGAGTCGTACCTCTCGAGCTCCTGCTTCCCTGCGACGGCGGCACCAGCCATGAGACCCCCGAGCAGGGCGCCGACGATCGCGGATCGCGGGCCCGAAGGTGCACGGTAGAGCAGGCCGGTTCCGAGCCCCGCGGCGACGGTGTTGCGCCAGTCGTCCCTGTCGCGGAGCCAACCAACGCCGGTCTCCACCGACGCGAAGAGCACCGCGACGACGCCGGCACGGTTGCCGTACTGGCGCCCCACGGAGCCGCACTGGTTGAGCACGCGGCTGGTGCGGAGCTTGAGCGACTCGCCACGCTCCGCCTCCTTGGCCGCGCGCCTGAGCCCCGCGACGGTCCCCGCCGCCGCGCCGGAGAGGTACGCGCAGCCGGCGTAGAAGCAGAGGCTGTCGCCCCAGGAGCGGCCCTGGCGGGGCTCGAAGAGGCACTCCGGCGAGGTCGGCAGGTCGTACAGCACGCGGGCGGAGAGGAGGTTGAGGCCCTCCGGCTGGCGCGGCGTGTAGACGCGCCGGGAGCCGCCGGGGACGCCGTGCTGGGGCTGTTCGACGTCGACGGTGCCGGCCATGGCGGCGAAGAGCGACGTCGGCGGCCGGTGCGGGTTGGGGCTTAGGGCTTTGGTGGTGTGGAGGCGAGGGAGGCGGCAGGCTTCACTTGCTGGCGGAGTGGCGGTGGCTGTTGGGGCGGAACACTGGAGCATCGTTTATTCGTTTTGGCCCAATCGGGCTTCTAGCAGTCCATATGGTTTCTACATTTCGTACCAGTGTGTGATACTTTCTTTTTCCCAAACGCTAAAAAGTGCACGGTGGCCGTTTTGTCGTGGCGAGCCAACGATTGCTGGCCGTCGGATCTTGGATGGAGAACCTGATGTATCTGCTCTGTTCCGACCGTCCCCACCTGAGGGCCCCACCATCCACCGCGACCGCACCACGCACGAAGGGACATCCCCGTCGCGCGCGTGCGAGGAAGACGGTCGAGAAACGGCTCCATTCGCTCGATCCCCATTTCTGTCGTGAGCTCCGGCCGGCGATTTCTCTAGGGTTTGGATGAGCGACGGCGTGCTCGTCGGCGCCGCGATTCGCTAGGGGTCCGGGGGTGAGGGGTAGGTTGCTCGGCGGCGCTCGATTCGCTTCCGGGGGGAGGTCCTCGTGAGCTCGGTAGGCGTAAGGAGCGGGAGGTCGACGGCGGTGGGGGCGAGCGCGAGGTTACGCTCGATCTCCGCGACGGAGATCTACCTTTTCTCGGGCGGGTGCGGTCGATTCACCGTCCAAGAGCTTCATCGCCGCCGTATCGGTGGCCGTACACTCGGCGCGTGGTGTTTTTCGCCTAGATCGATCGTCCCGTGAGCGGCTGACGGAGATCGGTTGCGGATCCGGCTACTCGGGTAATCGATATGTGCTCGGATCCCCCAATCCCCCGGTAGGACTTGATTTCCTTGTTCAATTTTGTCCCCATTTTGATGGTGCGGGATTTTTGGAAGTAGATGGATGGCAGTGCATGGACTCTCCCCTGTATATCCACTTTTTGTCCTTGTTCCATGGTTCTTATGGTCCCACTGTAGAGCATGTTTTTGGAGTAATTTTGTACTTGTTGTTATGGTTCCCATTGTTTCCCTGTTGATCATGGTTGGAGTAATTTGTACACCCGAAATTAGATGATGCTAGTACAGCTTTTATGTTCTCGAGTTGTTTATTAGACCTTGTATGTAGAGTAACTTTTTGCTGTTTGTGTTTGATAGTCATTCTAGCCTAAGTTGTTTTTGCCATGCTAGTGCACCTGCACGATATAGGCTACCAATTTTAGATGATACCGGTACTAGCTTATGATGCTTGCTTATTAGTGGTTATTTTTGCTCTTTGGAACATTCTAATTCATATGAGGCTGCTTATTGAAGTTTGCTGGTTGTTCTTATTGAAGTTGATTTGCCATGCCATGAGATGGCACAAGTTGGCGATTATTCTTGTTTGAAATAAGTTGTTACGTCATTATAATTAAGTTGTCAACTAGGAGTCATTAAGTTGGCTCGTCGGTGTTACTTAAGTTGCTTTTCAGAATTTTTCATGCCATAAACGATGCCATGAGTTTTCCGTTGTCCATGTTTCAACTTGTTTTGTCATTATGATCAAGTTGTCCACTATAAGTAATCATGTTGGCTGGTGGTTCTTAATTAAGTTGATTTTGTGTTTTTTTACATGACATGAACGATCCCTTTGAGTTTGCCCATTATATGTCTTAAACAAGTTGTTCTTGGAAATACATCTAGTTGTGTAACTTTTCCAAATACATATAGTTGTTCCAAGTAAAGCAAAGTTGATGTCTGCTTTCGGTCATGTTTTGCTTAAGTTTTAGCGGAACGAGAGATTTTGTATGTTTTTGTATGACCATGTAGACTAACTTGCATAAGTGGTGATGCGAGTTGCATTGTACATTTTTGTGTGCGTATGTAAGCATGTTAGGGAGATGACTAAGAGGTTTTTGATTGCCATAAGAGCTATGTAAGCATGTAAGCATGTAAGCATAAGAGCTATGTAAGCATGTTACGAGAGATTTTTGATTTACTATTCATCAACGAGGTGTAGGGAGATGACTAAGAGGTTTCCGCGTCTACAACTACCGAGATGGAGCAACGGGCAGACCTGCGGTAACGGGCGTGCAGCCTCGCCGGCATGTATAGCATCGACCTTTTTTTGTTTTTCATAGCATACTTAAGTTCGCTATTCTGAAATTATTTTGAGTTGTCTTTTGATAGCATGCCTTAGTTTTTTTTTGGAAGTAAATTGAGTTGTTCGACATTACTTTGTCCTTACTTATGTTGAATATGTTGTTCTTTTTTTCAGGCTGCAGTTGCGGATAATCCTATGAACATGAATGGTCCGAATCCTGTACCCGCTACTAATTTACGATCCCGTGGTGCTACTTCAGGTGGTGGTAATCATGCGAGAAAATGTGGGTGGACCTTCGCAGCTGTGGTTGAACCTAAGAAAAGCCGTGCATTCCTGTCGGTATGTCCAATTCATACTTCCTCGCTTGTGTGTATTAGTTTTCTTATGTTGTGTGTGAAATTGTCCTGAATTACTACTTGACCTTTTTTTCTCCTTTATCGTGGTGTGCAGCTTGGTAGGAATAAAGCGTCTCCTGCTAGACTTGTGAAGCTGAATGAAATTTTATCAGGTGATCAGAAGAAGTTGATCACGAGTGGGGGTGGGGAGGAATGTTGATGGTTAAAGCTACTTGAGATGCCTGTTGATCTAAGCATGTGGGTCTTGGCATGTTTTGACCCAATTAGAAGTGAGCTAGCTATACCAGGGAGGGGGACCATTCCCGTCGATGCAGCAAGTTACAACAAAGTCTTTGGGCTACCCAATGAAGGTTTGCCTGTACGGTATGAAATGGAAACTGAACCTATAGCCTTCATGAACGAAGAGTACAACATTCAGGGCGGGTCTGCTCCAGGTTTCAAGCAGTGGCGCAAGATGATTCGAGGAAATGGGAGGGGCAGGCTGATATGAAGTTCCTACGGGCATCTTGTCTTGCTTGTTGTGAGCTGCTTTATTTCACCATCAACAAGTGCCAATATCAGTCCAAGGTCATATCCAAGTCTAGTGGATCTCAATGTCATGAAGAAGTCTAATTGGTGCCGGTTCGCGGTTGATCAAATTGTTCAAGAAGTGAAAAAGATGGGAGTCAAAAAGAAATGCTGTGTGTTCTTTGTTTACATCACCTCGTGGTACTTGATCTTTTTTACCCTTTTCGTGTTTTCGGCCTTGTTTTTTATGTCGTAATAAATGTTGCAACATGTGTTGCTTTTTTTCAGGAGATCTTACTCATTGTTTCTTTCCCTTTACCTTTTTTTGTAGATACTATATCTTGACTCTCTTGATGTTGATGAGCACGTGCCATGCGTTGAGGAATGTCCCATACGTCTTTGCCGCATGGGATGACAAATTAATTCAAGTCTGTCATGCGCAAAGATATGAAGTCAAATGGAGAGTTTGGAAAGATGAAGGTATTTTTTAACTACTTAAGTTTTGCTTTCTTGGATTGATCTAAGTTGTTTTTAAGTAGATCATTTGTGATGTGGCCGGATCATTTTTCCAAAGCACTCTTACTTCATTATCTAAGTTGTCACATTAGCACTTCTAATTTGCTTTTTCCAAAACATGTATCTTAGTTCTTGCTTTTCCTGTTTTCATATATCTAAGTTGTTTTCTCTGTGTCATCTAAGTTATTTGCCATTTGTAACTAAGTTGCTTTTTATTACCACTGATCCAAAATGGCTTCATACTCAATACATATGTTGTGTCCCCTAAGCTGCTTACTAGCCACATCTAAGTTGTTACATATTAGTACATCTAAATCGCTCATACAAAATGTAACTTACTTCTTCATTCTTCGTTTTTCGTATATCCAAGTTTTTTCTATGTGTCATCTAAATTACTTGCCAAAATAACTAAGTTGTTTTACTTGCCTTTGGTCCAAATTGCTTCATATTAGTACATATGTTTTTTGTGTTCTTAGATTGCTTACTAGGCACAACTAAGTTGCTTTAGTTTCGAGGTGTAAGTTGTTCCGAGTGATTCATATAAACCGCTCATAGTTCGAGTTCAAAATGCACACTCATGCTAACAAATTATGACATTTCCTAATTTTTTACGGTTGAAAGATGGGGTGGGGGTGACTATTAGAGACGGTCTTTTCGTCGGGATGACGAGATTAGAAGAGTTCGTATCATCAAGGTTGCCTAGGAATTACCCATGTCAGGTAATTTCATTTTTCCTTTTCCCACTTTTTATTTTTCTGTTTTCTCAAAATGTACACAGTGATTTCATACAAAACTAAATAATTCTCACTAGTTTTTTGCTTTTGTATTTGCTGACCAGAAAAAGAGGAAACTTGCTGTGATGATTGGGGAGCTATGCACCGATATCTCCAACAGGTTGGGCACTTTCATAGAACAAGTAGGGGACTTTGAACAAGCAGAAGAGAGTGCAAAAGGTGTTTGTGGAAGAGCTAGGAAGAGGCAAAGGCCTGAACCTTCTATTGTTGTTGATGAAGAGGATGCTGAGGATGCGGATGATGAGGATTACAATGCAGATGGTAATGACGATGACGAAGAAGATGAAGACGGCGATGACGAGGATGATGAAGGCGATGACGACGGTGACAATGAAGATGGTGCCGGCAAACAACAACCTTCAAATGGACAGCACATTGAGGATGATGATTTCCAAGACCGTGATGCTCGTTTCGATAATACACCAAGGAGATCTCCTCGTTTCGACAATACACCAAGGAGGTCGCTAGGTTGGGAAATGTTAACACTCAATCGGTTGGGGCAGCAAACACTCCATTGCACGGGCTGAGCCCGTTCTCGGATATCGGAGGGTTTGCGGCATCCGGAGGCAAAGACATTGACATGACAAACAACCGGGGCCCAAAATTCTTTGATATAACGGAGAAGATATACCCCAATTCCATATTCATGGAGGAGATAGCTAGGTCTCAAGGGGTTCTCCTACAACAACACCACCCTTTGGACCGAGTTCAGCGGGGACAACTGTTGTACGAAAGTTCGGACAGAGTGCATTGCATTTGATAAGTTAGCAATCGGGGGTGATAAAGGAGTCCAGATGAAACAAAAAATGGTTGCGCATCGTACCGGACCTTTGGATACAAATGTGCGGTGCGAAATAGTTCGGGATCGGGTCACGGTACGGTCACGCAACCAAGCTGCAACTCACAACACGGGTGCAGCACCGCAACCTCCTCCAGACGCAAGTCATGCAGTTTCACTAACAAAAATTCCAGCACAAGCTCTTTTCATTCGTACTTCTCCACGCCGGAACAAGAATACTCCAACATCTCCTGCTACGCCTTCTACTTGTCAAGGATCGCAGACCAACAATGCCGCCAAGAAATCAACGGTTCCAACTCGTCAAACTTGTCCACCTCCGCGAGCTAAGGATCCTAGATGGGAGAAGGGTTGTGACCCGCCATCTTTCAGCCTTGGGTTTGATAGTCCACAGAAAAGCCAACAACAAACTCCTGTAGTTGCGGCATACGATGGGACAACACCACAATCTTTTAGGTCCTTTGGGTCTCCAATTTTCGATGACTACGAAGATGTTTGGAGTCCGAGAGATGGAGGAAGAAGCCATTGCTTTATGTACCGGGGTTGAAAGGGAGAAAGGCTACCGACGGACGAAGCGAGATACTATCGGTGCGGGACATCAAAGTGAAGCTGAACTCCAAACACCAACTCCGTTGGCAACAAGGTCACTCCTTCCATGGATGGTTACGGAAGCAACTCCAATGCAGCTCCTGGCCGGATCATCCGACCAGTTGCATGTTATAAGTCACCGTACATAGACTTTTCAAGCAAAAATTCATATGCATGCTCTGCGATGTGAAGGAAGTTTATGATCTAGTTATCTCGGGTGGTAAACGAAATGGAAGGGGTCGGCACAAGGACAACACCCCAATCATTGTCAACTTCGAGAAGTTTTTTGTGTCCCATCGAGGAGCTGGCAAACTCAATGATGCCTTGTCGTTGAGCTAGATAACACGGTATTCGAACTAGGTCTCGAATCAATTATCTTTGAGGAAAGATAAGAATGACAAGAAAGTTGTGATGCCTTTGAGATTTATGGTTAGCACCCCAACACCTTTTTTTGTGTACTGTTTTGTGTTCGTTTCTTTTTACTTGTCAAGCACGAGTTATTCGAAGCAAAACTAAGCTGCACCACACGGGGATTCCTCAAATCTTTTCTGTAGACATTACTTCAGGAATATGGTTGGAATCACAAGCATGTCAAGAAGTACTTTGCGAAGAAGGATGCGCATCTTGACAAGAAAGACTTGGTAATCTTCCCCCCCCCCTTTCTTTTTTCCTTTTTTGTGTTCATTCATATTTCTGGACCACGGTCATTCTAGTTGTGTTTTGCACCTGATTTCTTTGTTATCTGCCAACCACACGAACAGGTGTTGCTTCCAGTGTTGGAAAACATGAGCGAAGACCAAAGTGTGAAAGTGAACCACTACTGGTTGCTTGTTCTCAACATCAAAGATAGAAGATTCGAAGTTCTTGACTCTATGAGGACAATAAATGATAAAAAATTGGGCCTGCTTGTGAAGAATCTTCGGGAAGCAATAACATCTCTATGGAATGAAGAGTACCCAAAATCACGCATCAAGCTTGAGAAGTTTGACCTCGGCGACATTTTTGCTCCAAAGCGAGAAAACTAAGTAAGCACATAAAAACACTCATTCGGATAACTTGCTTTTATTAGCATCTAAGTTTTGCTCCTACTTGCACATCTAAGTTGCTTTCCAATAGTAGCCAAATATGTTCTTTTTACTGCTTCACCTTACTGTGGACACCCTAGTTGCTTCCAGCAAGTACTTTTGTTGTTTCACTAGCAAACAACTTAGTTGCTTCTATAAGAAGGTATACATAGTTCAAATTTAACACTAATTTGCTTTTCAACTTATACCATAGTTGCCTACCTTTTTTTGAGCTAAGTTTGCTTATGTGCAACTTCTCCTTATATTAGTTGCTTCTGAACAGATGATATGCATCAGGAAGCAATTCTGTGATTCAGTAGTTGTATTTTATGCATCAGGCACTTCTATAAAAACACTCATTCGGATAACTTGCTTACTTGTATCTCTGCGAGTTACTTGCTTTTTGCGGCTTTTGTTTAGTTTCTTTTTCTTTGTCCAAAGTTAAGTTATTACCTTACTTTCTTAGCATCTAAGTTTGCTCCTCTGCATATCTAAGTTGATTTTCAATAGTAGCCTAGATGTTCTTGCTTCACCTAATTGTGGACACCCAAGGTGCTTACATCAAGTACATTTATTTGTTTCACTAAAAACAACTTAGTTGCTTGCTAAAAAAAGGTTGTCATAGTTCAACATGAGTACTAATTTGCTTTTCAATTTATACCATAGTTGCCTACACAAGTTCTTCTAAAAAATGTGTACAACTTCTCCTTACCTTAGTTGCTTCGCACAACCCGTTTTTGCTTCCTCTCACATGTGTTTTTTGCTCTCCAGTACCATGTTTTATTTGCTCTCCGGTAGCATCTAAGTTGCTTAACCAGCATGCTCAAAATAGTTTACGGGGGAAGTACTTGTACTTGAAGTAGGCTAAGTTATTTTCTTTTGCTATAGATATGTTGTTTCTTACTAGCTTCATACAATTTCATTTCCAATTCTTTTTCCAAATAAATCTAGTTGTTCCAAACATAATAGCTAAGTTGCTTACCTCGTTTTGTGCTAACGTTTGATTCACTTGTTCTTACGTAACTCATATAAATTACTTGCTCGAATACATAACTTATATACCCACTTTTTTCTCGCAGCAAGGATTGTGGTGTCCATGCACTTATGAATGCTGAGCCTTTGGACGAGGAAGGTCTCTCCCAAACTATGGAGGCAAGGACATATCAAACATTAGGAAAATCATGACTCACACATGGGTTACTTCCATCCACAACACCATCGGCGGAGGAAAGCTCTCAAGAAGAAAGGAAAATGATGTATATTCTCTCCCTCTAACTACTTGCATTACTGAAATTCAATTTGGGAAGCACAAATTACATTGCGGTATTGAAAATTCAACATTTCAAGCACAATTACATATTATAATTGTAGGCTGTGACATAAGTTGTTGTGTCTTGCAATACTATCCGATCTTACACACACGAGAAAAAAGGACCTTGAGCAGACATAATTTTAATTCATCCTTTCGAGAGAATTTTCGCACGTTGCTGAATTATGTCCGGGCAAACCGCACAACGTACACGGAATTGTTCTTTTTGCTTGCAACTCAATCCCACCAGGAGTATCGATTCTTCTTTCTTCCTTTTGTATTCGACCTAGGAGGATCAAGAATAACCATAGCTTCTTCACTTGCCCCAACCATGTCACTTGCCTGTTGCACATATGGAAAGTCGGCCTCTGTGCTTTTCTTCTTCTTGTTTGGACGACCTTGGCGAGTAGGGGCAGATGGTGCGGAGTGTCCTTGCTTGGGAAGTTGCTTGGTGCGGGTTTAGTTGCTTTGGTGGCACATCACCTGTAGTATGTCTTGTTGGCACATGCCTGGAGCTGACCGAGGTGCCTGTTGGCTGTTTGATGTTGTAGGTGGAGGTACTTGGTCGTGTTCGGGTAGGCCACGAAGATGTTTTTCGATGCGTAGTAGGTGCTTGAAGTAGATGTCCTATTAGAATTAGGATTTGTCTGTCATGTTCGGGTGCTTGAAGTAGTTGGTTTCCTCTTCCTCTTCACCTTGTTTAGTTGTGCAAACTCGAGTTGTCATTTCCACGATGTGTCTACGAGCAATGGCGTCATGTTGGTACGAGGCACTTGCTAGCTTAGCCAAAGCAACAAACTTAGTTGACAAGTTTGCAAACCGCAATTTCTGCCTTGATTCTTCGGGCATAACATCATCTTGTGCTTGGACGGTTGGCTGAACCACGAGTTTCCAATGCAGTTGGAGTCCACCTTCGCGAGTATGTATTGCTCTGGTATAACATCAACACCAATATGCGTAAACACTTTTAAAACATGACAACATAGCAAACCGTCACGCTCAAACTTGCAGCACTCGCAGTTGAATTGCCCACCATTAGCATTAACCATGTAGTACCTTCCACCATAAGGATAGCACTTCTCATTGTTAGGGACTAGGCTGGTACAAATTATTGCCACTGTGGTTGGACATTATAACAGACCAATGAGTGCGAACTCCTTCCTGAACCGATGGTAGATGGGACGTGTGTACACGGCCAAAGCTTGCTTCTCAATAGGGAACGGCGACCATGGATGCGGCTCAAGCTCATCCGTGCGGAAATCATTGTGGCCCTCCTTACCCAATATCCGTTCTTGTAGCTTCTCATATTGTTTAACAAAATGCTTGATTGAGTTGTGAGGGTTGATGTAACGTTTTAGAACAGCGTTAAACCCCTCACTCCTCTGAGTTGATTGCAAAAATGGGAAGAATCGATGTATGTAGTAGCATGGAACCCAGAATTTTGCATACTTCTTCAACCATAAAAATGTTTCATGCTCAGCTAACTCCCACTTTGCAATCATCTCTGCCCATCTTGCTTCAAATTCATCCTCACTCATACTTTCATTGATGCATTCATTGAAGTCTTCAGCCAAACCGAGGGTGCCTACCTAGGAATGGCCCGAGCTTCTCATTTGCTTTCTTCATAACGTGCCAGCGACGAGTTGCGGTGACAAGTGTCAAAGAAAACTTCTCTCGATTGCATTCCTCATAGCCTGGTCTCGGTGCGTTATAATATTTGTTGGCTGCAAACCATGCATAGCATCAAGGAAGCTGGGTGAAAAGCCATGTAAAACTCTCCTCTTTCTCATCCCTTAGGAAACCACGGCCAAGCATGAAGGACTTGTCCATGTACGGTTGATCCCAATAAATGGAGCAAATGGCATATCGAGCCGATTAGTCAAGAAAGTTGTATCAAATGACACACAATCATGATATGCTTATGTGTAAGCCTTCCTTGCAGCATTGTCAACCCGAGAAAATGTTTTCAACCTCGTGCTCTTCATCAAAAGAAATTCGAGAGTAGAAACCCGGGTCCTTGTCCTTCAACTCGCAAAATAAGCCATTGTCTCGAGCAATGTCCCATTCCTTCTCCTCCTTCCTCAAACTTGTTCGTAGATTTGTTATAGCTTTTGGATCATAGGGGACGAAACATTCTTCTCCATAAAAGAAGACATCACTTGTCATCATACGCCCCAGTTTCCAAGTTGCAGTCATGTAGGCATTTCAGGAACTCCCTTTCATCTCTAGGTATGCCTTTGTGTGATCTCAGGTACTTTGTCAGTGAAGGTTTCACAAGCATGGGGTGATTGTGTTCTGCAATAAAATATGTCACTTCATATTTGTTGTTAATCAACTTCACACACATTTTCTTTGGACACTTGGTTTGCTTTATTTTTTCCCTTTGCCGCTTAACTACTGCAGATTTTGGTTTCTTGGACGGTCCAGCTTCTTCTCCATCCCCGTCTTCATCATCTAGGCTGGACAGGGCTAACCTCTTCTACAATTTTGACTCTCTCCTCTTGAATTTGCTCTTGTTTTCGGTGCCCGATACTTGTTGCACACAAATTGTTGCTTCCGCACCACCTTGCTGAAAGGTTGCCTCGGTGATGTGTTTGATTTGATAGAAAACCCCGGTCTTTTTGAGTAAGCATTGTAGTGCTCTCGGCATCTTCGATTGTGTCAAATCGCATACCAAGGAAGGGTTCTTGAGGACTAGATGCTACTTCTTCATTAGGAGCAACTCCATCGGCACCATGATCCGCCAACTCGGGGTTAGAAGAACCGGAAAGGGTTGTAGTAGGCATAGTCGTTGTGTTTATGTTTTCGGTGCTATGATTTGCTTGGAGGTGGTGCTTGCATTGAATTGCTGCCCTCCACCATTGTGCACATCGAGTCGCCACCTTGTCCACCATGCTCGGCCAAGTAGTGGGTCCCGAGACTCATCGACAACCTCCGTCCGGGAAGCTTGAGTGCGAGAAAAAGGGGTCACTGCCATTTATTCCTCCATCTTCCATGTCGACATCGTACGGTTCTAGGTTCGAGGTCCAAACCACTCATCACGCAAAACAAAAAGTAATTTCATTTTGTTTGTAAGTAAACTTGAAAACTTCGTTTTATGGATGCATCTAAAGTTGCTTCTACGATTCATCTAAGTTGGTACACTAATGCCATCTAAGTTGTTTTCCCACAATGCATTTTTTGGCTACTATACTGCATGACATAAGCTACCAAAGTTTATGGTTGTCACCACCATTCACACCTTCTCACAAACTTGCTTTTTTCGAGTGCTTGGAGGCTAGCATGGACAAGATCAAGTGTCAAATTTTGCTTCATCAATCAGCCACTATGTAATTAGCACTATGACGGAAGAAACTTTTCTTGAGCATCTCAAACGGTAGCTAAGTCGATCATTTTACTGCCTAGTTTTGTCATGTGACAATACTAGTTCTTGTTGAAACATAGTTTGTTCGTCAGTGAACTGGTTGTCTCGATGGTTTCGACAAACTAATGGTACCTAATGCTACTATAGAACCTTTTCCAGTACTATGTGACCATATAAATGCATTGCTACTCCTTCCCATTTTTTGTGGCTTATTCTATGGTTAGTATGCATCGGATCATCTAAATTAGTTGCTTGCAAGGTGTTGTCTTGAGTATAATCTGAGCTGAAAAGCAACTACCTTGAGGATCCCACCAAATTATAACGGGTTTGTGCCCTCAAAGTTGAGTTTTTTTATCTACATGTGTCTTGTTACAAGTTTATCTTGCTTTTTCTATGGTATACAAGCCTGTTTTGAATTTTTCCATGAATTTGTATGCATGAGGAACATACTTATGCATCGGGAAGCAATTCGTGAGTCAATAGTTGTCTTTTATGCATCGAGGCACTACTTGGTTCGGATAAAAATGGTTACGACCATGTAGATCTGGTTTTTGTTTGTGTTTTTGCTCAAATTGTTTCCTTTGTCTGGGTAGAAAACTTGTAGATCTGGTTGTCAGGTTCAAAAGGTTCAACAAATTATAGCAAAGGAGGAGATTGGAGGGGGAGGTAAGCATCTGTGCAAATCTAACCTTGTTTGTCCAGCCTCTGAAACTTTGATTTTCAGCTGGTAGTTGCTGTCTTCTTGCTGGTAGTTGATGTCTTTGTGTTGACTGTAATGGAGATCTTATGGGAAAGGTAGAAGAAGTTGCGAGGTCGGGGAGGAAGAAGTTGCCGAGCTGGTCGGGGAGGAAGAACTTGCTTGCTTTTATGGAGAAGAAGAAGCTACAATGGAGATGCGGGAGGCTGCAATGGAGATGCTGGAGGAATTACGGGCTGGGAGGAAGAAGATGCTGGAGGAAGAAGAGAGAAAAAGGAGGGACACTGGGAAGGGGAGCGTGCTGTATGCAGAAGGAAAGGGAAGGGGACGGTGGGACGGTGGGACGGTGGGCCGACTTTTGATTCTGTCGGGATTTGGGTGATTTAATTGGTCGATCCGGTCGTGGGGGTCCGCTTTCCTTTTCTGGAGCGGGTTGGTCGGCGGGGCGGGTCCACTTTCCTTTTTTGGCGCGTTGGCTGGCTGGAACCAACGAGCAAACGTTTGC
>NC_061514.1:148356984-148610313 GCF_022539505.1 Lolium rigidum
ATCACCCATTTACGCGAGTGGCGTTTGATGTAATCAAAGTACCTTTCCGGTATAAGTGATTTACATGATCTCATGGTCGAAAGGACTAGGTAACTATGTATCGAAAGCTTATAGCAAATAACTTAATGACGTGATCTTATGCTATGCTTAATTGGGTGTGTCCATTACATCATTCATATAATGATATAACCTTGTTATTAATAACATCCAATGTTCATGATTATGAAACTAATCATCTATTAATCAACAAGCTAGTTAAGAGGCTTACTAGGGACTCTTTGTTGTTTACATATCACACATGTACTCCCTCCGTTCCTTTTTAATTGACTCGGATTTAGTACAAACTTGTACTAAATTCGAGTCAATTAAAAAGGAACGGAGGGAGTATTAATGTTTCGGTTAATACAATTATAGCATGATATATAAACATTTATCATAAACATAAAGATATATAATAACCACTTTTATTATTGCCTCTTGGGCATATCTCCAACAAGTAGCATCGGACTAAGACTTGTCGTTTCGAAACATCTCGTGATGATCGGGTATGATAGATTCAACAAGTGTATACAACGTGTGCAAGCCAGTTTTGCACACGCGGATACTAAGATTGCCTTGACGAGACTAGCATGTACAGACATGGTCTCGGAACACGTGATACCGAAAGGTAGAGCATGAATCATATGATTGATATGATGAACACTTTGAGTGTTCACCATTGAAGGTACATCTCGTCTCGTGATGATCGGGCTTGATGTAGTGGATTTGGTTCGTGTGATCACTAAGACAATGCGAGGGATATTGTTTTGAGTGGGAGTTCACCTAGATTTTTAGTTTTGTTGAATTAAAATTTGAACTCAATTTGTCATAAACTTAGTCTAAACTATTGCAAATATATGTTGTAGATTATGGCGTCCCCAATCAATTTTAACCAGTTCCTAGAGAAAGAAAATCTTAAGAGCAACGGTAGCAACTTCACCGACTGGTTCCGTCATGTGAGGATTTTCCTCGCTGGCAGAAATCTGCAATATGTGCTTGATGCACCGCTAGGTGACCCTCCTGCAGAAACTGAAACCGATGAAGTAAAGAATGTTCATTTTGGTGCTTTCAAATAACGCAATATGTGAGACATTGAAAACCTATTGTTCTTAAAAAATTTAATTATGGTGCTTTCAAATAACGCAACAAAGAGTGCACCCCACGAGGATTTGTGCATTTTGGTTGTTGCTAAGACCTTCCAACTAGTTACCAAACATGTTTGTAACACTAGTTGGAGGTGAGAGATTAAAGTAACAAATACCTTACGACGTAGTAAGCATGCAAAATGGATAAGAAATAACGCTTCTTATTTCATCTTTATCACAAAAATAACTCTTCTTATTTCATATTTATCACAAAAGTAATGCTTCTTGTTTCCATTCTACCTATGTTTAGCTAGATTATCCTTGATTAGCAAGATACCACCAAAATACTAGTACCTTCAGTTTTTAAATAAACTTATTGCGAAAGTTAAGTATATGGTTCATCATACTATGATACATAGATTTAACAATATGCTTGTAGCGCACAACTTCCATAAAAAAACTTGCTGATGAAATGAGGGTAATATATTGGTGCATGTTGTCATTATTATTGCAATTATCATAAAGAGACTATACTCCAATAAGTAATTGAAAACCAACACTACAAGATTACATCAATCACTTATGTATTGGTAATCCTATTATTAGATCAATCATATCATTTAAGATACATGCGCAAACTTCTCGAGATGGCTGGAATCCATTATAGTCCACTCCTGATTTTGAAACATGAAGTGTTCCTCAAGTTGACATGGAAGATATTAGGACCCTGAAATTGCTTCCATACATTTTTTAATCTTATTATGATTTGGAAATAAACTTTTAAGGAAGTGGAATACTCATGATTCGGGATGACTCTGAGAAAATACATATATATGCTGATTTATTCAACTGCCAATCTAGAAATTGGCCCATTACATACTTAGGCACTCCTATTATGCCGGAAGAACAAGAGTAGTAGAGATGACATTTGTGTAGGAAAATATTAAGAAATGTATGGTTGGATGGGAGGAGCTATGTCTATTAGTGGAAGGGTAGCCAAAATAGATGTGTGCTTAGCAAACAGTGAAATATTATCTAGTGTGATGGAAGCTAATCTGTAAGCCGAGAAGCAAGGGTGATTTCTTCAGAAGTTCAACATTAGCCTCATGTGCAAGTGGTGTTGATAATTTGAAAATTAAGAAGTCCATTGGAAAGGTTTCATGAGAAGGAAATACCTCGGAGATGCATGCATTTTGGTGCTAGGCATAAAAGAACGGGTTCTGCTCTATGGACTGATATGTTGCATGTAAAAGAGTTGTATCTCAGTGGTAGGAAAATGCAGGTTGGTTATGGTGCCAAAAAATCTTCTAGAGAGATTACTAGCATGGCTTCACCCCACTCGAGGAAAAAATTATTGACTTGTTTGAGATCCGTAATGAGAAAGAGCTGACAGTTGTAGATGCTGCTAGATATATGGTGTTTCATATTTAGAAGGTTGCCACTGGAGATCTGCAGGAACAAATGATAGGTTTGCATAAAATGGTGTGTACTAGTGTACTCCCTCCTTGTGTGGGTAACCCTGAAGGCCCCCCGGAGGCTACAAAAGCCCACATTCTTCTCCCAGCCCCCTCGCGAAGAAATGAGCTTTTTTCTTATGGATAGAATTTTCTCCCTCGAGGATGGAAAGGTCCAAAATCACTTCACAAGCTCCACAAATAAGAAGTATATGCCTCTTCACAATCTTCCATGTAGAGTCACCATGGCACACCAAGCTAACTAGGAGGTCGCCTTCCAAGAGCAATAATCTCATGATCGCTCACTAGAACAAATCGTAATGGAGAGATCAACACTATCAAGAATGCAAAGCAAGACCACCAAGGATGCTCAAAATCCTTCATTCTAAAATTCCACAAAAACAACAAATGCTAGGGAGGAATTAGAGATGAAGAACAATGGACAAAGTTAAGACATGAGTAAGATTTATATCCAATGAGTTCCCCTCACTTAGTGGAGGAATGGATTGGTGGGATTTTAGATCTACATATCCTCTTCCAAACACCTCAAAAAGATGCAATGATCATTGGTGAAATTGGAGAATACTCATGATTTTGGAGGTTAAAAATGGTGGGTAAATTCATGCTCAAGAGCTTTTGGGAAAGAAAACCCTATGTTAACGCCTCAAGAGAAGTGATTGTTACAGTTTTTGTTCCATCCGGTAAATAATCCGGAAACATTTCTGGCCTTCGTACCAGGATAAGCCAGTAGCTAAAGTTTTGCTCATAACAACTGGTATCAAATCCAAAAATAGTTCCGAGCGTCCGGTACAAAATTCATAAGAATTGAAACTGGAAATCAAACCCCCAAAACAACAATACCGTCCGTATGAAAAACACAATAACTTTTGCATATGAACTCCGTTTTTTATGATCTTGAGCTTGTTTTGAAGATAACAACAAGATCTAAAACTTTATGCACTGAAAAATACCTCTATCCATTTTTAGATGTTAAAAGTTTATCTAAATTCAAATGTATCTAGACACTCTTTAGGATGTAGATACATTCAAAGTTAGACGAATCTACCGACATGCATTAATAGACAGAGGGAGTAATTAAAGTGAGATAAAATACCAATAGTGGTCATGTTGGAAGCCTCCCAAGATTAAAAAAACCCAGTAAAACCTCTAATCCAAAAAAATAGAAGATGCATACAAACTCTTTTTTCGATGAACTTGGACTTATTCAAAAGCTAGACACAAGCTTAAAACCCTCACACATAGAAACACCAAGAATCAATAAAATATGAAGATGCAACTAGGCAAATGATTGCACTCCTTATGACGATGTGATCAACTTATCCAACCGGAATATCCTCTTAATAATATTGCTATCTATCCTATAAACTGATCTTCCAATAAACATCTTCATACCGGTAAAAGTAAAATCTAGCACGGATATACCTTTTCGTTGTGTATCCCCCTTGATCTTAATGAAGACACTTTGTACTTCCTTCAAGTCGGAATGTTGTACTTGATCATTGTTGCTTAGGGAAGACTCTTGCCACCACCCCGTACACCACTAGGGACAACTTTATTACAACGCGACTTCACATTCCATTGTCACCAAATGGACTACAAGCTTCAATTATCTTGAACTTGCACTTCTCAACTTTGATGGTCATCAATACTTGATGACATCATCTCACGGACGTACCTATGAAACCCATATAGATAACATAGAGACACATATATAATGAGTTAGTTCATCTTTATACAAACTTCGTTGAATTTAAAATAATTTAATTTAGTGCAAAGTAGAATATGGATTATACCGAAACGGAAGGAGTAGTACAAAAGCTTCATTCGTAATTAATTATCGAAAAACAAACCACGAGGAGTAGCTAAGATTCGGTCGGCATGCATCTGAACCTCGAGCCATGCCTGCCGATCTTTTTTTTTTTTTTTTTTTTTTTTTTGAACCCAGAATGGTCCCGAAGGACCCAATGCTGCATTAATACTGATGATCGTCGGTGGTACAAATTATGAAGAGGACCTTCAAGAAAACTAAAGCTGCAACTAAGTCCTCCTCTTTTACAAATAAGACCCTACAAGAAAGATGGGAAAAGCAATCAAGTCCATGACCACCGAGCTCGCGTCGAAGCTTCCAGTCGCGGCCAGCCACTTCGTCGCCGGGGACGAGACCACTTGGGACGAAGCCACCGAAGAACGCCGCGCTGCTGGAGCAGAAGGGCCTCCCCTTTGGCACGCCGGCCGGGAGGTTGTGGTTGAGCTGACGCCGGCACAAGATCCGAAGACCAGCCACAGACGTCAAAGCTTGGAGCAGCCGCCAATCGGCCATATGAGTCGACGGCAGGACGGCAGACGGCCGTCGAAGAGCCGCCGAGGATGCGCTCCCAGAGTGTGCAGCAGCTGAGCTTCTCAGCTTTGCAGATGAGCACGGAGCTTCACCTCGCCCAGCACCTTCACCATCACCTCGATGGGAAGAAGAGAGAGAGGAAACAGCACCACGAGAATCTGCTCGGCAACAGACATCGAGCTTATTGGGGAAGGAGCTCCGGCCAGACTTGATCTCCGCCTCCGCCCTCCATGGACGTCGAACGGAGAACCAAATCCTCCGCGTCACAGCGTCGCTCGCCGGCGCCGGGAACGAGCTCCAGATTGGCATCACGCCATACGCCACCTGGGCAAACACCAAACAAACCGTAAGCCTACACCTAAATCTACAGCTACTCTGTACATCCCGTGCTACGCATCCGTCTCCACGCCGGCCGGCAGCGCCGTCGGAGAGGAGCGGGGAGCGAGCCGGGGAATCTCTGGCGACTCTCAAGGGAAGGGGACGGGGTGGGAGAGAGGAAGAGGAGGGGAAAAGAAAACAGCCGTCATGCCTGCCGATCCTATCCTAGCCTGGCACACACCGAGCATCGTTTTGCTTTCAACGTTGCCCTACACAAGTAGTCAGGTACGACGACCAACACAAAACATCACCAGACAGCAGGTGATTTATTCTGAAACCAAACGTAGAACCGCTACTAACAAATGTAGCAGCAGCGGACACGTATGTATAGAACGCAAAAGCAGCTATCGCGCCATAGTACTTCACTTCTTGCAGACCAGCCCGGCGCTGCCCTTGCCGCTGCCGCACATGGTGTCGGCCGGCTCCTGGATCAGGCCCACCTCTCCGGCATCCTCGCCGGCGAAGCGCGCCACCTCGCAGTCCGTCCCGAAGATGTTGGAAACCTGGTACTTCCCGGCGCCTCCCATCACCGGGATCTTGGCGCCCATGTCGACCCCGGCGCTGACGTAGTCGGAGCGGTAGGTCTGGCCGAGCACGCCGTGCACGTCGGCGCTGATGGAGTGGAACTTGAAGGCGACGTTGAGGTGCGCGAGGCTGTCGTCGGCGGTGAGGCCGTAGCCGTGGACCCTCGAGTCCTCCTCGGTGACCGGTACCGCGTTGGCGACGATCCGGAACCGCCCGTCGAGGCGCACCACAACGCCGTTTGCCGCGCCGGTGCGGAAGACGGAGAGAGCGGGCGCGGAGGCCGGGCTCCAGCTGGCGGCCGGTGCTGCGTCGAGCTCGACGGGCACGCCGTCGAAGGCGATGGCGAGGCGGTCGACGGCGCTGTTCCAGGTGACGGTCCGCTTGACGCCGAGGTAGAGGCGGTGGCCTCCGAAGCGGATGCCGAGGGCCTGCACCCAGGTGAAGTCCCGTGTCCCCCGCTCGTTGCGCTTGCCGATGAAGTGCGCGTTGATGTGGAGGTTGGAGTCGGAGAGGAGGCAGAAGTCAGCGTCCCTGCGGCCGTGGAAGAGGAACTTGTTGCCGTCGCCGCCGACGAACCGCGGGTCGTGGCACTCTGTGCCGCTCAGATCACATACTGTTGATCGCGCGGTTCCGATTCAAGCAGCGCAGCACCAAACATACAACACCATCGATCCGATCGGTCAGAAACTTAGAACTGCAAGAGAAATGCAGCATGAAATGTACTAGTGCCATGCGTGTTCTTACTGCAGACGAGCTTGCAGGTGAGGCAGTCCAGGTAGCAGAGGTCGCGGCAGTCGCGGGGGCACTGGCGCGCCTGGAGCGTGCACGCCGGGGGCAGGGTGTCCTGCTCCGGGTTGCTGCGGTCGTAGCAGCTCACCCAGTAGGGCGACGCGCCGGGGCTCAGGTAGACGGGTACCACGTCGCGGTCCCACATGGAGGGGTTCTCTGGCTTGCCGACCGCGGCAACGAGGAATGCGGCGGCGCAGGCGAGCACCGCCACCGCGCACGGGCGCCGGGCAAACGCCATCACAGATGGCTGAGGGTGCCTGGGTGATAACGCACGCCAGGGCGCTGTGTGAAGCGTATGCGAGTGGCGCCAGCGCGCTGTGTGAAGCGTATGCGAGTGGCGCCAGCGCTGAACGCCTTCTTGCTTCTGACTAAACGAGTGACGTCGGAACCACGCATGGCTTTTCCGCCTATCAAGTCAACTGCCTTCGATGGCTCCATCGCTCGGCCGGCTGCCCTCACCACATGAAACGATTCAAACCTTCCCATGATCAGTGGCGGAGCCAGGAAACATGAAATGATTCAAAACTTCATATCCAGTGGCGTCAACCATGTGTAGTCAGCTTGAAATTGTGTAGTAGTATAGTTGTATCATGTTGTTGGTCCAGACCCCGGCAGTACTCTCGCCGATCTGATACCAAACACAGCTCCTGCCGTCGAGTGCTTTCCGACGACTGACGATGAAGTGATTTCCGACGAGACGTCACGCACGTACCGTATACTCCCGCTGCGCCAGCACGTACGTGTACGTTCAGCTAGCCAAGCTGATGCTAGTTGATGTTGATCGATGATCTAATCTAACTAGTACTACTCCCGTACGCACTCAACACAAGACTCGTTTGGATCGCCACAGGCACATATCGTGCCTTTGCTTTCTATTGAATCTTCAACTCACGGTTCTGGTTTACAGGGAGAGATTACATGGATATATAAACTACTCCTACAGCTAACCGAGTCGAACAAGTATGTCCTAGTACTAAACCGACTAGGACATTTGTATCCGTATCCAGGTCGTACTCCTACGGAACGAAGCGGACGACTCCGTACCGGCACCGGGTCGTGGTTATTCCTAACAATCACCCCCTAAGCACGACATGTACTTCACCTCGACCTGGGTCCCAAATGCGCCAGCTGCTTCTCGCGGGCGGCTTCCTCGGCATTGCTTTTGCCGCTCCTCGTGGAATCCATGCCACCGACTTTACCTTCGCCGGCTTCTCCATGGCTTCACGCCGACAGTCCTCCTTATCCGCGTCTTCAGTCTTCACCGGTACCTTGATGAATAAATATTTCTTTTTGCGTTTCATCTTCACCAGATTATTCACCGTCCAAAGTACCTTCTTCGGATAGTAGTTCAACACGCGTCGCATGCGTGCTCGTGTCGGTCGTAGTCGTCTCATCTCCAGTGCAGTCGGAGATAGCACGACGTACTCTTCTGCGCCCGACGTCGCACTTGTTTCTTCACTTGCGGATCCTTCACTTGCTAGCTGAGGACCCACGTCGCTTCTTCGCGACTCACCTTTGTAATCTCGTCGAAGTACTTCCTTCCCGAGATTCAAAGGAACATGCATAGCTAGCTCCTTGCCTGATGGATGCGATTCTAGCCGATGCTTTTGGCTATAATGCACCCCCGTACAAGCTAGCTCATGCATAGCTAGTTCCATCAGCTCTAGACACATGTAACGTGTCTGCCTATTTCTTACTAGGATGTCAACTTTCATCCGGTCTGGTGCAGCCCAAGCTAGGCTACTCTTTTCTTCTGGCGATTCCCTATCGTCTGTCGCAGAGTCTGGTCTGCATACCCCTGAACCTTTTTCTAGTTCGTACGTGGCACCTCCATGCAGCCCTTTTACTTGGCTGGGTAAGTTTGCACCACGTATGCCTCCTGGTTCCCAGCGTGGACACCATGCTGCTGGGCTTCCACGCCCTCTCCCTGCAACATGAGATTTAGCTGCTCTTCCTACTTCAACAGCAACGATGCATCCATGCTCACTTTCATAGCCTCTAGGGATGTCTCCCGTAGATATCCCTGCTCCTCCGAGGAGACGTCCGCCTACTCCGGAAAAATTTCGAAGCGTACTGGAATTGTATCCGCCGGAGTCCCTTCGCACAACGCGTGCGCGAGGGAGAGGACAAGGTCGGTGTTTACTCACCGAGGAGCCGACGAAGTTCGAGGACGCAAACACGGAGGAGTGTTGGCGTCGTGCTATGGATAAGGAGTTGGTGTCGATCCGTGACAACAATACATGGAAGCTTGTCGATCTACCCAACGGCCAAAAAGCCATAGGGCTCAAGTGGGTGTACAAGATCAAAAAGGATGCCGAAGGGAATTTGGTGAAACACAAAGCAAGGCTAGTGGCCAAGGGCTACGTGCAAGAGCAAGGTGTGGATTTCGAAGAAGTGTTCGCTCCCGTTGCAAGGATGGAATCGGTGAGATTAATTATCGCTCTCGCGGCTCAAGAATCTTGGAAATTGCATCACATGGATGTGAAATCCGCGTTTTTGAATGGGGAGTTGGAAGAAGAAGTCTATGTGAGGCAACCACCGGGATTTGTCAAGCGAGGAGAGGAACACAAGGTTTTGAAGCTACACAAGGCGTTGTACGGGCTACGGCAGGCCCCTCGGGCGTGGAACATCAAGCTTGATCGTACATTGATCTCTCTCGGATTCGAGAAGAGCCCACTGGAGCATGCTATGTATAAGCGAGGTCAAGGAAGGGATCGTCTACTAGTTGGCATCTATGTCGACGACCTATTGATAACCGGAGCGGATGAGGAGGAGATTGCTAAGTTCAAGCTACAGATGAAGGAGTTATTCAAGATGAGTGATCTAGGCTTGTTGACCTACTATCTTGGGATCGAGGTGCAACAAAAGCTGGGTGAGATTACACTATGCCAGGAGGCATATGCGAAGAGAATACTCGAGAATTGTGGCATGGAAGATTGCAATCCAACTCAAGTTCCAATGGAACCTCGGCTTAAACTAAGCAAGAAGAGTGAAGCACCCGCGGTTGATGCAACGGAGTATAGGAGTGTGGTCGGAAGTTTGAGGTATCTCGTGAACACAAGACCGGACTTGGCCTATTCCGTTGGCATTGTGAGTCGCTACATGGAAGCACCCACAACGGAACATTGGGCAGCGGTGAAGCATATACTCAGGTACATCAAAGGGACAACTGACTATGGTATTGTCTATTTGAAGGAGAAGGGGAAGGTGAAGATACTTGGCTATAGTGACAGCGACATGGCAGGCGATGTTGACGACCGTAAGAGTACCTCGGGCGTGGCATATTTCCTTGGAAATAGCATCGTAAGTTGGCTATCACAAAAGCAAAAGGTAGTTGCATTATCTTCCGTGAAGCTGAGTATATAGCAGCTGCAACCGCGGCGTGTCAAGGTGTGTGGCTAGGGAGGCTACTCGGTGACCTCAAGGAGGAGGAAGCGGAAAGGGTGGTGCTCAATGTTGACAACAAGTCTACAATCTCTTTGTGCAAGAATCCGGTGCACCATGATAGGAGTAAGCACATTGATACGCGGTATCACTACATACGGGAGTGTGTAGAGGAGAGCAAGATTGAAGTCAACTATGTTCGCACCGATGACCAGCTTGCAGATATTCTGACCAAGTCTTTGGGTCGACTGAATTTCTTGGAGATGCGACGAAGGATCGGCGTCCAAGCTGTGAAGACGGGCACATCGTGCTTAGGGGGGTGATTGTTAGCAATAATCACCTCCGACGCCGGCACGGCGTCATGTGCCGTTGTTCCGTGTACGAGTACAATACGTTGCGTGTATAGTATAGGCTCTAGTTCTAGTCGGTTTAGTCTAGCTCTAGCTGTCCGACTCTGATTAGAATTAGCCTAGTATATATATGCATCATACCTGGCTTGTAAGGACACATCGAGAATCAATACAAAGTAAACAACAGGCTCGATACGAGCCTGTGGCGATATATTGTTTTCGTGTGCGTGAGTTCTAGCTGATTGTACGTGGGCTGTTGCTTGTTGCAAAATAGCTTTGGCTTGTTTGTTACGTGTGTGCAGGTCGTCGTCTCGCCGGGAAGTCTTCGTCGTCGATCGTCGTCGGACCGTACTCGACGGCGTAGTGGGGCTGGGCCAACACATGTATGTTTTTTTTAGTTATTTTTTCATACTTTCAGCTTGTACCGCAAAAAAAATTGTGTAGTCTGGATCCGCCCCAGCCGGTGTGGGAAAGAGATGGAACAGTTGATGAAGTCCGGTGTTAGGGCATCTCCAACGCTAACATCCAAACGGACGTCCATTTTATCCGTTTGGATCGTCCGCCGGACACGCGGATGGCTTGCGGACGCCGGCTCCCCAACACGCAGAAGACCCAAATAGTACTAGTCGCGTCGAGGAGAGCTCCAGCCCGGCGTTCTCCGCCCTTCCCCGGCTAGCTCTGCCCCGCCCCGTCGTCCCTGGTGCAGCAGGCGGGCACAACGCCGCCGATGAGCTCGCCGCGGGGCGCGCTGGCATTGTAGAGGACGAGGGCCCGAAGCACGGTCGACGCAGGCGCCTGCGCATGCCCTCGCCACCAGCACCGCGACAAGGGCGGCAGGCAAGCACGGCGCCCCCAGCCTCCCAGCTCTCGCCGCGTACGTCGTTGGTCGTGGCGCATATCCTGCAGCTGCCCATCTGGTGCGCCGTGCAGCAGGCGAGGCGCGCGGCGGCCACAGGAGAGTGGGCGGCGGCGGGGGCAGCGGGGCTGGGCTCCGCGCAAGCGAGCAGCGCGGCGAGGTGGGCGGCGGCGGGGGCAGCGGGGTCGGGCTCCGCGCCAGTCGAGACGCGCGGCGGCCACGGAGGAGTGGGCGGCGGCCGGGTGAAAGAGCAAAGTCTAAACCCCGGGTTTTGTGTGTTTGATGACAACACTTGAGTAATCTCACCGTGTGCCTTGAGTATTATTATTAGATTTGCAATTACACGGTGACCTTGCTGGACACGTCAAGATCGGAACACTGAAGCGTAGTTTATAGGTTTTCTGGTTTTGTGTGTGTATCGCGAGGTGACATGGCTGGAGAGAAAAAAGGGGAGAAAACCAGTTTTAGCCAGGCCGGTACTACCGGTACCTATAGCGGTAGTACCGCTACCCCTATAGGTACCGCCCCACGGTACCGCTCTGAGTTCTGTGCTGATTGACCCAGAATACGAGTTGCGGTACCTCTGCAGTACCTGGGGCGGTAGTACCGCTCACGAGCGGTAGTACCGCCCACGGTACCGCCCAGGTACCGTAACTAGTTACGGCAGTACCGCTCTGGTACCGCTCCGGTACCGCTTCGAGTCCAGTAAGGTTTGGACCCTGTTGCGGTACCTCGAGCGGTACCGCGAGCGGTAGTACCGCTCTGCGTCCACGTGGACCAGATCTGTGGATTTCGAACTCAGGGCGGTAGTACCGCTTCCCAAAAGCGGTAGTACCGCTTAGGCGAAAACTGGACATAACGGTTGGATTTGGAGGAGCATATTTAAGGGCCCCTTCTTCCCCAACTCGTTTTTATCTCTTCTCTCTCTCTCCTCCATTGTTGCTGAGCTTAATCCTTGAGGATCTCCCCAACCATCCAACCAATCTTGCCCAAATTTTGAGGAGTGGTTGAGGAGACCCCGATCTATAGTTCTACCAAGAGAGATTTCACCAATACTTGCTATTCCTTAGTGGAGCTTGGTGTTAGGGTTCCTATTGTGGGACATTGGAGGAAGTGCATCCATGGAGGCTAGCTTGGTGTTGTACTAGCTCCATGGGTTGTTGGGAGCCTCCTTGTGGTGTGGAGCTCGCCCCAACCTTGTGAAGGAATCACCGCCTCGACCGGTGCCTTAGTGGAGAAGGGGAGCCCCTTTGTTGAGCTCTCTCGAGGAAGAAGGTGAGGCCTTCCTTCGTGGTGTGGCCGTCTAGCCTCTTGTGTGAGGCTAGCACCTCCTCAACGCAGTACGTACTCCCTTTTGTGGGAGGAACTGCGGGAAACAAACCTCGCCTCGTCTCCGCGCCCTCCGGTTGTCCCGCTCCTTACTCTTACTATCTTGTGTTGTTCCTTTGCTTGTTGCACTTGTTCTAGGATCATTGTAGGATCACCAACACCACTAAAGCAATCACCTTTACCTTCCGGTGCACTACAATTGAAAAAGACTAAAACTTGACGTAGCAACCATTCACCCCCCCTCTTGTTCGCTACGATCCATTCAAGTGGTATCAGAGCAAGGTTTTCTTGCTCAGGCTTTACCGCCTAAGAAATGGCCGAACAAGATGCGGGTGTGGCGAATGGGTCACCTTCCCTTGTGCCACCCGCTCCATCATCTCCCATCGATAGCACAACGGCTACGTTGGATGACCTCAAGAAATTGGATTCATCCATCGTTAACCAAATGAAGGCGATGATGATGGAGTTGGTTACTCAAAAATCGACCCCTATCGTAGATCCTAAGGCAAGTTCCGAGGACCCCCCCACCAAAAGTTAACCCATTCCTCTTGTTGATTTTGTCGCGCAATCGACAAAAGATCCACAAAAGGAAGGGCCTGGGGAGACCGGCACTTCAACAAAGGGGAAGGATGAGACACCGGTTGCGGAACGTCTAGGGAGTAATCATGCGGTGCCACCACCAAGTGATTACACCATAAACGTCCCAATACCTATGCCACATATCTTGTCGCATGGTTCACCACCGTTACTTGAGTCAAATAACTTTGAAAATTGGCAATTCTTAATGCGTTCACATGTGCGCAGCGCATCTACCGAGCTTTGGCGCATCATCGAGGAAGGCTACTCACCACGAGACCCAAAGAGCTTGACAAGAAGAGATGTGGTGGATGACCAACTCAACGCCACCGCCATCAACATGATTCACATGGCCGTCACGCCAAAGGACCGCGCTCATATCCGCTCGCTCAAGACCGCCAAGGAAGCATGGGATAAACTCGACAAGCTCTTCCTCGGAAATGCGAGCATCCAAAGCTCTCGTTTCGATGAAGTGAACAACATGGCCGACAACTTCGTCATGAATGAAGGAGAGTCCCCCGAAGAAATGTACCGGCGCCTCATCACTCTTGCCGTACAAATGCAAGATCTTGGAGCAACGTTTGTGGGTGACCATTGGATCAAGCGCAAGTTCTACAACGCTCTCCTCCCTTATGAGGAAGTGAAGTTGACAGCCATCCGCCAAAACGCCTCCTTCCGTGCTATGACATCCGATGAAGTTCTTAGCAAAGTCATCGCTTTGGACATCTCCAAGAAGAATGCAGAGGATCTTGTTGCTCGCGCCCACAACACCCGCAAGCCCAATCTTGCATTAAATATGAAGGTACATGAGGCTAGTGAAAGCGATGAGGATCCCATTGAGTGGGGACCGGATGATCTCAAGACCAATTATCATGAGCACATGGCTCTCGCCGCCAAAAAGTTTTGGGACGGAAACAAGTCCCGAAGCACAAGACCAAGAAGATCACGTGATTCTCCAAGAAGCTTCTCCAAGAGTCCAAAAGAGGGGCAAAGGGGAAGAACATGCTACAATTGCGGCGACAAGAGTCATTTTGTTGCGGATTGCATGTTTGAGAGAAGAGAAGATAATGGTGGAAGGCTTGTCCGCAAAGAAAAGTTCAAGTCTCTCTCCAAAGGATTCTCCAAGTACTCCCCAAGCTCGATGACGACAAGGTCTCCTTCACCAAGAAGCCTAGAGCCTTCATCATTCGAGAAGAGTACTCCTCCGATGAGGATGAAGAACACGAGGACAAGAGCTCCAACAAGGAAGGAGAGGGAGTGTCCGCCATCGCCATTACCACTCCCTCTATCTCCCTCTTCGACTCTCCTAATGAGAACCTCATCACCCACAACGCTCATTGCCTTATGGCAAAGGTATCCTCGGAGGTAGAACCCCCTTCCAAACTCTCATCTTCAACTAATGCTTTATATATTGATGATGCCACTAGTCTCACCATTAAGCGTGAGGTTATGGGTTTGGATTCTTTTCTCACTAACATGCAAGGGGATACCAAGACTCATGTTGGGGCTCTCTTGGCCCAACTTGGTGCGGCACAAGACCTTATAGAGGAGAAGGAGAGGCTTGAAAGGGAGGCGGCAAATGAGATTGCCTATATCAATCAAGCACTTGAAGAGGAACAAAATTTGCGCATGTCTCTTGAAGCTAGTGTCATCGTCCTTGAAGACTCCAACAAGGCTATTGTCTCCCAACTCATCAAGGACCGAGACCATGCTCTTGATTTGATGGGTGAGCTCAAAAAGAAGATGCTCTCTCTCTCGGGGAAGCTAACAAAGAGAAAGATGATGAAGACCCCAACTCTTGCCATGACGAGCTTGTTGATCAAGTTGCTTCCTTGAGAAAGCACAATGCTCTTCTCTTGGAGGTCAATGCTCTTCAAGAAGAAGCCTTGGATGAATATTACCGCTTGTGCAAGGAGAAGACCTCATGTTGCAACCATGAAGAAGAAATTGCCACTCTTGAGACCACCAAGGCCAAGCTATTGAGTTTGAGTAGCATGCAAGAAGAGTCTTTGGTGGAATGTCTCCGCATGAGCAAGGAGAAGGCCACTTATTGTGATCATGAGGAAGAAATAGCCGCCTTGAAGAGGAGGGAAGCCAAGCTCATGGAGGTCAATTCCATGCAAGAGGAAGCATTGAAGGAGTATTTTCCTTTGAGCAAGGACCGTGCGTGTTGCACTCATGAAAGTGACATTGCCAAGTTGGAGAGTGACAAGAATATACTCATGAAGATGAATGCTCTCCAAGAAGAAGCTTTGATGGAACATTTCCGGGTCAACAAGGCAAAGAAAGTTCAAGTGTTTGATATTTGTCATCCACACCCGGAGCATGAAGATGAAGTCAATCGTTTGAAGGCCAAGATTGATAGACTCCAAGTTCAAACCAAGTATTTGGAAGGAGTCATTGGAGCCAAAGATGTAGCCAAAGAGGGCTCTTGCAATGAAGGAGGAGTGGCTACCAAGCCAAAGAGGAAGAGGAATAAGAGGACTGATACGTCTCCGACGTATCGATAATTTCTTATGTTATATGCCATATTATTGATGATACCTACATGTTTTATGCACACTTTATGTCATATTCGTGCATTTTCTGGAACTAACCTATTAACAAGATGCCGAAGTGCCGGCTCTCGTTTTCTCGCTGTTTTGGTTTCGTAAATCCTAGTAACGAAATATTCTCGGAATTGGACGAAACGAAGACCCAGGGGCCTATTTTGCCACGAACCTTCCGGAAGACCGAAGAGCATACGAAGTGGGGCCACGAGGTGGCCGGACCACATGGCGGCGCGGCCAAGGGGGCCCGCGCCGCCCGTGGTGTGGGCCCCTCGTCGCCCCCCGACTCGCCCTTCCGCCTACTTAAAGCCTCCGTCGCGAAACCCCCGATGCGAAAAACCACGATACGGAAAACCTATCGAGACGCCGCCGCCGCCGATCCCATCTCGGGGATTCGGAGATCTCCTCCGGCACCCCGCCGGAGAGGGGATTCATCTCCCGGAGGACTCTACACCGCCATGGTCGCCTCCGGAGTGATGAGTGAGTAGTTCACCCCTGGACTATGGGTCCATAGCAGTAGCTAGATGGTTTTCTTCTCCTCATTGTGCTTCATTGTTGGATCTTGTGAGCTGCCTAACATGATCAAGATCATCTATCCGTAATACTCTATGTTGTGTTTGTCGGGATCCGATGGATAGAGAATACCATGTTATGTTAATTATCAAGTTATTACATATGTGTTGTTTATGATCTTGCATGCTCTCCGTTACTAGTAGAGGCTCTGGCCAAGTTTTTGCTTTTAACTCCAAGAGGGAGTATTTATGCTCGATAGTGGGTTCATGCCTCGCATTGACACCGGGACAAGTGACGTAAAGTTCTAAGGTTGTGTTGTGCTCGTTGCCACTAGGGATAAAACATTGGCGCTATGTCCGAGGATGTAGTTGTTGATTACATTACGCACCATACTTAATGCAATTGTCTGTTGCTTTGCAACTTAATACTGGAAGGGGTTCGGACGATAACCTGAAAGTGGACTTTTTAGGCATAGATGCAGTTGGATGGCGGTCTATGTACTTTGTCGTAATGCCCAATTAAATCTCACTATACTTATCATGCCATGTATGTGCATTGTTATGCCCTCTCTATTTGTCAATTGCCCGACTGTAATTTGTTCACCCAACATGCTTTTATCTTATGGGAGAGACACCTCTAGTGAACTGTGGACCCCGGTCCATTCTTTTCATACTGAAATACAAATCTGCTGCAATACTTGTTTTACTGTTTTCTCTGCAAACAATCATCTTCCACACAATACGGTTAATCCTTTGTTACAGCAAGTCGGTGAGATTGACAACCTCACTGTTTCGTTGGGGCAAAGTACTTTGGTTGTGTTGTGCAGGTTCCACGTTGGCGCCGGAATCTCTGGTCTTGCGCCGCACTACATCCCGCCGCCATCAACCTTCAACGTGCTTCTTGACTCCTACTGGTTCGATTAAACCTTGGTTTCTTACTGAGGAAACTTGCCGCTGTGCGCATCACACCTTCCTCTTGGGGTTCCCAACGGACGTGTCAACTACACGCATCAAGCAAATTTCCGGCGCCGTTGCCGGGGAGATCAAGACACGCCGCAAGGGGAGTCTCCACTTCTCAATCTCTTTACTTTGTTTTTGTCTTGCTTTATTTTATTTACTACTTTGTTTGCTGCACTTTATATCAAAACACAAAAAAATTAGTTGCTAGCTTTACTTTATTTACTGTCTTGTTTGCTATATCAAAAACACACAAAAATTAGTTTACTTGCATTTAGTTTACTTTTGTTATCATGTCTAGCTCTGTACGTGCTACTTCTTCACCTGAGGAATTAGTTTTTACTTTTAAACAAGGGGATGAGGAAAGTTTTAAAGATGCTTGGTATAGAATTAGTGATGCCCATAATAGGTGCACTAAGAAACACTCCACCACTATCCTACTCAGGAATTTTTATGTTGGTATCTCTAGCTGGAATAGATATGTTCTTGATTGTCTCGCGGGAGGTAACTTCCTAGGTGCTCCCGCTTTAGAAGCTAGTTGCATTATTGAGAGTTTATTTGGAACACCACCTGTTAATGAAATTAAAATTGAAACCTCCCTTGAGGATGTTATGAAAAAATTAGAAACCATAGAGAAAATTTTTAGTGTTGAAACTAAGTTGGAGATGTTACTTGATAAAACTGATAAACTTGATAAATCCTTAGGAGGAATTGATGAAAGAATTAGTGTCCTAAGAACTTGTGTTGACCATAATAATCAAATTAATAGGATTGGCAAACTTGAAAAAGCTATGGGAACCTTGGGTTCAACCTTTTCATCTTTACAGTTTAGAGAGAAAGCTTATTTGGGAAAGGAGCAAAAGTTTATGTATGCCTCTAAAGTGTCTAAACCAAAGAAATATTATTATAGGCCTAAAATTGACAAAGCCCCTAGTACCACTGCAAATAGGGGAGATTATGATGTTGATGCACCACCCTTTGATAACACTTGAGTTACACTTTCTGCGCCTAGCTGAAAGGCGTTAAAGAAAAGCGCTTATGGGAGACAACCCATGTTTTTACTACAGTATTTTTGTTTTAAATTTGTGTCTTGGAAGTTTTTTACTACTGTAGCAACCTCTCCTTATCTTAGTTTTGAGTTTTGTTGTGCCAAGTAAAGTCTTTGATAGTAAAGTAAGTACTAGATTTGGATTACTGCGCAGTTCCAGATTTCTTTGCTGTCACGAATCTGGGTCTACCTCCCTGTAGGTAGCTCAGAAAATTAAGCCAATTTACGTGCATGATCCTCAGATATGTACGCAACTTTCATTCAATTTGAGCATTTTCATTTGAGCAAGTCTGGTGGCCTAATAAAATCCATCTTTACGGACTGTTCTGTTTTGACAGATTCTGCCTTTTATTTCGCATTGCCTCTTTTGCTATGTTGGATGAATTTCTTTGATCCATTAATGTCCAGTAGCTTTATGCAATGTCCAGAAGTGTTAAGAATGATTGTGTCACCTCTGAACATGTGAATTTTTATTATGCACTAACCCTCTAATGAGTTGTTTCGAGTTTGGTGTGGAGGAAGTTTTCAAGGATCAAGAGAGGAGTATGATGCAATATGATCAAGGAGAGTGAAAGCTCTAAGCTTGGGGATGCCCCGGTGGTTCACCCCTGCATATTTTAAGAAGACTCAAGCGTCTAAGCTTGGGGATGCCCAAGGCATCCCCTTCTTCATCGACAACATTATCAGGTTCCTCCCCCGAAACTATATTTTTATTCCGTCACATCTTATGTACTTTGCTTGGAGCGTCGGTTTGTTTTTGTTTTTTGTTTTGTTTGAATAAAATGGATCCTAGCATTCACTTTATGGGAGAGAGACACGCTCCGCTGTAGCATATGGACAAATATGTCCTTAGGCTCTACTCGTAGTATTCATGGCGAAGTTTCTTCTTCGTTAAATTGTTATATGGTTGGAATTGGAAAATACTACATGTAGTAACTCTAAAATGTCTTGGATAATTTGATACTTGGCAATTGTTGTGCTCATGTTTAAGCTCTTGCATCATATACTTTGCACCCATTAATGAAGAAATACTTAGAGCTTGCTAATTTGGTTTGCATATTTGGTTTCTCTAGAGTCTAGATAATATCTAGTATTGAGTTTTGAACAACAAGGAAGACGGTGTAGAGTCTTATAATGTTTACAATATGTCTTTTATGTGAGTGTTGATGTACCGTTCATCCTTGTGTTTGTTTCAAATAACCTTGCTAGCCTAAACCTTGTATCGAGAGGGAATACTTCTCATGCATCCAAAATACTTGAGCCAACCACTATGCCATTTGTGTCCACCATACCTACCTACTACATGGTATTTATCCGCCATTCCAAAGTAAATTGCTTGAGTGCTACCTTTAAAATTCCATCATTCACCTTTGCAATATATAGCTCATGGGACAAATAGCTTAAAAACTATTGTGGTATTGAATATGTACTTATGCACTTTATCTCTTATTAAGTTGCTTGTTGTGCGATAACCATGTTTCGGGGACGCCATCAACTATTCTTTGTTGAATATCATGTGAGTTGCTATGCATGTCCGTCTTGTCTGAAGTAAGAGAGATCTACCACCTTTATGGTTGGAGCGTGCATATTGTTAGAGAAGAACATTGGGCCGCTAACTAAAGCCATGAATCATGGTGGAAGTTTCAGTTTTGGACACATATCCTCAATCTCATATGAGAATAATAATTGTTGCCACATGCTTATGCATTAAAGAGGAGTCCATTATCTGTTGTCCATGTTGTCCCGGTATGGATGTCTAAGTTGAGAATAATCAAAAGCGAGAAATCCAAAATGCGAGCTTTCTCCTTAGACCTTTGTACAGGCGGCATGGAGGTACCGCATTGTGACACTTGGTTAAAACATGTGCATTGCAAAGATCCGGTAGTCCAAGCTAATTAGGACAAGGTGCGGGCACTATTAGTATACTATGCATGAGGCTTGCAACTTGTAAGATATAATGTACATAACTCATATGCTTTATTACTACCGTTGACAAAATTGTTTCATGTTTTCAAAATAAAAGCTCTAGCACAAATATAGCAATCGATGCTTTCCTCTTTGAAGGACCATTCTCTTTACTTTTATGTTGAGTCAGTTCACCTATCTCTCTCCACCTCAAGAAGCAAACACTTGTGTGAACTATGCATTGATTCCTACATACTTGCATATTGCACTTGTTATATTACTCTATGTTGACAATTATCCATGAGATATACATGTTACAAGTTGAAAGCAACCGCTGAAACTTAATCTTCCTTTGTGTTGCTTCAATGCCTTTACATTGATTTATTGCTTTATGAGTTAACTCTTATGCAAGACTTATTGATGCTTGTCTTGAAGTACTATTCATGAAAAGTCTTTGCTTTATGATTCACTTGTTTACTCATGACATTACCATTGTTTTGATCGCTGCATTCACTACATATGTTTACAAATAGTATGATCAAGGTTATGATGGCATATCACTTCAGAAATTATCTTTGTTATCGTTTTACTCGCTCGGGACGAGCAGAACTAAGCTTGGGGATGCTTGATACGTCTCCGACGTATCGATAATTTCTTATGTTCTATGCCATATTATTGATGATACCTACATGTTTTATGCACACTTTATGTCATATTCGTGCATTTTCCGGAACTAACCTATTAACAAGATGCCGAAGTGCCGCTTCTGTTTTCTCGCTGTTTTTGGTTTCAGAAATCCTAGTAACGAAATATTCTCGGAATTGGACGAAACGAAGACCCGGGGGCCTATTTTGCCACGAACCTTCCGGAAGACCGAAGAGCATACGAAGTGGGGCCACGAGGTGGCCGGACCACATGGCGGCGCGGCCAAGGGGGCCCGCGCCGCCCTGTGGTGTGGGCCCCTCGTCGGCCCCCGACTCGCCCTTCCGCCTACTTAAAGCCTCCGTCGCGAAACCCCCGATGCGAAAAACCACGATACGGAAAACTTACCGAGACGCCGCCGCCGCCGATCCCATCTCGGGGGATTCCGGAGATCTCCTCCGGCACCCCGCCGGAGAGGGGATTCATCTCCCGGAGGACTCTACACCGCCATGGTCGCCTCCGGAGTGATGAGTGAGTAGTTCACCCCTGGACTATGGGTCCATAGCGGTAGCTAGATGGTTGTCTTCTCCTCATTGTGCTTCATTGTTGGATCTTGTGAGCTGCCTAACATGATCAAGATCATCTATCCGTAATACTCTATGTTGTGTTTGTCGGGATCCGATGGATAGAGAATACCATGTTATGTTAATTATCAAGTTATTACATATGTGTTGTTTATGATCTTGCATGCTCTCCGTTACTAGTAGAGGCTCCGGCCAAGTTTTTGCTTTTAACTCCAAGAGGGAGTATTTATGCTCGATAGTGGGTTCATGCCCGCATTGACACCTGGGACGAGTGACGGAAAGTTCTAAGGTTGTGCTGTGTCTTGTTGCCACTAGGGATAAAACATTGGCGCTATGTCCGAGGATGTAGTTGTTGATTACATTACGCACCATACTTAATGCAATTGTCTGTTGCTTTGCAACTTAATACTTGGAAGGGGTTCGGACGATAACTCTGAAGGTGGACTTTTTAGGCATAGATGCAGTTGGATGGCGGTCTATGTACTTTGTCGTAATGCCCAATTAAATCTCACTATACTTATCATGCCATGTATGTGCATTGTTATGCCCTCTCTATTTGTCAATTGCCCGACTGTAATTTGTTCACCCAACATGCTTTTATCTTATGGGAGAGACACCTCTAGTGAACTGTGGACCCCGGTCCATTCTTTTAATACTGAAATACAAATCTGCTGCAATACTTGTTTTACTCGTTTTCTCTGCAAACAATCATCTTCCACACAATACGGTTAATCCTTTGTTACAGCAAGCCGGTGAGATTGACAACCTCACTGTTTCGTTGGGGCAAAGTACTTTGGTTGTGTTGTGCAGGTTCCACGTTGGCGCCGGAATCTCCGGTGTTGTGCCGCACTACATCCCGCCGCCATCAACCTTCAACGTGCTTCTTGACTCCTACTGGTTCGATTAAACCTTGGTTTCTTACTGAGGGAAACTTGCCGCTGTGCGCATCACACCTTCCTCTTGGGGTTCCCAACGGACGTGTCAACTACACGCATCAAGGACCAAGAAGAAGAAGAACAAGGAGAACATGGAGATCAACCTTGAGGAGAGCGATGCTAGCTCAAGAAGGGATGGAGTACCCAACTCCGCCTCGAAGGGTTTTGCCGGCTCTAACAACCCTTCTCATGTTCTTTTTGTTGATTACTATGGACATATTCGTGCTCGCTTTATTGGTCCTCAAGAGGACAATGTTGATTGGACTATTTGGGTTCCCAAACCCCTTGTTACTAACATGCTAGGACCCATTGAAAAATGGGTACCTAAATCCAAGACTTGATTCCTTGTAGGACTATGCTTCCGTTGGCGCTAAATGGGTGGTTGATAGTGGAGCCACAAGTCATATGACCGGAAGCAAGAATATTGTTGTTGACCTCGAGCCTTCTCACTCTACCGTATCATATGGCGAAAACACGTGCTCTAAGGTATTGGGTCTTGGCAAGGTGGTGGTAACACCCGACATCTCACTTGTGCATGTCCTCCTTGTCGAGACCCTTGGTTACAACTTACTCTCCGTTCATCAAATTGCTCGAATGGGTCTATGTACTTTCTTTGATGAACATATGGTGGTCCTCTTGTGGAGCAAGACACTCCGTGTAGCTTTTGTTGGATATGCAGAGAACGGATTATATGTTGTTGACTTCTCCGGAAAGACAACATCTTCCGCTCTTTGCCTATTCGCCAAAGGTGACAAGGGTTGGTTATGGCATCGCCGACTAGCCCATGTCAACATGAGGACTTTGCAAAGTCTCCACAAGGGTGGCCACATTCTCGGACTAAAAGAAGATGTCTCTTTTTGTAAAGATCGTGTTTGTAGGGCTTACGTACAAGGAAAAATGCATGGAGCTCCTCACAAGGCCAAGACTATCATCTCTACCACAAGATGCTTGGAGCTCTTACATGTTGATCTCTTCGGTCCACCGTCTCATAAAAGTCTTGGAGGAAAGAAGTATTGCCTCGTCATTGTTGATGACTATTCACGCTATTGTTGGGTATTCTTCTTCAAGTACAAGAGTGAGACTCAACGGACCATGATGGAGTTTGCCAATCAAGTTCAACGCAAGTACGACAACAAGATCCTTGCAATAAGAAGCGACAATGGAACGGAGTTCAAGAACTATACTTTGGATGACTTCCTCGGCGAAGAAAGAATCCAACACCAAGCTCCACTCAAGTGGAGCCATCTACACCACAAGGCCAAGCTTCTTCCGTTGATCTTTCAAATGCAAGCCAACCTCTACAACAACCTCAAGTTCAACCCCAACATCTACAACAACAATCAAGTACAAGTTCACCTCAACAAGCTCAAGAAAAACATTCACCACAAGCTCATCTACAACAACAACCAACATCAAGTGACCAAGGCCAAGCTTCAAGTTCTTCTCCAAGTGGTTCGGGGATGATCTTTATGGACAATACCATTCCTAATACCTCCGAGTCATCCGGATCTCATGATGATGATGATGCCCACTTCAACAACAATGAAGGTCAAGGCGAGGACCTAAACTGTGATGAAAGCCAAGAGGACCCACAAGAATCTACTCCTTTAGCCGTCACTCGCCGTGAAGATCCTATTGCAAGACACTTGCGCCTCAAGTCCCATTCTTTGAGTAATGTCATTGGTGATCTAAAGAGCAAAGTAACCACCCGGACGCAACTAGCTAACTTTTGTGAGCACCACGCCTTTGTCTCTATGGTGGAACCACTCAAAGTTAATGAAGCTCTTGAAGATCCCGATTGGCTGAATGCAATGCAAGAGGAACTCAACAACTTCAAGAGGAATGATGTGTGGACTCTTATGAAGCGACCCGATCATTGCCGCAATGTTATCGGCACCAAATGGGTCTTCAAGAACAAGCAAGATGAACATGGCATGGTCATCCGCAACAAAGCAAGATTGGTGGCACAAGGCTATTCTCAAGTTGAAGGCGTGGACTTTGGTGAAACCTTTGCACCCGTTGCAAGGCTTGAGTCCATCCGTATCCTTTTGGCCTTTGCCTCTCATCATGGCTTCAAGTTGCAACAAATGGATGTTAAGAGTGCTTTTCTTAATGGTCCTCTACATGAGGAGGTGTATGTGAAGCAACCCCCGGATTTGAGGACCCCCATTTCCCGGACCATGTCTTCAAGCTCAAAAAGGCCCTATATGGACTCAAGCAAGCTCCTAGAGCTTGGTATGAGCATCTAAAGGAGTTGCTTGAAGACCGTGGTTTCGAAGTGGGGAAAATCGATCCCACTCTTTTTACTAAGAAAGTCAATGGGGAGCTTTTCGTATGCCAACTCTATGTAGATGACATCATATTTGGCTCAACTAACACAGAATTCAATGATGAGTTTGCTATGTTGATGACAAATAGGTTTGAGATGTCAATGATGGGTGAACTCAAGTACTTTCTCGGGTTTGAGATCAAGCAAATGGCACAAGGCACCTTCATCAATCAAGAAAAGTATCTCCAAGACATGCTCAAGCGCTTCGACATGAAGGACGCCAAGGGGATTGGAACTCCAATGCATCTCAAGTGTCAACTCTCTCTTGACGAGACCGGCAAGACGGTGGATCCCAAGCTTTACCGTTCGATGATAGGTTCGCTTCTCTACCTTTGTGCCTCTCGCCCGGATATAATGTTAAGCGTTGGTATGTGTGCACGGTTTCAAGCAAGCCCGAAGGAAAGCCACGTTGTGGCGGTCAAAAGGATCTTTCGATATTTAGTTGATACCCCACACTTCGGACTATGGTACCCAAAGGACACGGACTTTTCTTTGGTTGGCTTCACCGACTCCGATTGGGCGGGCGACAAGGTTGATAGGAAGTATACATACGGAGCTTGTCACTTTCTTGGAAGATCCTTGGTGTGTTGGTCCTCGAAGAAGAAAAATTGTGTCTCCGTCTCCACCGCGGAAGCCGAGTATGTTGCCGCGGCAAGTAGTTGTGCTCAAATCTTGTGGGTGAGGCAAACCTTGCGGGATTATGGACTCGAGTATAGCAAGGTGTCTCTTTTGTGTGACAATGAGAGCGCAATCAAGATCGCCTACAATCCGGTTCTTCATGGCAAGACGAATCACATTGAGACAAGGAACCACTTCATCCGGGACCACATTGCACGTGGAGATATTGTTCTATCCTTCATTGGCACCAAGGAGCAATTGGCGGACATCTTCACGAAGCCTTTGGACGAGAAGCGTTTCATTGAGTTGAGGCATGAGCTAAATATCATTGATCCGTCGAACTTTGCTTGACCGTCGTGCGCACATACCACTCTCAAACTATATCTAGATGAAAGGCACACATGAACATAGAGGGAGTGCGGTTTAAACTTATTGAGCTATCCCTCCCCCCATAATGCATAAAGAAATCCAAAACATATGCTATTTGTCAAATAAGTGACTAATGAGCTTCATGTTGAGTTGTAGTCGTGAGTCCTAGATACATCTACGCGACCTCACACTACTACACTCTTACACGGTGGCTTCGGCCACCAACCTCCTCTTTGAGGAGTTTTTCGGTTCTTTGTGTTTCTTTGTGACCTTCTTTTTGTCCTTCTTCTTTGCTATCTTTTTCTTCATGTTTTTGGAGAACCTCATTCAAGCTTGTTTTCCCTTTTGGTTTTTGCAAGCTTGGTTGTATGTTCTTTTTCTCCATCCTTCTAGTTTCTTTACCCTTCTTTTTGGTGTTCCGATGCCAAAGGGGGAGAAGTTCCTATGTGGATGGGGACCTTTGTTGTTTGTAGCCTTGTGATCCTAGTTTCTTATCTTGTCTTTTGGCTACATCAACAACTCTATGGAGGTATCTTACGTGAGTTTGGGTATTCTCAAGGCTATGGTATGATAACTTCACCCAAATCTCCTTACATGATCTTTTGTTGCCTCCATATTGTGCATATGCTATTTGAACATGTCAATTATCCGTGTTGCATATGTGCTTGGTTTGTAAAAACTAGGGGGAGTGATGCCTCTAGAACATGTGTATTTGTATTCAAATACATATTCATAATATGCACATGTTTAGGGGGAGCTCCGTCGAGCTTTTGCAAATCTAAGTACCTCATCATAATATCGTATGTTATTGTAAAGTCTTGTGTTGTCATCAAACACCAAAAAGGGGGAGATTGAAAGAGCAAAGTCTAAACCCCGGGTTTTGTATGTTTGATGACAACACTTGAGTAATCTCACCGTGTGCCTTGAGTATTATTATTAGATTTGCAAGTACACGGTGACCTCGCTGGACACGTCAAGATCGGAAGACTGAAGCGTAGTTTATAGGTTTTACTGGTTTTGTGTGTGTATCGCGAGGTGACATGGCTGGAGAGAAAAAGGGAGAAAACCAGTTTTAGCCAGGCCGGTACTACCGGTACCTATAGCGGTAGTACCGCTACCCCTATAGGTACCGCCCCACGGTACCGCTCTGAGTTCTGTGCTGATTGACCCAGAATACGAGTTGCGGTACCTCTGCAGTACCTGGGGCGGTAGTACCGCTCACGAGCGGTAGTACCGCCCACGGTACCGCCCAGGTACCGTAACTAGTTACGGCAGTACCGCTCTGGTACCGCTCCGGTATCGCTTCGAGTCCAGTAAGGTTTGGACCCTGTTGCGGTACCTCGAGCGGTAGTACCGCTCTGCGTCCACGTGGACCAGATCTGAGGATTTTGAACTCAGGGCGGTAGTACCGCTTCCCAAAAGCGGTAGTACCGCTTAGGCGAAAACTGGACATAACGGTTGGATTTGGAGGAGCCTATTTAAGGGCCCCTTCTTCCCCAACTCGTTTTTATCTCTTCTCTCTCTCTCCTCCATTGTTGCTGAGCTTAATCCTTGAGGATCTCCCCAACCATCCAACCAATCTTGCCCAAATTTTGAGGAGTGGTGGAGGAGACCCCGATCTATAGTTCTACCAAGAGAGATTTCACCAATACTTGCTATTCCTTAGTGGAGCTTGGTGTTAGGGTTCCTATTGTGGGACATTGGAGGAAGTGCATCCATGGAGGCTAGCTTGGTGTTGTACTAGCTCCATGGGTTGTTGGGAGCCTCCTTGTGGTGTGGAGCTCGCCCCAACCTTGTGAAGGAATCACCGCCTCGACCGGTGCCTTAGTGGAGAAGGGGAGCCCCTTTGTGGAGCTCTCTCGAGGAAGAAGGTGAGGCCTTCCTTCGTGGTGTGGCCGTCTAGCCTCTTGTGTGAGGCTAGCACCTCCTCAACGCAGACGTACTCCCTTTTGTGGGAGGAACTGCGGGAAACAAACCTCGCCTCGTCTCCGCGCCTTCCGGTTGTCCCGCTCCTTACTCTTACTATCTTGTGTTGTTCCTTTGCTTGTTGCACTTGTTCTAGGATCATTGTAGGATCACCAACACCACTAAAGCAATCGTCTTTACCTTCCATTGCACTAAAATTGAAAAAGACTAAAACTTGACGTAGCAACCTTTCACCCCCCCTCTTGTTCGCTACGATCCATTCACCGGGGCCAGGCTCCGCGGCGGCAGGGGCCAGGACGGCGCGGCATGGGGCAGCGTCGACGCGACGCGCAGCTCGCAGCGGCCTTGCTCGCGTCGGGGCGAGGTGCGGCCCAAGGCGCGAGGTGGCCTGGCCCTACAGCTGTGCGGGCGGAGCTCGCCAGCGACGGCCGCCTCCGTGCAGGTGAGGCGCGGAGCGGGCCACCTCCGTGCAGGCGAGGTGAGGCGCGGGTAGAGCTCGCCAGCGTCGGCCGCCTCCGTGCAGGTGAGGCGCTGCGCGAGCGGAGTTCGTTTTAGCCGCAGCGACCTCTGGTAGTGATTAGAAAAAGGAGGAGACGGCGACAACGGACTCCATGCGATGGGCGACGGCGCAGTTCCTCCGGCGAGCCACAATCCGGCGACGGCTGGGCAAAAGTTGGAGAAAGGGGATGGAGATAGATGAGAGAGGAGGAGGAGGGAGAAATAGTTTGGATGTGTGGCTGCCAAGTGGGGTTCATCCGGACCTGTGCGGGTAGAAAAGGACACGCGAGGACGCGCGAGTTTGTCCGTGGCCACGCAAAAGCTCCCCAGATTTGCGTGAGATTTGGGTCAAACCGGACATAATTGGATGGCTGTTTTGGTACGGGTGCCTCCGATGAGAGCTGTTTTTACCCAAACGGACGCATACGGACCAAATGGAGCGCTACGTTGGAGATGCCCTTAGTGCTTGATCTGTGTGCCCATGAAACCGGATTCCATCTAAGTTCTACTTATAGTACATTTTGCCTTTCTTATGCAAGTTTTTGGGATCTAGACGGGATCCCACCTAACATCTCGAGTGTTAGTTCGTACTAGTTATTTTTTTTGGAAAAGATAACCAACCATTATTACTGCAAAGTATTATTCACTACAACAATAGTGCACTCCAATAAGTACTTTGAAAACCAACATTATAAGATTATATCAATCACTTATGTATAATCCTATTATGTCAAAAATATCAATTGATGATACCTTGTACAACCTTCTGAAGATGGCTAGAGTCTATTATAGCCCGCTCCTCCGGTTGAACTAAGGATAACCTACGGGCAAACCGACATGTGGATAACATGTGAGACATTAAAAACCTATTGTTCTTAAATAATTTAATTGTGATGCTTTCAAATAACGCAACAAAGAGTGCACCCCACGAGGATTTGTGCCTTTTGGTTGTTGCTAAGACCTTCGAACTAGTTACCAAACATATTTGTAACACTAGTCGGAGGTGGGAGATTAAAGTAACAAATACCTTACGACGTAGTAAGCATGCAAAATGGATAAGAAATAACGCTTCTTATTTCATCTTTATCACAAAAATAACTCTTCTTATTTCATATTTATCACAAAAGTAATGCTTCTTGTTTCCATTCTATCTATGTTTAGCTAGATTGATTAGCAAGATACCACCAAAAAATATTCATCTTTACTAATACCTTCAGTTTTTAAATAAACTTCTTGCGAAATTTAAGTCTATGGTTCATCATACTATCATACATAGATTTAACAATATGCTTGTAGCGCGCAACTTCCATAAAAAAACTTGCTAATGAAATGAGGGTAATATATTGGTGCATGTTGTCATTATTATTGCAATTATCACAAAGAGACTATACTCCAATAAGTAATTGAAAACCAACACTACAAGATTACATCAATCACTTATGTATTGGTAATCCTATTATTAGGTCAATCATATCATTTAAGATACATGCGCAAACTTCTCGAGATGGTTGGAATCCATTATAGTGCACTCCTGATTTTGAAACATGAAGTGTTCCTCAAGTTGACATGGAAGGCATTAGGACCCTGAAATTGCTTCCATACATTTTTTAATCTTATTATGATTTGGAAATAAACTTTTAAGGATGCGGAATACTCATGATTCAGGATGACTCTGAGAAAATACATATATATGCTGATGTATTCAACTGTAAATCTAGAAATTGACCCATTACATACTTAGGCACTCCTATTATGCCGGAAGAACAAGAGTAGTAGAGATGACATTTGTGTAGGAAAAGATTAAGAAATGTATGGTTGGATGGGAGGAGCTATGTCTATTAGTGGAAGGGTAGCCAAAATAGATGTGTGCTTAGCAAACAGTGAAATATTATCTAGTGTGATGGAAGCTAATCTGTAAGCCGAGAAGCAAGGGTGATTTCTTCAGAAGTTCAACATTAGCCTCATGTGCAAGTGGTGTTTGTAATTTGAAAATTAATAAGTCCCTTGGAAAGATTTCATGAGAAGGAAATACCTCGGAGATGCATGCATTTTGGTGCTAGGCATAAAAGAACGGGTTCTGCTCTATGGACTGATATGTTGCATATAAAAGAGTTGTATCTCAGTGGTAGAAAAATGCAGGTTGGTTATGGTGCCAAAAAAGCTTCTAGAGAGATTACTAGCATGGCTTCAACCCACTCGAGGAAAAAATTATTGACTTGTTTGAGATCCGTAATGAGAAAGAGTCGACCGTTGTAGATGCTGCTAGATATATGGTGTTTCATATTTGGAAGGTTGCCACTTGGATATCTGCAAGAACAAATGATAGGTTTGCATAAAATGGTGTGTACTAGTGTACTCCCTCCTTGTGTGGGTAACCCTGAAGAGCCCCCGGAGGCTACAAAATCCCACATTCTTCTCTCAGCCCCCTCGCAAAGAAAAGAGCCTTTTTCTTATGGATAGAATTTTCTCCCTCGAGGATGGAAAGGTCCACAATCACTTCACAAGCTCCACAAAAGAGAAGTATAGGCCTCTTCACAATCTTCCATGCAGAGTCACCATGGCACACCAAGCTAACTAGGAGGTCGCCTTCCAAGAGCAACAATCTCATGACCTCTCACTAGAACAAATCGTAATGGAGAGATCAACACTATGAAGAATGCAAAGCAAGACCACCAAGGAAGCTCAAATCCTTCATTCTAAAATTCCACAAAAGCAACAAATGCTAGGGAGGAATTAGAGATGAAGAACAATGGATAAAGTTAAGACATGAGTAAGATTTATATCCAATGAGTTCCCCTCACTTAGTGGAGTAATGGATTGGTGGGATTGTGGATCTACATATCCTCTTCCAAACACCTCAAAAAGATGCAATGATCATTGGTGAAATTGGAGAATACTCAAGATTTTGGAGGTTAAAAATGGTGGGTAAATTCATGCTCAAAAGCTTTTGGGAAAGAAAACCCTTTGTTAACCCCTCAAGAGAAGTGATTGTTACAGTTTTTGTTCCACCTGGTAAATAATCCAGAAAAATTTCTCGCCTTCGTACCAGGATAAGCCAGTAGCTAATGTTTTGCTCATAACAACTGGTATCAATCCAAAAATAGTTCCGAGCGTCCGGTACAAAATTCATAAAAAACTGAAACTGGAAATCAAACCCCCAAAACAACAATACCTTCCGTATGAAAAACACAAAAACTTTTGCATATGAACTCCGTTTTTTATGATCTTGAGCTTGTTTTGAAGATAACAACAAGATCTAAAACTTTATGCAAATAAAAAATAGTACCCCTGTCCATTTTTAGATGTTAAAAGTTTGCCTAAATTCAAATGTATGTAGACACTCTTTAGGATGTAGATACATTCAAACTTAGACGAATCTACCGACATGCATTAATAGACAGAGGGAGTAATTAAAGTGAGATAAAATACCAATAGTGGTCATGTCGGAAGCCTCCCAAGATAAAAAAAAAACCAGTAAAACCTCTAATCCAAAAAAAAATAGAAGATGGATACAAACTTTTTTTTTCTCGATAAACTTGGACTTATTGAAAAGCTAGACACAAGCTTAAAACCTTCACACATAGAAACACCAAGAATCAATAAAATATGAAGATGCAAGTAGGCAAATGATTGCACTCCTTATGACGATGTGATCAACTTATTTAACCGAAATCCCCTCTTAATAATGTTGCTATCTATCCTATAAACCGATCTTCCAATAAACATCTTCATACCGGTAAAAGTAAAACCTAGCACGGATATACCTTTTCGTTGTGTATCCCCCTTGATCTTAATGAAGACACTTTGTACTTCCTTCAAGCCGGAATGTTGTACTTGATCATTGTTGTTTAGGGAAGACTCTTGCCACCACCCCATACACCTTTAGGGACAACTTTATTACAACGCGTCTTCACATTCCATTATCACCAAATGAACTACAAGCTTCAATTATCTTGAACTTGCACTTCTCAACTTTGATGGTCATCAATACTTGATGATATCATCTCACGGGATCTATATAAGCTCCCCGTTGATGCATACCTATGGAACCCATATAGACAACATCGAATAAACCTCGGTGATCAGATGGGTATGTGAGCACGCATCCCCTGTCTGACACGTGTGTAACGCTGTTAAGTAAACGTTAATTGCAGTTCGTGGGCCCTACCCACCGCTTATCTCCCCCTTATCTCTTTCCTTCGTCTCGTTTCCCAATTCCTCTTCCCGACCTCCCGATTCCCCCAACCTCGCCCAGCCCCCGAGGCCTTGACCCGATACCGGCAGCTCATGGAGCCAAAGGACGGAGATCCAATCCAGGAGGCGGAACGACGGCTAATGCAACTCCTTTCAGGCGCGCATCCCAGACGAGAGGGGTGTGCTGGTGAGCAGCTTCCACTGGCTGGAGCCCACGGCCTGAAGGCGCTCCCCGGCGGCGTCTGCGTACCCGGCTAGTGATCCTGCGTTCCGGACGGGAGGAGCGTCGTGTTCCTCTCTTCGGCACTTTGGCAGATCCTGTCCCAAATCACGTGTCCTCGACCGGCGGACGATGAGAGGCGGTCTGTGGCGGCGCCAGGCGGCACAGGAGAAGGCTCCAGCGGACGATGAGTGGCGGTCGGTGGCGGACGCCGGCAGTCGCTGGTGGCCGGCGAGTTTCATGGCCTCGCTACTCAGGGAGGAAGTGGAGGAGTGCAGGTGCTAGTGGGCATGATTAGAGGACAACGAAGTCGGGTCAGTTTTTTAATAATACGGCAACAGGCAGAAAAGGCATTGACGCTGTGTAGTCGCCGTGAGACATAAAATGAATCTCAACGCTGATCTAACGATACTTAGGCCATGCTCATGTACCCATGTGATCACTGAATGCACTCTCTAGACAAGAGAGACACATATATAATGAGTTAGTTCATCTTTATACAAACTTCGTCGAACTTAAAATAATTTAATTTAGTGGAAGGAGTAGTACAAAAGCTTCATTCGTTAATTAATTATCGAAAAACAAACCACGAGGAGTAGCTAAGATTTGGTCGGCATGCATCTGAACCTCGAGCCATGCCTGCCGATCCTATCCTAGCCTGGCACACACCGAGCATCGTTTTGCTTTCAACGTTGCCCTACACAGGTACGACAACCAACACAAAACATCACCAGACAGCAGGTGATTTATTCTGAAACCAAACGTAGAACCGCTACTAACAAATGTAGCAGCAGCGGACACGTATGTATAGAACGCAAAAGCAGCTATCGCGCCATAGTACTTCACTTCTTGCAGACCAGCCCGGCGCTGCCCTTGCCGCTGCCGCACATTGTGTCGGCCGGCTCCTGGATCAGGCCCACCTCCCCGAGATCCTCGCCGGCGAAGCGCGCCACCTCGCAGTCCGTCCCGAAGATGTTAGACACCTGGTACTTCCCGGCGCCTCCCATCACCGGGATCTTGGCGCCCATGTCGACCCCGGCGCTGACGTAGTCGGAGCGGTAGGTCTGGCCGAGCACGCCGTGCACGTCGGCGCTGATGGAGTGGAACTTGAAGGCGACGTTGAGGTGTGCGAGGCTGTCGTCGGCGGTGAGGCCGTAGCCGTGGACCCTCGAGTCCTCCTCGGTGACCGGCACCGCGTTGGCGACGATGCGGAACCGCCCGTCGAGGCGCACCACCACGCCATTGGCCGCGCCGGTGCGGAAGACGGATAGTGCGGGCGCGGAGGCCGGGCTCCAGCTAGCTGCCGGTGCGGCGTCGAGCTCGACGGGCAGGCCGTCGAAGGTGATTGCGAGGCGGTCGACGGCGCTGTTCCAGGTGACGGTCCGCTTGACGCCGAGGTAGAGGCGGTGGCCGCCGAAGCGGATGCCGAGCGCCTGCACCCAGGTGAAGTCCCGTGCCCCCTGCTCGTTGCGCTTGCCGATGAAGTGCGCGTTGATGTGCAGGTTGGAGTCGGAGAGGAGGCAGAAGTCGGCGTCCCTGCGGCCGTGGAAGAGGAACTTGTTGCCGTCGCCGCCGACGAAGCGCGGGTCGTGGCACTCCGTGCCGCTCAGATCACAGACTGACAGACTGTGATCGCGCGGTTCCGATTCAAGCAGCGCAGCACCAAACATACAACACCATCGATCCGATCGGTCAGAAACTTAGAACTGCAAGAGGAATGCAGCGTGAAAAGTACTAGTGCTATGCGTGTTCTTACTGCAGACGAGCTTGCAGGTGAGGCAGTCCAGGTAGCAGAGGTCGCGGCAGTCGCGGGGGCACTGGCGCGCCTGGAGCGTGCACGCCGGTGGCAGGGTGTCCTGCTCCGGGTTGCTGCGGTCGTAGCAGCTCACCCAGTAGGGCGACGCGCCGGGGCTCAGGTAGACGGGTACCACGTCGCGGTCCCACATGCTGGGGCGCTCTGGCTTGCCGACCGCGGCAACGAGGAATGCGGCGGCGCAGGCGAGCACCGCCACCGCGCACGGGCGCCGGGCAGCCATCACAAATGCCTGAGGGTCTCTGGGTGAAGCATATGCGAGTGGCGCCCGCGCTGAACGCCTTCTTGCTTCCACTAAACGAGTGTCATCGGAACCACGCATGGCTTTTCAGCCTATAAAGTCAAGGGGATAACTTGGGTAGGATCCCGCTTTAGATAGGATCTATGAGATCGATTTTTTTTTGCACAAGAAACATGTTCAAATATTCTCAAAAAGAATGACAACACACATCTGTGTTATAGATGCGACACCAAAAATTTGCTGCTTCAAATTCGATCTACATTTAGAGATTCAAAAAAGATAAGTTTGGGAGTGAATAGTGTGAAATACTATTCACCCAAGGTTGACACTATTCACAACAGAATTTGTCTTTTTTGTTTCTCTAAATGTAGATAGAGTTTTGAGCTAAAACTTTTTGGTGTTCTAAATACAGATTATAGATATGTTGTAAACTTTTTTCCTGATTTTTTCGCTTTTGTAAATATGATTTTTATGAACTGATCCTATGATCTCAGCTAAGGAGCTGATCCTATACAAGTCTCCCCCAACTGCCTTCGATGGATCCATCGCTCGGCCGGATGCCCTCACCACATGAAACGATTCAAACCTTCCCATCAAGTGGCGGAGCAAGTAAACATGAAACGATTCAAACCTTCCCATCTAGTGGCGGAGTCCGGACATCAACCATGTGTAGTCAGCTTGAAATTGTGTAGTCAAACATATACATATATTTGTATGGTTTTTTAATTTTTTTTTTCATACTTTCAGCTTGTACTGCAAAAAATTATCTCGCTGTGTGCCCATGAAGTGGGATCCCATCTAAGTTCTACTTATAGTGCATTTTGCCTTTTTTGCAAATTTTTGGGATCTAGATGGGATCCCACCTGACACCTCGAATGTTAGTGTGGTAGTTTTTGTTCTTTTTTGGAAAGGGTAACCAGCCATTATTATTGCAAAGTCTTATTCACTACAACAAGAGTACACTCCAATAAGTAATTGAAAGCCAGCATTATAAAATTATATCAATCACTTGCGCATAATCCTATTATGTAAAAAATATCGATTGAAGATACCTTGTACAACCTTCTCAAGATGGTTAGAGTCTATTATAGCCCGCCCCTCCGGTTGAACTAAGGATAACATATGGGCGAACATACATGTGGATAACATGTGAGAAATTTAAAACTTATTGTTGTCAAAATAATTTAGTTGTGTATTTCTAAATAACACAACAAAGAGTGCATCCCACGAGGATTTGTGCCTTTTGGTTGTTGCTAAGACCTCCCAACTAGTTACCAAACATATTTGTAACACTCGTCGGAGGTGGGAGATTAAAGTAACAAATACCTTACACCGTAGTAAGCGTGCAAAATGGATAAGAAATAACGCTTCTTATTTCATCTTTATCACAAAAATAACTCTTCTTATTTCATCTTTATCACAAAAGTAACGCTTCTTGTTTCCATTCTACCTATGCTTAGTTAGATTTTCCTTGATTAGCAAGATACCACCAAAAAATATTCACCTTTACTAGTACCTTTAGTTTTAAAATAAAATTTTAGCGAAAGTTAAGTCTATATGGTTCATCATACTATGATACATAGATTTAACAATATGCTTCTAGCATGTAACTTCCACAAAAAACTTGCTGATGAAGTGAGGGTAATCTGTGCAGTAGTTATTATTATTGCAATTATCACAAAGATACTATACTCCAATAAGTAATTGAAAATCAACACTACAAGATTGCATCAATCACTTATGGATTGGTAATACTATTATTAGGTCAACCGTATCATTTAAGATACCCGTGCAAGCTTCCCGAGATGGTCGGAATCCATTATAGTCCACTCCTAATTTTGAAATCTGAAGTGTTCCTAAAATTGACATATAAAAGGTATTAGGGCCCTGAAGTTGTTGCCATACATTTATAGTTTGATTTTGAAATAAACTTTGAGAAAAAATAAATACTCATGATTCAGGATGACTCCCAGAAAATGCAGATGTGTATGCTGATTTATTCAACTGTCAATCTAGAAACTGGCCCATTACACTCCTACTATGACGGAAGAACAACAGTAGTAGAGATGAAATTTGTGGAGAAAAATATTAATAAATGGATGGTTGGATGGGAGGAGCTATGTCTATTGGTGGAAGGGTACCCAAAATAGATGCGTGCTTAGCAAACAGTGAAATATTATCTAGCGTGATGGAAGCTAATCTATAAGCCTAGAAACAAGGGTGGTCTCATCAAAAGTTTAAAATTAGCCTCATGTGCAAGTGGTGTTGGTAACTTGAAAATGAGGAAGGCCTTGGAAAGATTTCATGAGAATGAAATACCTGGGAGATGCAGTCATTTTTGGTGCTAGGCATAAAACAATGGATTCTACCCTCTGGACTGATATGCTGCATGTAAAAGAGTTGTACCTCGGTGGTAGAAAAATGCAGGTTGGTTATGGTGCTAAAAAATCTTCTAGATATATTACTAGCATGGCTTCACCCCACTCGAGGAGAAATAATTTACTGACTTTTTTGAGATCTGTAATGAGAAAGAGTTGACAGTTGTAGATGCTGCTAGATATATACGATGTTTCATATTTAGAAGGTTGTCACTTGGAGATCCGCAAGAACAAATGATAGGTTTTCATAAAATGGTGTGTACTAGTGTACTCATTCCTGGTGTGGGTAACCCTGAAGGACCCCTGGCGAGGCTACAAAATCTCACATTCTTCTCTCAGCCCCCTCACGAAGAAAAGAGCCTTTTTCTTATGGATATCGTTTTCTCCACTCGGGAATGGAAAGGTCCACAACCACTTCACAAAGCTCCACAAAGGAGAAGTATAGGCCTCTTCACAATATTTCATGCAGAGGTCACCATGGCACACCAAGATAACTAGGAGGTCGCCTTCCAAGAGCAACAATCTAATGATCTCTCACTCGAACAAATCGTAATGGAAAGATCAACACTATGAAGAATGCAAAGCAAGAACACCAAGGATGCTCAAATCCTTCATTCTAAAATTCCACAAAAGCAACAAATGCCAGAGAGAAATTATAGATGAAGAACAATGATTAAAGTCAACACATGACTAAGGTTTATATACAGTGAGTTTTCCTCACTTAGAGGAGGAATGTATTGGTGGGATTGTAGATCTACATATCCTCTTCCAAACACCTCAAAAGATGCAATGATCATTGGTGAGATTGGAGAATACTCAAGCTTTTGGAGGTTAACAATGGTGGCTAAATTCATGCTCAAAAGATTTTGGGAAAGAAAACCCTTTGATAGCCCCTCAAGAAAAGTGATTGTTACAAGTTTTGTTCCATCTGGTAATGAATCAGGAATTATTTCTCGCCTTCGTGCTAGGATAAGCCAGTAGCTAATATTTCGCTCGTAAGAACTGATATCAAATCCAAAAATAGTTCCGAGCATCTGATACAAATTTCATTAAAAAATCAAACTGAAAATCGTATGAAAAACATAATAACTGTTGCATATGAACTCCATTTTTTTTATGATTTTGAGCTTGTTTTGAAGATAACAACAAGATATAAAACTTTATGCAGAGAAAAATAATAATTAAAGTGAGATAAATACCAAGAGTGGTCATGTCGGAAGCCTCTCAAGATGAAGAACCGATAAAAATCTCTAAATCCAAAAATAAAATAGAAGATGCATACGAATTTCGTTTTCGATGAACTTGGACTTATTGAAAAGCTAGACACAAGCTTAAACACGTCACATGTAGAAACACCAAGAAGCAATAAAATATGAAGATGCAAAGTATGCAAATGATTGCACCCCTTATGATGATGTGATCAAGCTATTCAAGAAATCCTCTTTTAATAATGTGGCTATCTATCCTATAAATCAATTTTCCAATAAACATCTTCATACCGGTAAATGTAAAACCTAGCATGGATATACCTTTTCATTGTGTACCCCGCTTGATCTTAATGAGGCCACTTTGTGCTTCCTTCAAGCCGGAATATTGCACTTGATCATTGTTGCTTAGGGAAAACTTTTGCCCTCACCCCATACATCACTAGGGATAACTTTATTACAACACATCTTTACATTCCATTATCACCAAATGGACTGCAAGCTTCAATTATCTTGAACTTGTACTTCTCAACCTTGATGATCATCAATACTTGATGACATCATCTCACGGGATCTATATATAAGCTCCCCGTTGATGCATACCTATGAAACCCACATAGACAACACAGAGACACATATAGAGATAATGCGTTAGTTCATCTTTATACAAACTTTGTCAAACTTAAAATAGTTTAATTTAGTGCGAAAGTAGAATATGGATTATACTTAAAAGGGAAGAAGTAGTACAAAGACTTCATTGATTAATAGTTATCGAAAAAACAAACCATGAGGAGTAGCTAGCTAAGATTCGGTCGGCATGCATCTGAACCTCAAGCCATGCCTGCCGATCCTATCCTAGCCTAGCACACACCGAGCATCGTTTTGCTTTCAACGTTGCCCTACACAGGTAGTCAGGTACGACGACCAACACAAAACATCACCAGACAGCAGGTGATTTATTCTGAAACCAAACGTAGAACCGCTACTAACAAATGTAGCAGCAGCGGACACGTATGTATAGAACGCAAAAGCAGCTATCGCGGCATAGTACTTCACTTCTTGCAGACCAGCCCGGCGCTGCCCTTGCCGCTGCCGCACATGGTGTCCGCCGGCTCCTGGATCAGGCCCACCTCCCCGACATCCTCGCCGGCGAAGCGCGCCACCTCGCAGTCCGTCCCGAAGATGTTGGACACCTGGTACTTCTCAGCGCCTCCCATCACCGGGATCTTGGCGCCCATGTCGACCCCGGCGCTGACGTAGTCGGAGCGGTAGGTCTGGCCGAGCACGCCATGCACGTCGGCGCTGATGGAGTAGAACTTGAAGGCAACGTTGAGGTGCGCGAGGCTGTCGTCGGCGGTGAGGCCGTAGCCGTGGACCCTCGAGTCCTCCTCGGTGACCGGCACCGCGTTGGCGACGATGCGGAACCGCCCGTCGAGGCGCACAACCACGCCGTTGGCCGCGCCGGTGCGGAAGACGGAAAGCGCGGGCGCGGAGGCCGGGCTCCAGCTGGCTGCCGGCGCGGCGTCGAGCTCGACGGGCAGGCCGTCGAAGGTGACGGCGAGGCGGTCGACGGCGCTGTTCCAGGTGACGGTCCGCTTGACGCCGAGGTAGAGGCGGTGGCCACCGAAGCGGATGCCCAGCGCCTGCACCCAGGTGAAGTCCCGTGCCCCCTGCTCGTTGCGCTTGCCGATGAAGTGCGCGTTGATGTGCAGGTTGGAGTCGGAGAGGAGGCAGAAGTCGGCGTCCCTGCGGCCGTGGAAGAGGAACTTGTTGCCGTCGCCGCCGACGAAGCGCGGGTCGTAGCACTCCGTGCCGGTCAGATCACACACTGTTTTTTCATGCAGCAGCGCAGCAACAACAAACACACGGTCGAAGCGATCGGTCAGAAACTTGAGCTGCACAAAGGAGAATTCAGAGATGGATATGAATCGATCGGGTACTTACTGCAGACGAGCTTGCAGGTGGGGCAGTGCACGTAGCAGAGGTCGCGGCAGCCGCGGGGGCACTGGCGCGCCGTGATCCTGCAGTCAGGCTCCTTCGCCGCCGGGTTGCTCCGGTTGTAGCAGCTCACCGTGGTGAGCGGCCCGCCAGGGCTCATGTACACGCGCTGTATATCGGGGTCCGTGAGGATGGGATTGGTATCCAACGGCTTGCCGCTCGGGTCCGCCGGCTGGGCGCCGACGACGGCAACGAGGAACGCGGCGGCACAGGCGAGCAGCGCCACCGCACACGGGCGCCGGACAAACGCCATGACTGGTAGTAGCTGAGGTATGCGAGCTGGTGGAGTGAAGAGGATGCGAGTGATGATCTGGTGGTCCAAGGCGCAGAACGCCTTCTTATAGCACGCATTGCCTCTGACTAACCGAGTGTCGTCGGAGCCACGCATGGCTTTCCACCTATGAAGGCAACTGTCCTCAATGGCTCCGTCGCTCGGCCGGCTGCCCCCGCCACATGAAACGATTCCACGCTTGCCATCCCGGCCAACGCCGGCGAGGGAACGGTTGATGAAATCTGGGGCCTTGTTCTCGGCCTTGGCGTCGAGTGTCATCCGCTCTATGTTACTGGCACATGCACAGCAGAATCTGCATGGTCAGCTTGGGCAAGACAGCTCAACGACCCTGCTTATCTTTACTAAGAAACCAAGATTCGGATTTAACATGGTCACTGACAATTCCAGGAAATCAGCAAAAAAATCTAAGGATATATACGTGATCTTGAGTAGAACAAGACATGAGCAGGGTGTAATCTTCAGGGGGAAAACGTAAGCCACACCTTACAGGAACATGTTCGCATCTAGCCGTCTATGTTAAACAGAGTCCTAGTGGTTATTTTGCTTCAGGAAGCTGCTCAGTTGTGATTCGTTCCGTTACATCTGGATCAATGATGAAGTGGATCAATGATGAAGGTTAACCATAGCAGCTTCAGTACTATCCTGGTTGAGTGCATCTGCTTGGTTACTCCATTCATAAACAAAACAATCCAGACTGTCGTTAACGTACATCTGCAGAACAGAGGGACGCGATCTAGTAGTAGTAGCTCATTTCAATTCTCAAAGAGGAGGGGCGATCTAGCATAACATTCGTGGGTAATTCAAATGGTATCTTCAAGGTTTCAAGTCCATCTATTTCCACAGATTTAAATCAAATGTGCAGCTGCGTATAGGCGAACCCACTGGTTTAGCAGACACAAAATGTTGCTTTGGGGTAGAATAACACAGCGACAAATGGTTGCATGACATTGCCATAGACATGCCATAAGTTACAATTGTTTTGCAAGTCAGAAAAATTGTGCTAACGTACTAAAAGAACCACCTCTTCTTAGCTGCAGGTGCTGTGCCTTCCACTGGATCAGGAGAACTTGGCTTCTCTCTTTTCGCCATTCCATTGTTCAGCGCTTCCAATCTCTTTCTGAAGACAAAAAAACAGCAACATGATAAAAAAAATTGAAAAATGGAAATAAAGTGCATTTTGCCCTTCAAATGGTGTACTTTTGTTTGGACTAAGCATTGAAACACTTTCCTAGTCTCTAGCGGTATATGAGACACAGCTCCCAGATGCCACAAAAGGTGTATGGTATGCTACCTTACACAAATTCCCAACAAAAAAGAACAGTTGCAAGCATCACAGGAGAAATTAAATGTAATACGAACAAATGGAGAACAAAAGACAGACATTGTATTCCATCGCAAACACGCATGGGAGACACCTCCCATTTTGATATCAACATGAAAACATAATAAATGGCTTCCAGATGGAAACTGTATCTCCTAAACTGCATACTAGACAATCTTTCTTGACCATAAAGCAAATGAGAGAAGCCCTGATACCTCTGTTTGCATGTTTGCATTTACTAGTTGCATCAATCATCTAGATTTGAGTTAGGAGCTATAGACTTTAATGAAGTATGTCTTGTCAATAATAAGAAAGGTATAAGCACCGTGGCACCCTAGGTTCTCACAGTTCACTATTCATTTGTACAAACCAGGTCTTTCAATTGTTAAACAGTTACCTTGTATCGCCAAGCTGTCCATGCAAGCTCCATCGTTGGCGAAATCCTTCCATACCCTGAAGTCCACTTGCAAGAATCATACGCCTGAAATAAAATTAGAAGCTCATATGCAAGCAGAAATCAAGAAACTGCAATTGTGGGAATAAACATGCATCTAACAAAATAAATGTATCTTGGCAACAAAGAAGTGCCCATCAAATCAGAAGACTGTAAATCCATTCAGTAGGATGCGGAAGTCTGGTCACGAGGTGCTTTTACAAGTTCCTTCCTTTTGGAGAAGTAGTGCTGGCCACAAGTCAGTAAGATACGATAACAAGTGCAACTTATGGGAAGCCAGAACAAATATTTGGCATGCATAATAGGGAGGCCAAGCAAGCTCCTGCTAGCAGCCTGTTAAGCAGAACCATGCCCTATCGCAGATGTCAAAGAACACCCCTGGCTGAAGGGCTGTAACTGATCAACAAAAAAGTGATAAAACAGAAGCGTGCTGTAAGAGCTTTTTACATAACCTTTTCAAGAAAACTAAAACCCTCCATGGACTAAAGTATATTATTCAATGGCCCACAAGAATATTAGATAGATATATCTCAAAAACAGCTAGCCTCCTGCCTCCCTCTCAACAAGATAACCAATTAACCTGTGCTCGAAGCTTGCCAGCTTGCTAACTGGTTCTCCCTCACTCCATCCCTCTCACTCAACAAGCTAACCAAATAACGTCAGTTGTCTGGTACTTCATAGGTTTAAGCTCATCCTGGCTCTTTTCCTACACTAAACCTTGCTAACTGGGTCCAACAGGCAAATCGTCCAACAGTCCAAGTATGAACAAAATGGCGTTTCAGTGTGTTAGCACCAAATGACTGCAAGGCACGAAATTTAAACTAAGCATAGGAAGCTATTATGCCATCAAGTACTTATGTACATTGTCATGACAAGTTGTACAATTTAATTCTTTTATGACAATGACATAGGAAAACAAGATGTAGACAATAGACTTCCCATTTCTTTCTATGGAGATGAAAAAGGAGAAAAAATATATGAAGACTGACAATTTCCACTTTAAACATTAGAGGTACCTATAATGTTGCATTATAAAGATATCGAAGGGGCAGAAGAAATCTCCCAACATTTCTTCACTCTTTATCTAGTTGCTGATTTTTTTTCGATAAAGGATGCTTTATTACTTTAATAAGCAATTACATCCAGCCTCTGCATAACCAGGATGCACACAGCCGTTTTGTATCTAGTTGCTGATGTAGATTAGAAAAAAGCCCTGAAGGTAAGTGAATTTTACATATGTCCAGGCAATGGACCAGATTACTAGGGTTTATAAATTTCAAAGAATTTTTTTCCTTGAAGCTTAATATACAAACTTTAATACGTCTATTAACCGCTTCTAATAACTGGAGATGCTATTGTAATATATCTGCAACAAAGAGCATCAGCACTAAGGTCACCTTTCAAGCAGTGTGAGTTCTGACTGGAGTTGCGTGACCCTTTCCTTTGCTGCTTCAAGAGGCATCGACACACCCAATTTATATTCACTATCCTGGAGCCGCTCCCTTATTTCCTTATCCTATAAAAGTAAGACAGACAATGGCACACAGTTGGTTAAACAGGTAAGGGAATCAAGCTACAGCTTCAGATTGGTTAATATAACTGACCCGTTTCGCAATACATTGTTGGTATAGCACAATTTCGTCTTGACAAAATGGCTCAATATCATTGATTTGCAGGCCTGGATCACAGAAATATATTTTCTTCATACGTTTTACATATGGAAAAGGACAAACGTGTTGGGACATGAGAGCAAATAGTTACTCACACAGGAAAAGATTCTTGAGGATACCATCGCAAAGCTCAACTCCTTCGAGGACATGCGATGCAATTTCTTTCGGTACGACAGGGGAAGGCGGCCCACGCATAAGATCATCGCCGACCAGAATGGTCTCTTCCATCGTTTCTTGTTTATCGACTGTTGAAAAAGGCCCACTGACACCATGAGCAGAAGCAGCAGCCAACTAGAAACTAGATTCTAATTCCCACACAAATCAGCCAAAGGAGCATCCTTTAAGTACCCAGAGTTTTACCAACTTTCTTTTTGTTATTTAGTTCAGAAAAGAAAAACTCTGTTCAGTGTGCTGAAACACAATGTGGGTGACGCTCTCTCTTCTCTCGTTGAGCAATGAAATATCTGTACTCTGCAACTATAACCTCACTGTCCTGAGTCCTCGTTGTTAAGGTTTCTTCGTCAAAGATTAACTAGGCTCGCCTCGAAGATACCACATGCCGGAAAGGCACGCATCAAGATTTGGCACCGTAACTACTAATCAGATTAACAATCATCCTAGGCCCACACTATTGCTGAATGCTCATCCTCACTAAACCACAATATACCACAAAACCACGACAAGAATTATGAAATGGAGGGAGTAGTAGATAGGAAATGGGAGTGGAGCCAGCACACACATACCATCCATGGTGGCCTAGCAACTCTTCACGCCGGCAATAAGCCCGAAGCAGCTAATACTGATCAACTTCCTGCATCCAGCCAAACAGAAGAGAAAAGTTAGGCTCGGGTTCTTCGTACAACACAAAGCAGAAGGAATGACTACCAGAGCTGCTGCTGCGCCGCGGCGAAATGAATCAAAACACGGTGTACAGATGAACCGGCCCTCAGAGCTGCTAAGTACCTTTCCTCCTGCTCTGACCGGGTAAAACACCGTGGACCAAGCGCCGGCGATTCGTCGGCCTGTACTCCTCCACGACACCTACCGTCAAACATTCCATCAAACACCTCACGTGCAAGAACACACGGCTCCCAAATTGGGGCAAAATCGTCTCAGCCAAACCAGGGGAAACGGGAGAGGGTGCTCACCGCGTTGCCGTTGCCGCCGGTTGGATCGTCTGTCGCCGGAGCTCGTCCAATTGGTGGGTCTGCCGCTTGTCGTGGCAACCAGCGGCGCGCCGGGACACCAGAGGGAAGGAAGAAGGAAGAAGGTTTATGGCTGAGAGCCACTCGTGGGCTTTCTCCTGCATCAAGCAGACACAAAGTACCGGTTGACTGGCTTCCCGGCCCATTAACTCTAAATGGGCCTTACCTTTAGTGGACCAAGTAGCAGCCCAAAGGCCCATGATTTACTCCGCGTCGATCAGAATGGATCGACGGCTGAGAAGGCAAGTGCCGGAGCTAGGGCACGGAATCCGCCGTCCGATGGAAAATGGACGGCGCCGATCGCAGCGCGACCCGGGAGCGAGCTGTATAAATAGGCAGCTCAGCCGCGCACACGAGAACCCTTCCTCGCAGAAACCCTAGAGATCACTCGAGCTCCCCGCCGCCGCCGCCCCAGCGACCCCAGCTCTCTCCCTCGCCGATCCAAGTAATTCCTCGCTGACCCTCTCATGTTGCATCTCCTTGTTACGATCTTGTTACTCGATGTCAAATATGTATTCCTGCGAATGGTATCGATGTGCTCTTCTAGATTTTGTTTTTTGATGAAATGGATGATAGATTATAGATGGGTTTGGTTGGGTTGTTCTGCTTGCTCTAGATTTCGGGGTGTATCACGATGTTTGTTCGTTTAGTTTCGTGTTTGAGTTGCTGCAGGTAGAAATGTGTTCGTTATCTTCCTAGATCTAATACTGCGTTATGGTTCGTTTAAGATTTTATCGGCATAGCCGAGTACGCCGAGGCTGCACTGCAAGGTGTACCTTGTAAAACCACTAGATGTATAAACATGTAGCTTGGACTAGGTTAAATATTTCGTTCTGTTTACTTGTTTAGGATGTTTTACTACACATACCTCAAGACATGATTACCTAGTCTGTTATCAGTTATATGAAGTCACGTTTGCTGAGAATTGCATTACTTTTTCAGGATGAAGTACATCGCTGCGTACCTGCTTGCCTACCTCGGTGGCAACTCCTGCCCCTCTGCAGAGGACCTGACCTCCACCCTGGAGTCAGGTAATGTTGTCAGGCCCATTTTACCTAGCAGTCAAATGTTGAGAGCCTGATGAAACTTTCTGTCCTGCTGTTATATCATGATGCTACTAGTTTGTTTTTCTACTTCCATCAATCTGTTCTATGATAATGTCAAGTAAACCTTCAGTCACTATGAACTATGCTTAGTAGTAGTACACTTCAGTTTACTTGAGAGTATGGCATCTTAGTTAGACCAATGAACGTTTACATTAGGTGACATTAACCTATTGTTACATTGAAATGCAATGTTACCGAATATAACCTTTTTTGTGCAATGGTGTCATCTAATTTAAAGTTGTTCCTATGCATTGCAGTTGGTTGCGAGATTGACGCTGAGAGGCTGGAACTCTTGCTGTCCCAAGTGAAGGGCAAGGACATCACTGAGCTCTTGGCTGCTGGTAGGGAGAAGTTTGCTTCAGTTCCAAGCGGTGGTGGTGGTGCTGCAGTTGCTGCAGCTGCTCCCACCAGTGGCGGTGCTGCTCCTGCAGCTGAGTCCAAGAAGGAAGAGAAGGTCGTTGAGAAGGAAGAGAGCGATGATGTAAGAATACTGTTCTCACCTTTTTACCAACTTCATCTTGTATAATCCATCGTCAGAACTTGTGGATTTGCACTTGATATTATCCTGCCTGCACATGCCTCTAGTTTGTTGATAAAATTTCTAACTGCTTATATGCACATTTATCTGCAGGACATGGGTTTCAGCCTGTTTGACTAAGTGTTTGGCATCTCCTATCTTCAGCATCGACATTTGGCCAAGAAACTAGAGTCTATGATGTTTAGTCTTTCTTTAGCTGAGTTGTGAAACACTGGGAAGACTGTTTTGATATGTAATTCAGCCCTTGGTTGCTGGTTGATTTACTGGTGAACCATACCATTTTGCTATCCAAATTTCGTTCTTTCTCAGCTATCTACTGTCTGCTAAATTTAATTCGTACATGTTGATTGCTTTAAATGTGTTGCTGGCGAAGTTATGACGTCTAATCCTTTTCATGTTGCACGGTTGTTGAGCTGTGTTCGAGTTGCACATTAGCTGTTGGCATTTGCATGTTTCTTTGCAATATGTGAGCATTGTTGTGCTCCTAAATCTGCAGCTCACCATGGTTGTTATCTAAAAGCTCAGTTATTAACCTTTGTTCAAGTTGTACCCATGATTGCTGCATATAGTTGCTCTTCGGGAAAGTAGGTGTGGGGAAATTCAAACTGTCAATAACCATTATACTGATAATCGGTTACATTTTTGTTTGAGATATCGATGAATTTTTGTACTGCTGATAAATCTATTTTACCCATGGTATCTTGGAATTATATGCTCCCCAGGAAGAAGTCTCTTTGATCTTGATACTTTGTGATGGGAGCTCCAGGAGTATACCACCGAGTACTTACTATCTTTGATAGCTTTTTGCCTTGCAAATAGCATAGATTCAACTTCAATATATGTAGCTAACTCTCTATTGCTTTATTGCAATCCGCTCCGCGCCTTGATCTATGTACTCCACTTATGAGGGGAATGGTTTCCCCCCACGGTGATCGGACTATCGTCCTCTCCCCTCCCTCCTTCCCCTACTTCCCGCTTGTGGCTGGCCCGAACAGAAGGAAAGGATATTAAGTACTACTAGAAACTTAGAGATAGATCTTCCCCCTGCCCCCAATCATGAGGGTTCTAAGATAGATATTCTACTCCACCGAATCGTAAGGCGAAGGCTTATCTACCCCAACCCCAATCAAGGGGCTCCAACAAAGAAAAGAATAAACCCCTAATCTCATGTAGTGCTGATCTACCCCAACCCCTATCAAGGGGCTCTAACAAAGATATACTCCAACCTGGCTCCCCTTCCGACTTGCTTCCGAAAGCAGAACAGAAACTACTAACTACCTCCTCGAACTAGAGCTCAAGAAATGGAAATTGAAAACAAAATAACCTGAAAGGTTTGCCTCTCTCCGTTAATAACTCTTCCGCTCCCGAGCCTACCCTCCGTTCAAGCTGTCCTCTTCTCTTTACGATGAGATAGACCCCTCGCTTCAATTCCTCTTGCAGATCCTTGGGCAAATGTGTTGTTATATTTCGGCTCTGGCCTCTCTAGATGAACTTTGTTCTATATGTCGTCCCAGGGCCATGGCACCTGTATCGCACCCATTACGTCCACTAATTTTCATGAGAACTTGATACAAATTTGACTATTCCTATCTTCCACTTCATCTACTGCCGAAGTGAGAACATATCAAATTTGCAGTTCTTGATGTAGAGTTGTTTCTTTATCATTTCTTGACATTATGTGTGTGCACAAACCATTTACATTTTCACTCGTTCATAACTGAATTAGGGAAGCAAATGAACGGCGCTGTGCTAGGATAGCTAAAGGCGCCTGTACATAAATTAACACTAGTGAAAATGAGTCACTAGCAATAAGAATGGTGTAAAGATGATTTGCATGTAGTAATTGCATAGTCGTCCAGACAATAAATAGTCCCAAATTCCATTTTAAGTGTTACACATCTATGGAAGGTACATAATTTGATTTGGTTTAGTTGTGAGTAGTGCCCGGGTTGATTTTTTTACAACCTTACAGTACAATAAAGTCAACTAAGTTGATCTATTTAGCTAAATTTGACCAACAATAACCATTTTTGTACTTTTAGAGGGTACACAAATGTTATATAGAGCTTAATGCATTTGTATATAACTTGGTGGTCAGACTTGGTAAGGTGACTAGAATCAATAGTCACATTAGCACCATTTATGCAATACCATAGTTGATATGAAATGTTGCAATTTTTCAATTTATAACACAAGAGGAAGAATCGGGCGGATTTTGATACTAGGGGAACTACTCTCGGAGAGACTGCCAATTGTAAGGCATAAAGCAACACGAGTATTCTAAATGCCAAAAGAGTTATTAGCTATATTCATGCAACAAATTGTATTGTTATTCAAATGCAAAACGTCTTCTCCATGCAAAATAGGGCTTTATTGGCATTGAATCACCTGAGAAGCAAAAATAAGCCCGGCAACAAAAAATTTGCACAATTTCAGTCACCACTCTAGGGCTTTTCTTACCGTATCAAAAGTACATGTGCGGAAGTAAAGCGTAGTTGTTCAACTGCTGGCCATTTCCTCCTTTAAGTGAAATTGGCTCCAGCCTTTTGAGTTTTTTACTTCTAAATATTAATAGCTCTTTCCATCAGTAACAGTTTTTTTCTATTACATCTTCCCAATCAAAGGTTCCAGCCAAACATCTTCCCTTGCCAAGAGCAGACCCCGAGGTTGTTGCTAATTTGCTATGCTAATGTCAGGACCGTCTGCTTCGATTTTTGTTGAAAATGTTATCTTAATACACAACTCTTTTTTGGTTGTATATCATGTGGTATTGACCTCCTGTTTAGTCAAGTAAATGTTAAGTTCAGTTCTAGAATGTATTTTCCTTAATGTTCTGATCTTATCTGACTTATGTTGCCTTTACGTAGGTCAAATGACACCTGGGCAACCTTTTTTAGTTAAAACAACTGCTGTGGAACAGGACAATTTGATGTTCAGGTCAGCTGATGCTATTTTGATACTGTTTATATAAAAAAAAATTTGTGTGATGTACTTCTCAACTGCTCATTGTTTGAACAGTTTATCTAGAAAGAATAGTGTATTGATTGAAATGTGCTATATGAAACTTGCACAAGATAACTACTCCATGCAGCTAGAACATGTATGTCTTTTTTTTGCGGCTAAAAGAGGATATATTAAGCACTAGGGAGTAGGGATTACAACGAGATCATGATGAATGGCCTGTCTAACACATTCAGAACCCGAGCCATGTCACACTATAATGCAAGCTTTTGCCCTTACAAAGTTTGCTAGGCAGTGACTAACCCTATTCTAACGATCTGCTTTTACAAGAATATTTCTATGACCACTAAGCAAGAATTTAATAGCTGAAATCACAAAAGCAAAAGGAGATCTGTCTTGCTCCTTACCCGACACCGCTGCAATCAAACTTCAATTGGTTTGGTACTTAGTTGTAAGGCTAGCTTAATGCCTTCCTCAGACGCTCGGGCTTCAGACTCAAAGGGATCATCACACCCGATGAGCTGGCCTGGCCGTGTTCATCACGTAGCACTATACCAGCACCTGCAGTGCTATCTGAAACTTTAACTGAATCATCTATGTTTAGTTTAACCTAGCCAGGCCGAGGTTTAAGTCAACACTTATCAGGTGGTTTATTCAGTTCCACCACCTCCTCTCAAGCAACATTACATAAGTTTTTCTTCGCTTTCACAATATTATCTGTCGAAAATTGCGTTATATTCCTTAAAATATTCATATACCCGCAAAGGAAGCGCTTAGAACCCTCAATTGGTGCCAGGGGTTTTGCATGAGTGACTTCATTGAGGCCATACCAGGCGCGCCAAATGACCAACAGAAAAGCATCAATCTCTTATTCAGGGATCACTGATAGAACAGATTGAAACCAAGAATCTGACTGAATTTGGATGTCAGACGGTAGCTTCGAGACTTCCCACATTGCTCCTCAACGTGAATAGGCATGTGGACATCGGAACAGAGCATGTGACGTGTCTTTTCTTTCACGATCACAGATTTTACAAAAGCCAGAAACTTTCATACCTTGGCGCTTCTTATTATCTTCTGTAACAAGCGCATTTTGTGCTACGTTCTACGCGAAAACCTTCACATTGGAGGAACTGAAGCCTTCCATATTCTGGACCAGAAGATATCACTACCCTCTGCATTAGAACATGTATGTCTTTGTAGTTAACTAGCATTTGGGACCATGCTTTGGCCATGTATTCTGTATGATATTTCTAAGATATTTACAAGGTTCTCTCTTTTGTCAATATGTTAATATTTGTTGTTTGTTAAGCAACTGCTATTGAATTTGTACGGAACCATATCCTTATGCTCTGAATGTTTTTTCCGTCACTTTCAGGATTGGAAGTATGTATCTCTTATACTTTGACTTGAAAATGACCCTTTGGTAGTTTAGTCATATCAAGTCGTGAATCCATAAGTTGAATATTTTGTTCCTATAAATTAAGCAGGACAACAATATTTAGTGTAAAAGGTGATTAGGGATCAAGATGTTGAATTTTCATCGACCCATTGTTGGTCAAAGGAATATATTATCCTACAGCTCATGGAACGGTAGACAGATCACATTGATGTCGGAAAACTGGCACCTGTCTGAAACTCAACCTTGTAGCCTGGTTCCGGTAGAAGTGCGTGGTGTTGACAACATTGACAGTGGCAAAAATTGGCTCCTTATGCTTGCCGATGGTGTATGTAATCTTCTCCATCCCTAAGACCTTATGCCTATTGGTCTTGTCAGGCAGTATGTGTTGTGGGTATACTTCATAGGTGTACCATCGACAGTGCTCAGATCCGGCAAGCCTGGGTGGCCCACAGACGGTGATGAGGCATGTGGCCCATCGGGCGGCCCAGTTGCTTGTTGATCATGAAGGAAGAAGTCCAGCCCGGGATCGGCGGGCCGGATCCGTACCGACATAGGAGTAACCCGGATCCATGGAAGCCCATGAGGAACCCGGATCCAGTACGACGTATATGGAAGGCGGATCCGTGACGTGCACGGCAAGATATTGTACCGTATTTAGGCTGTCACGTAATCCGGCTAGGACTCTCCATGTAAACCCTAGATCCGTGCGCCTTTATAAGCCGGATCCCGGGAGCCCTAGAGCTACAACCACAACTCATTGTAACAACGCGAAAGCGCCCGGATAATTCCGGACAAGCAGCGGTAGGCCCCGTCATCGTGCGGGTGTTCCGAAGCTGGGTAACTCGCGTACCACCGTCCCGTGTGCACTCCGCCCTATGGCCCCTACTTCTTCTCCCCCTCGTGAGGATCCCTCCTCCGAGGTACCGTCGATTAGGCAACGGCAGTTGGCGCCCACCGTGGGGCCTGCGGCGTCTGGAGGCCGGAACCGGGAGGGTTCCGCCATGGGAAGCTACGACGACACCATCGGCCGTGGGGCGTGTCCTTTACGCCGGAAATCTGCCGATCGTCCCTCCGGATGAGTGTTGGATTCCGGCTAAAACCGACCCCATCAAGCTCTCCATCGTCCCGGTTGGCGGCATACACATCTTCATCGGGGAAACCGTCGATTCCGACGGAAACCCACCGGTAAGAAGCGCCGACGCGACCGCCGGCGAGCGGGACGCGAGCCGCGAAGATCCGATCTCGAGACGCCGGAACTTCCTAGCGAAGATTCCGCCTTAGATCCGGAAAAATCAAAGCCCACCCAATCCGCCCCCGAGCAGGAAACAAAGGTGGAAGACCAATGCGGATCCGCCCGGGTCTCCCGAGTGTTAGAGAAGCAAAGGTGTCACTTCGTACACTTCTTGGCCCATACCGCCGGAACCGCCCCGCATGAAGTCGGAGCTGGTCCCGAGCAGGAAGAGGCACCGGAAAACAACGCGATCCGGATCGAGGCTCAGCCTGTCGGAGAAAGCGAAGCTCCGGTCGAAGAGTCGATCTTGGGCAATCCGAGCCCAATTTCCGGAGACACTCCGTCCATGGAATCCGATGACTTCGTGCGCAAGTTGGAGGAGTATGGTCTCGGCGATCAGCCTGAAGTCAACTCCGCCCAGCCGAAGCGGGTTCTCGCAACGGTAGCGGCCTGGGACAAACCGGATCCGGAGACCAAGTTAGCCAATCCGAGCCATCCCAACAAGGATCTCCAATGTCTCGGGTGCGACCCCAAAGGGATTCTCCTTCGGAGGAAATCCCGTCGGCGAAGAGGTGGCCGCGCGAGCGATCCTTAACACACCTATAACTCCGGGCCACGCCGCAGATCTGGAGGCTCTAGAGACCGCCAGAAAGGAGATGCTGGCCACAACCAAGAGGCTCGCCGACGCCGAAGCTGCACTAAAGATAGGAAGGGCAGATCATGCAGCCTGGCTGGAAAACTTCGACAGACAGGACCGCGAGATTACTAACACACTCGAGCACGTCAAGAGCATGAGGGCTGAGTGGGAAGTAAAGATGACCTACGCGCAGGCGGAGGCGGATCGGATTGTCAGAGAAGCAATTCCGCCTCGCAGGATAGCCTTCAACACGCCCGCAGTTCACCGACCGGCTGGAAACTCCAAAGGACAACATGCTGAAAGCAGCGGAATTGCTGAAGAAGAAAGACGAAGAAGTTGATATCAACCATCTCCGCACACTTGTCGCTTCAGCAATGCAGCAGCAGAGCAAGGCAGATACTTCGCGCAGGTTGGAATCCAATCCGGATAACTGTGCATCCACCGCGCAGAAGGACGCCCACGCCGATCGGCATCCCGATGATGAATCACACACCGGATCCTCAGAGCGCAGAAGGAGGGCCAGGGAACACCCAAATCCGATCCCCGTCCCGTCACAGACGCCTCCGTCGGATCCAAGAAAGGGAAAGGATGCGATGTATTCCGGACGAGACAGATACCGCAACCCCTCTCCTCCGCCCAACGGTTACCCGCGACCCCCTCGCCGCCGTAGTCCAGCCGGAAACACCAGGCCCATAGGGCACGGTGCAATTGTTATCCGCGACAACGTGCTGCCAAGAAACAGAAACAGGGAGCGCTCGCCGGAACCTCGCCGGAACCAGAACAATGTTCGTGAGCCCGAGCATAGGAGGAGTCGGAATGAAGACCGGGGCCCAGAACCTCGCCGGAACCGCGATCCCGAACCTCGTAGGAGCCGCGACCCGCAGCCTCGTCGGAGCCGTGACCCGGAGCCCCGCCGGCATGACCCGGGGCAGCCGGCGCCAAGGCGAAGGCAGCCACGGGAGCCGAGTCAGCACCAGGAAGGTCGCGGAGATTCAGATGGCGGAAGCAAGAAGTCAAACCGCCCACCTCGCAGGTCTCCCTCACCACCACCTAGCGGTGGCGGCGGAGGTGGAGACGGAGGCAATGGCCGGAGATCTCGCTCTCGCTCAAAGTCTCCCCGCCACGGCTCACGCGACGCACGGGACCGCCTTAACGAGTACAGAACTGACTACATTGGTCCGAAGTGCTTTGGCGAGAATGATTCGAGAGGAACCAAAGCCAAGGAGCTCCCTCAAGCTACCCGGAAATCCGAAGCATTATGATGGCACCGAAAGGCCGGATACCTGGATTGAGGACTACTACAATGCGAGTAACCTTCGCCGGAGGAACCCCTAACATCGCCGCCGCATGCTCCGGTTGTACCTTGTAGGACCAGCCCGGATCCGGCTCGGCGACCTCGAGAAGAACTCCATCTTTTCGTCGGTTCGACCCGAAGACCGCTTTTGAGAAACACTTCGAGGGCACCTACAAAAGACCTGCCACAACAAGCGACTTACAAGCTTGTATCCAGAAGAAGGGAGAAACCTCAAGAAACTTCCTCACACGATGGTTGGCATGCAGGAACGAGTGCGAAAACGTCGATCACACCACTGCCATGTACGCCTTTATTGGTGGACTGCGGAGAGGAGGATTGCTGAGGCATAAGCTTACATGTTTGGCTAACGCCAACAAACTGACTTTGGATGAGATGATCTCCATTGCCAGTGATCACACTGCCGCCGATGACGACGCAGGCGGTGATATCGCAGCTACAGCAATCCCCCTGCACCAGCAAAAGAAGAACCGTGATAACGGTAACAACAGCGGCCACAAGCGCAAAAACCCTGATGACCAGAAGAGTGGCGGATCCGAGATGGTCGCCATGGCGTTCCAACGCGGAGGTTCGGGAGGCGGAAGAGGACGCGGCCGTGGAGGCGGAGCCGGCAGGGGTCAGCAGCATGGCACTGAGGTCACCGCTGGCGGATCCCGCGCTCCGCAAACCTACGAGGAGTACAGAGACATGCCCTGCCTGGCCCACTTGGATCCGGCTACAGGGAAGTCCACTCACACCAACCGCAACTGCAAGTGGGTCAACGACCTCAAGAATGACCCGGAGGCAGGATACAAACGAGCCCGGAAGCACCGCCCACGCGGCAAAGGAGGCAAGGGCAAGAACAAGGACAAGGAGGAGGACAGTTCCGAGGCGATGGACGAGGATGATAACTCGCCGGATCCCAAAGCCGGAACCGCAGGAAAATCCAACCCCTTCGAGAAGAAGAGCGTGGGGGCTTACCACACCTTCCTCGGAACCCCCACAGTCCGCGCTGCAAAATCAGCTACCCGGTTCCTGAACGCCACAGTTCCGGCTGTGCCGCAGTATGTCAGGTGGTCGGAAGTTCCGTGCACATTTGACAGGGCGGATCATCCCGCCTCTGTGCCAAAAGAATATTACGCCTTGGTTGTGAGTCCCCGCATAGACGGGTATGACTTCTCCAAATGCCTCATGGATGGTGGAGCCAGCTTGAACATCATGTATCCGGAGACTCGGAGCGGATGAACCTCACCAAGGAACAGCTCAAACACAGCACAACTGAGTTTCACGGCGTGGTTCCGGGTAAGAAGGCGAACTCCCTCGGCAGCATCACACTTCCCGTGGCCTTCGGCGATGTTCATAATTTCCGCGAAGAGAAGATCACGTTCGAAGTTGTGCCCTTCAAGAGCTCCTACCATGTCATCTTCGGCAGGCCCACCTACCACAAGTTCCACGCAAGGGCGTGCTATATCTACAACAAGCTCAAGATGCCGGGTCCCAACGGTATGATCACCATAACCGGAGACTATAAGAAGGCTCATGAGTGCGAGTTGGGCGAAGCCGCCTTCGCAGAGTCTGTCATATCCGGAGAAGAGCTAAAAGGCTACAGGGCCGCGGTGGATCCGGCCGAGATGCGGACCACCAAGAAGCGGATCTCCGAGCAGAAAACCTCCTTCAAGCCCGCGATAGAAACTAAGAAGCATGACCTTATTCCGGGTGACTCTTCCAAGCAGGTTTCAGTCGGGGCAAACATGGACCCCAAATAGGAAAGCGCGCTCGTCGAGTTCCTCCGCGCTAACATGGATATCTTCGCATGGCAACCTTCTGACATGTCCGGAGTACCTAGGGAACTCGCCGAGCACTACCTCAACATAAATCCGGGGGCTAAACCGGTGAAGCAAGCTATGCGACGCTTTGGAGATAAGAAGCGCCGCGCCATAGGAATGGAACTAGCAAAGTTACTAGAAGCGAGGTTTTGTAGTAGAAGTTATCCACACCGATTGGGTCGCGAATCCCGTCCTTGTACCCAAAAAGAACACCTGAAATACTAAGAATGTGCATCGATTACTCGGCTTGAACAAACATTGCCCGAAGGATCCGTTCCCCCTGCCGCGCATTGACCAAGTCATTGATTCGACGGCGGGGCGGAACTTCGTGTTTTCTTGATGCGTATTCCGGGTACCATCAGATCCGGATGAAGGAATCCGACCAAAAGGCGACTTCATTCATTACCCCGTTTGGTACTTACTGCTATGTTACTATGCCCTTTGGTTTGAAAAACGCAGGTGCTACTTACCAACGTACGATGCAGCGGTGCCTGAAGGACCAGATAGGCCGGAACGTGCACGCTTACGTCGACGACATCGCGGTCATGACCCGGAAAGGATCCGACTTGATCAGCGACCTCACGAAACCTTCGACAACCTCCGCAGGTACAAGATGATGTTGAATCCGCTGAAGTGCGTCTTTGGCGTGCCAGCCGGAAAACTTCTTGGCTTCATAGTCTCTCACAGAGGCATTGAGGTGAACCCGGAAAAGATCAAGGCAATCCTGTGCATCAAATGACCAACTTGTCTCAAAGATGTGCAACGGCTAACTGGTTGCGTTGCAGCAATCAGCAGGTTTGTTAGCCGTCTTGGCGAGAAGGCGCTACCTCTGCACTAAGCTCGTTGAAGAAAACGAGACAAATTTGTGCCGGGACGACGCAGCCGACGCAGCTCTTCGTGGGTTGAAGGAAATACTTACCTCCCCACCTATCTTGGCAGCCCCGGTAGAGTCGAGCCAATGCTCCTTTATCCGGCGGCCACCAACAAGGTCGTCGGCCTCGTCATCGTGGTGGAGCGAAAGGAAGAAGGTCATGAATATGACGTCCAAAGACCTGTCTACTACATAAGCGAGGTGCCGACGGAGTCAAAGCAAAGATACCCTCACTTTCGAAGCTAGCTTATGGAGTATTCCTAGGCAGCCGGAAGTTGAGACACTACTTTCAAGAGCACCCGATAACGAGTTGTGAGCAAAGCTCCGCTGTCAACAATTCTCAACAACGCCGACGCAACGAGACGAACAGCTAAGTGGGGCATCGAATTATCCGCCTTCGACATCGCTTACAAGCCAAGGACTGCGGTCAAATCCCAAGTCTTGGCAGATTTCGTTGCAGATTGGACGAAGCTCCGGATGCAAGTCCGGAGCCGGAACCGGAAACATGGGTCATGCACTTCGACGGATCCAAGCAGCATCAAGGCTCGGGAGCCGGAGTCACCCCGAAGTCCCCTACCGGAGAAGAACTGCGAGTATGTTCCGCATATCCACTTCGAAGCTACAAATAACATGGCGGAATACGAGGCTCTATTACACGGACTCGCGCATCGCTAAGGAACTAGGGATCAAGCACATCATTTGCTGCGGAGATTCCGACCCGGTGGCACAGCAAGTAGCCGGAACTCGGAACGCCGGAAATTCCGTCATGGCGGCCTACGGAGACGAAGTTGACGAGATCGCCAAGAGCTTCCTCGGATACGAAGTCAAGTACGTCGAAGAGACGACAATACGACGGCGAGATATGCTATCCAAGCTCGGATCCGGCAGAAAGCCAATTCCGCCCGGAATTTACCTAGAGCATCTCCGGATACCCTCGGTGAAGGGCGCTAACCCGGAAAACCCGAAGTGGCGGTGTCTCCGGCTAAAGAGGTATTAGCTATCATTCCGGCCTGGACACAGCCTTTCCTGGACTACCTCATCGATCGAAGTTGCCGGAGGACGAGGTCCTCGCACGCCGGATCATAGACGAGCACGATCCTACACAATTGTCGATGGACAGCTCTACAAACGAAGTGCAACAGGGGTATTTCTCAAATGCGTATCAAATCAGGATGGCATTGAAATCCTCAGAGAGATCCACGCAGGGGACTGCGGGCACCATGCCGCTCCCAGATCACTCGTTGCAAAAGCTTTTCGGCTAGGTTTTTATTGGCTCACAGCTAAAGAAGACGCTGATAAGATAGTCAAGACCTGTCGAGGTTGTCAGTACTACGCTACTCAACCAAACGCTCCAGCCCAAGAGCTGAAGACCATACCTATCACCTGGCCATTTGCGGTCTGGGGGCTTGATATGGTTGGTAAATTAAAAAGATCATCTCCTGGTGGTTGCGAATACCTCTTGGTCGTCGTTGACAAGTTCAGCAAGTGGATCGAGGCCAAGCCGGTGAGAAAAGCCGACGGTGCTACGGCACTAAAATTTGTCATCCGCCTCGTAATGAGATTCGGCATCCCACACAGCATAATCACAGATAATGGCACAAACTTCGCTCAGGGAGAATTGAAGGATTACTGTGAGACAATGGGGATTCGATTGGACCTTGCATCTGTGGCTCACCCACAATCCAATGGTCAAGTCGAAAGAGCTAACGGTCTAATATTATCAGGAATCAAGCCACGCCTCGAAGAGCCGCTGCGAAGAGCAGCCGGAGCTTGGGCCGACGAACTGGACGCTCGTTTTGTGGAGTTTGCGAACTACCCCTAACGGGTCAACGAGGTTTACCCCTTTCTTCCCGGTATACGGATCCGAAGCCGTGATTCCCTCCGACATCATCCATGATTCACCGCGAGTTTCCGCCTATAACGATGAAACAGCTGACGAGGCCGGACAGCTATCTCGTGGACTTGATCGAAGAAGCTCGGAATCTAGCCGACCAGCGTTCCGCCATCTACCGGCGAAGCTCCGACGCTATCACGGTCGTCGAGTTCGGAAACGCTCCTTTATGGCCGGAGACCTGGTCCTCCGCCTTCGACAGTGAAAGACCATAAGTTGCAATCTCCATGGGAAGGACCCTTTGTCGTTAGCAAAGTGCTTCATAACGGATCGTACTACCTTGTCGATTTCCGTGAGCTGAGGGATAGACCCGCTAACCGGCGCCGGAAACGCAAGCGTGAGGATCCGGATGACATCTACGATGAAACAGATCGCCCTTGGAATATAGCACAGCTACGTCCTTTCTACACTTAGCATATTTTTCCGAGTTACAAACTCTGTAATAGTTATACATGATCAATGAAATAAAGCTTATGGTTCACTCTTTGAGTCTTTTACCTCCTTTACTTGTTCATTTTAGATCATGTATGTTTTTTCCGACTAAAACCGCGAGCTGGATGTTTTCCGCCTAGGCGTGTATAAAAGTTGTGATTTCTAAAATCGTCCTTTAGGACGTAAGCTTAAGTTTTCCGATTAAGTGGTTATCCATTGCGAACTCGTGGATTCCTAGTAGCGATTTCCGGCACCTATGCCTGGGGGCTTGTTTCCGCGGTTATGGACGGATTGCCATTGGGCTTCGTCGCCGCTGGCGAGCGTCTCCGGCTAAGGTTTTCCGGCTCGCGGAAGGTCAAGCGGGCAAGCCGGAGAATAACGAGATCAGCACTTGCTTTCCGACAAAAAACGAAACATGCACATAATATTAAACGGATAGCAGGATAAGTGTTTCCGCCCCACGCATAATTGTTTCGTTCCTAGCTACTTAAGAATTTAAAGTCTTATTACAAACCCTCGCTGGGGCCAAAATGATGCAACTTGTTTCATTGTTTTAAACAGGAACTCTACTCGGAGTCCTCCTCTTCCAGACTGCTGGTAGCTGGAGCCGTCGTCACTGTCACCAGATCCGGCTTCAGAGTCGTTTCCAGAGTTTCCTCCGGAATGCTCGTTGCTGGACCCGGATCCTTCCCCATAAAACTCCGGCTCGCTTGCTTCCTCCTCCGCGTCGGAAAAACCTTCGGGCAGGTTGTGCTTGTTGTACCAGAACGAGTGATCCACTCGCCTGACAAACAGCTCTTCATAGCCTTCAGTTTCCGCGAGAAGGGCGCTCATGTCGGAACTCTCGGGGGCTCCGCGGGCAACTTGCGCCAGATTGAGCGAGGGGAAGAAAGCCTTGCAGGTGGCCAGGACCAAGGAGGCGGCTCCGCGCGCTGAAGATTTTTGCCAGTCCTTGATGAACTCCGGCACCTGTCGCATAAGATTGGTCATCGTATCGATGACTGAGGTTTTGGCCTTCTTTAGCGATAGAGCCGTGGCAATTCCGCGACAGGCTCCAAACAGTGCATCAATGGAGTTCCGCACTTCCTCGTAGGCTTCCGTCCTCGTCAGGTTTGAATCTTTCGTCCACTCAAAGCCAAGACTTGCCTGTGGAAGAAAAGAGGTTCAGTTCCGTCGGAGAAAACATGAAAGATGGTCGGAGCAACGACGCGGAAGAGTGCTTACGGAAGATAAGTTTGTCAATGGCTTCCGCCTCCGTTTCCGGGGCTTTGTTCTTGGCGAGTGTGGAGATCACGCGGCCTTGGCTTCTCTCCAGCTTGTCGATCAACTCCGCCTTCTCGCGGGAATGCTTCTCGGAGAGTTCTCTTCTTGCTTCAGTCTCTTTGCTTGAGGATTCTTTCATAAAGTTCTGGAGGGACTCGTTTTCCGCCTCAAGCACCGTGACCTTGGCGGAAAGCTCATCAAGCGAGGAGCGCTTAGCAGATTCTTCTGAAGGCAGACAAGTTGCACGTATTATGCATCATGCATTATGACTTAACACAAAAAGTAAAAAATCCGGATCTTGTACCTTTCAGGCGGGTCTCAAGCAGCTGGATAGCCTTTTGGCTGTTTTCCGCGTTCTGGCGCAGCCCCTCGATCTCCGTGATCTGCTCCAGCACATGGATGCGCAAATCTTCATGCAATTTCCGTGTGGTCTGTGAAGCAGCAGGGAGTTAGCCGGATATTCAAAATGTTGGAGGCTAGCGAGGAGTTCAGTTTGGGATATGAAAATTTTAAATTTCCGTCTAAAGTACATTTTGGGAAAGCATCGGATAATACATGTTATTCGGAACTATATCACCCAATGCTTGGGGGCTAGTATTACCTGCCGCACTTCCCGTGCTTGGCGAAAAAATCCTTCGAGTTCTCCTCCAGGTCGGCGAGTTCGCGCACCTCCTCCTCCGGTTTTCCCATACTGTGTTCAGCATGATGGAAACCTTCGCGTGACGTTACGCAAGAGTAAGCTTTTGGAGGGACGGAGTTGGTTGAAGGTTGACGCGGGTCGCGTTGGTGACTTGAAGTAGCTTGGCTTTTTGCTCCTGCTCTTCTCCGGTTGGCCCCGCGAAAGCGGAGCTTGGCTGATCGAGGCGGAGGAATGGGCGAGGAGGTCCCCTTGGCGGAGTCGCCCTGGTAAACGGGATCTTCAGGAATGTCGTCAAGGTCAATGACGTCCTTCGGATCCGGCTTGCTGGCAGATGAGGCCTTCGGCGGAACTTCCACCTCAGGAGTGATAGGGACAGAAGCCGGAGATGGCTTGACCTTCTTCTTGGTGACCCTTGGGGCCTTGGGAGGTTGGCTTCCGGAGCTACAGGAAAAGCATGCAAACATAAGAACAAGTGTTAAAACTGGAACTTGGATCTCGGAAGGGAGACGCTTACCCGGAAGGCTTGAAAAAGTGCTCTGGATGGCGAGGCTGCCCTTTGTTGCTTGGTATTGATCGGCGCGAGGCGCTTCTTTTCCGCTTCAGCTTTCCGAGTAGCCGCGATACTAAGTGTCTCGCGGGGGCGTTTCGGCCGGGGAGCTGGAAGGGGCTGGCCTTTTCCTCTTCGCGGGGCGGCCGGCTTCGAGAGCTTCCGCCTCCGATGCGGCTCCGGATCCGGGTTACCGGTAGATGGGACTCGGAGGAGGTTTCCGAGTTCACTCTCTTCAAGCGCTTCGAGCTAGTGCAAAGGTAAAAACTTAGGCAAAGTTTGAAGAAAAACAATAGATCAAGTCCAGATGCCGTACCGCGGTTCCGGATCCCTCCGTGTGGATGTCTTTGTTGCATACGTGAACATGGAGTTCACGCGGGATCTTGAGGAGGAGCCGGATCCTCTTGTCGATAGCGTCGGCGGACGGGTTATCTTTGGTGGCGCGCATTGAGTCTTCGCGCCTGTGTATTCAAACATCAATCGGTCCCTTTGTTGAAGCGGCCGGATCCGCTTGGTAAACCGGGAGAGGGTCAAATCCTTCCCTGTGAGCCCCTCCTCCGTAAGCTTGCAGATCCGCCTTACTGCGCGGTTCAGCTGAGGCGAGTCGGAGAGGTGAGGGCACTGTGTCCATGCCGGAGTCTCGTTGGCGGGGCTGTTCTTGAATGTTGGAAGTTTTTTGTCGCTCGCCGGGTCGGAGACGTCCTTCAGGTAGAAGAAGCCTCCGGACCAATACCTCGCGGATTCATGGCGATCGGTGTGGGGGTAGACGCGACCCGGGCGGAGGAGGAAAGTGATGGATCCGCAAGTTGGCGGTTCGGAAGTTTGGCGGATCTTCTCTTTCTTGACGAGTGAAGAAGTATTGGAACAAGGGAAGCTCTGGAGTTACCCGGAGGTGGCCTTCGCAGAGAGCGACGTGGTTGCTGATGGCGAGCACGCTATTCGGAGATATGTTATGAGGTTGGAGTCCGTACGTCTTCAGAATCTCCCGGAAGAAATCCGAAGGCGGGAATGAAAATCCACGCTCCACCAGTGCCTTCGTCAGCACCATTTCGTCGTCCCTTGGAGCCGGAGTTGGTTCATCTGGAACTGACCTCCAGCTTCCGGGTTGCAGGAAGCCTTCCGACTCGAGATTCTTCAATTCCATCTCGGTGGTGGTACAGGGCCACCATTTCCCCTTAGCTTCGGAGTCGCGCTTCCGAGCCTTTGATTTCTTGGCAGCCTCTTCTGTTTGCTGCTCCGGACCGGCCCGCCCGGAGGTTTTTTCCGGGTGGGCAGAAGTTCCCTCGGTCTCCTTGCCGGAATCCTTTGAAGGATCCAGCTCGATGGGAACGAAAGGAGGAGGGGCGGAGGAGATTGGCGTCGCCATGATCGGTTACTGAGTTCGGAGGCGGAGTCGTTGAAGACATCCGAAGAAAAAGTTGGCGGAAACTTTCTTTAGTCGGATCCCACTTCATCTTCCCCAAGTTCATCCCTACCAACTGCGGTGCGAAAGTTGAGTTCGAAGTTTACCGTAATGGCGTGCGGTGGCCGGAGTTGCGGAAGCTCGTCGGAGTTATGAACACGAAGAACACTGCGGTGGCGGGTGTGCTCCGGTGATGCTCCGGCGGTTCTCCGGTGGGTTCCGGCACGGCGGAGAAGCTCTCGGGCGGCGCTCGGCGGAGAGCGAGAGGAGGGGGTGAATGAGGGGTAAAGGGGTCAACGGCTGGTATTTATAGGCTGAGGGGATGAGATTCGTGTTCCGCATCCTGTGGTCGGAACGCAAGCGTCGCGCCGTTGGATGTGTGCCACGTGTCCCGAACCCTAGCGATAAAAATGGCTAGAGATAAGTTACCGCGCGAATCGCGCAAAAATGGCGCCAGAATTGGCGGAACCGTTTGAGTCTTTTTAAGATTCCGGGTAGTTGCGTGAAGATAAGTTCTCTCATTCGAGCGAGGAGTAACCCGGAGATGTTCTTTTAACGTCGATGGATGAAGTCCCGCGGGGTGGGAGCATTTTCCGGCTATAAGTTGGAAAAAAGAAGAAAATGCAAAGTTGGAGCTCTTCAAGTTTCTCCGCGTTACCAACGTTTGCCGGAGATTGTAATGGACTAGCAAGGCGGAAGCTGCAGGCGAAACTCGGAGAACTGCGGGGGCTACTCGTTGTGGGTATACTTCATAGGTGTACCATCGACGGTGCCTAGATCCGGCAAGCCCGGGTGGCCCACAGACGGTGATGAGGCATGTGGCCCATCGGGCGGCCCGGTTGTCGTTGATCATGAAGGAAGAAGTCCAGCCCGAGGATCGGCGAGGCCGGATCCGTACCGACATAGGAGTAACCCGGATCCATGGAAGCCCATGAGGAACCCGGATCCGAGTACGACGTATATGGAAGGCGGATCCGTGACGTGCACGGCAAGATATTGTACCGTATTTAGGCTGTCTGTAATCCGGCTAGGACTCTCCATGTAAACCCTAGATCCGTGCGCCTTTATAAGCCGGATCCCGGGAGCCCTAGAGCTACAACCACAACTCATTGTAACAACGCGAAAGCGCCCAGATAATTCCAGACAAGCAGCGAGTAGGCCCTGTCATCGTGCGGGTGTTCCGAAGCTGGGTAACTCGCGTACCACCGTCCCGTGTGCACTCCGCCCTATGGCCCCTACTTCTTCTCCCCCTCGTGAGGATCCCTCCTCCGAGGTACCGTCGATTAGGCAACGACAGTATGTTCTCTTCCTATAGGTCTGATACGACAAAGAATAAAGGTTCAGTTACACACAAATGAAGATATAGTCGGAGAAAGTTTCTACTTGATGTGAAAAGAGAGCTGACTGTCGTTTCAACCATGATAGATCACTATTAGTTCATTCACTGCGATGATAAGTGAGTGCCCTCTCGAGCCCAATACGCAGAATATCCCTGGCCTCAGTGAGTGCATCGGTGAGTGCTGACAGCGCCTTGCCATTTCTGATCACATTCACCAAAAAAGATGCAGCCATATATCCTTTTCACTTGGTGTGATACAGATGCAGCCGTACACAAGATCACAAAACAGAATATAGGAGGAAGAAGATGACATCTGCTTATCTAGGTACAGGACATGCAAGGATAGGAGTCCGGAGTCTAATGGGCCAAAGGACTTGACATCCTATTTGATCATAGTGAAGCTTGGCAACTGCGACCTTGGCTTAAAAAAAAAAGGGATCACTAGTGCAGAGTAACTGTTTATGAAGAAAGTTTAATGATCTTAGAGGAATAAACATACGGGAACCACATGTTATTATTTATACTCGCAATAGTTGGCATATGGTGCATTACATGTATGTGTGTGAAGCTACCTTTGTTTCTTTCTTTTGCCTCATATACAAGTTTCAGTCTGTATGCCCACCCTGACAGTTCCTTGTTAGACTTGTACTTCTGGCTTCTGGGACCTCACGGTTGTAGATAGTACTCCGGAATTCTTGGCCTATATTTCAGTGATCTTGTGCATGTGTGTTGTTTACGAAATGCAAACCGCCAGCCACGGAGGGGATACCGTTGCATTGCATCATAAGGTCGGTTTGGCAGGTTGGGCAACTGTCAGTTCCCCTTCCTCCCGTGTCGAGCGATATCGGAGGACCCCCAACCCTAGCGCCCCTCCCCATCTCTCCCTCCCCTGCCGCCACCCGAGGAGGACGCCGGGCGTGCTCGCGCTGGTGCCGGTGAAGGTGGCGGCGAGGCTACCGTCGCCCTATCTCGTGGCAGGGGACCCGAATCTGGACGACGGCCTTGGCTTGGCGGCCGCAGGCGGCTCTGGTGGTCGTCCTCGACCTCGCGGGAGGTGAGGCGGCGGTGGGCATCGACGACGGCGTGGACCTCCTTCCGCGTTAAGATCTGAGGTAGCTACTCTCCTCTCTCTCCCCCGCCTACTCTGGCTGAAGGTGGTGTCGCCGTCGGATCTGGGGCAAGGGGTGTTGGTGGGATGTTCGGAGCAGGGAAAACCCTAGGCTGGCTGGTCCAGCCTAGCGATGTCGACGCCCTCGGGTGCCGGGTTCCTCCTTATTGGAGGCGGCGCTGTGACCCCCTCTTTCAACCCTCAACTCATCTCCCGGACGAAAGAATTACCTCCTTGGAGGCGTCACCTGGGGAGATTCGGGGTTCGGGTGGGAAGTCAAAGGTGGGAGCTTTGGGCCTGTTGGCCACTGCCCCTAATCTGCTGTTGTGCCCGGTGGCTTTCATGTTGCTCTAGGCTTTCAAGGGTGGTGGTAGTGTGGTCGGTGTGGTGTGCTCTTCTTGTCATGGTGGCTGTGATCCATGACATCTTTGGTTCTGGAGCCCAGCACCTCTCCAGCTCTCGGGTGAGCTTCTCTCACGTCCGATGTTTCGACGATTCCGAGCCATGACGAGAGGGTAGGGGCCCTCTTCGGCATGAGAGCAGGAAAGTGGTTTTGGCGTTCTTAGTCCCGGATTCTCCTCGTTCAAGACCTCCTCTCTGCTTCTGGCAGTGCTTCGTCGTGCCCTGCTGGTTGGTGTCCTTGGTGCCGATGAGCTGCAGTCTTCACTTTTACAAGTCGTTCTAGCGTAGTGTTGTAACCTTCTCAGAGTGTGCTCTTATATCTTTCTGCTGACGTGGTGTGGTGTGGTGTGTTGTGTTGTGCTGTTCGGAAGGTCTTGTGTAATGTAACTGACTGAGAACTTTGTTAATTTAAAGTCGGGTTTAAGAAGGTAGGGCAACTGTATTACAATAGGAGTACTTCTTCATTATGTCCTTGGATTCTCGGAAATATAATCCACCTCCACCAGTCCACCACCGCCATGCATACTCCCCATGATCTTGCACGGCAGCCTCATGATCACCTAACCACCGCAGTGCACGCAAGGCACTTTCTGAGGACGAAATCATGCATGGCTCCAGCCAACGAACACCCGTAAGCTAAGCTGGCTAGTCCCAGTCAATGCATGTGCATCGATCGTCCATGTCGTGCTCATAAACTCGACTTATGTATGTGTACACGTCTGTCGGCCGTGCTGCACGACCCCATCTTCAGAGGTTCGGCGATCGACCTTTTTTCGTTTGCACGGCCGCGGCTTTTCGTGTGTGGCCGAACGAACGGGTTTGGTGATCGGTCCAGTCCGTGATAATGAAAGCCGTGAAATTAAGGAGCACGTACTCCCTCCGTCCACAAATAAGTGGATATCTAGCTTAAAATTTTGTCTATAAAAGAGTGTACTCCTATCTTCCTAATGCACTTTAATTGCTTCTCTCTCATCACACGAAAATCAAATCCAATAATATTAAGCATATGTTCTTCTTGTTTTCTACATGCACTTAGCTTATTGGAGATGAAAGTTTTAAGAGGAGAGATGCATGTTCCCAATGTATTTTTTACTCTACTTCATAATTTATCTTGAAAATCCCGCGTGTACACTTATTTGTGGATGGAGGGAGTAGTACGTACGTAAACAGGGGAGTATGTTTGACAAACATGAAGGGTCTACCGTCTACGGTGGATAGATCATTAGCAGGTCCATCGGATTATAATTAACTTAAGCAATGGCGTGCCTACGGATAGATGGGAAAAAGTTGGACTGTTCTAGCTAGTAGGTGGTGTAGCCGTGATGTGTTTGCGTTAGACATTGGCGACTTGACGGGACTGACCGCTGGTCTGCTAGTTGTTTAACTACTATCCCTACAGTAAACAATGCTCCCTAGCTGGATGAAATTTTGTGTGTGGCTACTGGCTAGCTAGGTAGAGAGAAGGGCTAGTGTGCTTGTGGAGGAATGAGAGGATACAGCTGCCCACCTGGCGGTGCGAGAAAATTAAGCACGCACGGGGCGGAAGGAACGTTACGTAGCCGAGTCGAGCGCGGTACAGCAATGGTCCGATCGAAGCTATTGTAGTGCAGTACCTAGAAACGACGTCAGATAGTAGTATCTGTACTCGGCGGTCGATTCATGCATGGTCCCTCGCCAAATGTCGAAATGTTCCCGTCGGCTTCCGCATGTGACGGTGAAGATCGTGGGAGGGGAGCAGTGGATCGGGGCGCGGGCAGAAGGCGGAACCGGCCAAAAGGAGCTGCAGATCGATCGCGCCATGACGGACGGTGCAGCTGCTGTAGAGGGACGGGACCCGATCGACCCGGCCACGAGTGAATGCCACCGGTGCCGGCGCCGGCTCCACGCGCGCATGTGTGTGATCCGTGTCGTGCATGTCACCAGCGCCGGGGGCTTTGGATACCGCCCCGTCGGCTGTCGGCATGTGTGGCCACGGCGGTGCGCGTGCTGCCGTGGCGGGCGAGGTTGGTGCCCAGCCGACGGGGACAGGATCAGAGGAAGGGTGCGTGCGTCTTGTCACCATCTTCCCTGCCTGCCTTCGTGTCGACATGCATATGCGTGTATCCCGTTTCTGTCCCACCACTAATCCACGTGTAACCTATCGAAACGAGCGCAGGCGAGGAACCCCTGCACTGCAGCAGAGATGAGGTTGTCTGCTAGGTTCAGGGGGAGAGCCGGGGAGCGAACCATCTGCGATCGTCTCCTAGGTTCAGCTAGCCCGAATTCGCAATTCGGAGAATTAACTGTGCGATGGTCAACTGTCCGATCTCTGTTAAGGTGTTTTATACTAGTATTCGACATTTCTCTTAATGTGAGGGTTCTGTTTCAAAAAAACAAGTCGTCCCAACAGGTCTAACGATGTACTGTAGTATTATTTGGCGCTGTTTCTTTTCTATGATTGGTCATCGAAAATGACAACATCCGTTTGCGGCGTTCCTGCAAAAAAAAAACACTATTTTGCAGTGAATTACAACAATTTTTTTTGCAGTGAATTACAATAAAAAACTTTTATACAACTTTTTATGTGGTCTTCATGTGTCTAGCAATTCCGTGACCTCCAAATGTTTTTTTAAAACATAAGGCTCGAGCAGAGCCCGGCTTTAAATTAATAAAGCCCCAACGGCAGTATTCATACATCACCCACAACTCGAACAAGACGCGACAAGATGGAGGGACGCTCCACACAACCACACGCACAGGGTACACGACCTGGACAACACAAGATACAAGGTGGTCGACCTAGCTCACCAGACGGCGAGGCGACACCCCAACGCTAAAGCCTACCGCCTAGAGACACCGAACACCACCTGACACCACTCTACCCCAGTGGGGAGCACTAGACACTATCTCTGATAGAAGCATGAAGAGCTCGGATCATGCCAATCACCAGCTCCACCGCTTGACAGTCTCCTCTCCTAGCCAGAAGCTTCCAAACCTGCAAGTATAGAGTCATTTTGTACAAACCGTCAGCCGGGTTAGCTGGAAAACCACCCTCAATGGTGAATTTGTTTCTAATGTTCCAGAGTGACCAAAGTAGGGTAGCACACGCCAACCAAAGAACTCTCCGAGTCTGGCCAACGTGGACACGCATATACCGAAAGATGTCGGCAAAGCACGACGGGTTCCAAGAGCAACCAAGAAGGTCTCTGACCGCACTCCACATGAAGCGCGCCAGCGGGCATCTAAAGAGGATATGGTTGTTATCCTCCACCTCCATGCAAAGGGAGCAAGCACCATTGGACGGACCCTTACGCTTCCGGATGTTGTCATTGGAGGAGAGCCGACGTTTCGATAATTGCCACAAAAAGATACGGACTTTGAGTGGCACCTTGATCTCCCACACTATCCCATAGTGTTTGTGGGGAATGCCCTGGCATAAGCTCTTGTACAAAGACCGCACGGAGAACTTCCCATTTGGCCCCAAGGACCACGATATCTGATCTTGCGTCTCCGACAGGCGGACGGCCTCCACCAGTCGGGAGATGTTTGCCCACTCCACTCGCTCCCCTAAGCAAAGTTCACGGCGGAACCTGAGCCTGCACTGATTCTCCCGGAAGAGCGTAGCCACAGTGGCCAGGGGTTCCGTCGCAATGGAAAAGAGGCCCGGGAACTGATCCTTGAGGGGACCCTTCTCATGCCACCAGGCCACCCAGAATCTAGTGGTGCGGCCGTTGTGAATAGCATGTCTAGCCCCCATGCCGAAGACATGTCTGACCTCCAAATGTCAATGGTTGATATCAAAGAAGAGCGAAAACAACTCGAGTAGCACAAGGAACCATCAGACAAAATGTGTTGGCCCGGTCTCACGGTCCTAATTGTTGCACTGACCATTTGTGGCACCCCCGGGATCAGGGTTAGATAAATACCAGATCTTCGTCTGACATAAGCCTAACCTAGAGCTCGAGAGACTACAGTGAGAGAACTCTACGACTCAAGAAGTAATACAAGCTCATAACTGAGCGAAGAACCAAAGTATTACAAGCAGAGGTCACTGACCTGACATACATAAATCAACGGAAGCGAAGTTATGCTATTAGACATAGCAAGATAGCAAAAGGCCTAAGAGAACAGGAGCATAACGGCGACGTCCCAGCCCATAGATTCCATGCTGCCACCTGGGAACCCAAAGTTACTCGTCGATGTCGACTAGAAACCACCATCTGTTGGAGCGACTTTTTCTGAAACAAAAGCATGCAAAACTGAGTACAGGGACTCAACAAGACTTAGTAAAACCTTTTAGCAAAGCGGGTATGCAGGCTTTCTGTAGAGCTTCTTTTGCGTAAAGCCAATTTTCCTTTGTAAGAAAAGAGAGAGAAGTTCGACTACTCAGAACCTTTGAAAGGGGATAAGAGAGCGACATCTCTATCTCTATTGATCATCATATTGTATCCACCAATCTTCATCATCTCGATCCACTATCCTCGGATCACCCCCTCAACACCCGGAGAAGGTATCCGTAAACACACATTGTTTGCCAAGTTTTACGATCAGGTTAAAGTTGTCTATGATCACGTAATCCATTCCCAAGTCGTCCGTAACCATGGACACGGCTTTTCGAAAAGATTTAACCCTGCAGGGGTGCACAACTTTACCCACGCGTGCCAACCGGTTCTTAGTGCCAGTACATTAGCTCTCTTCCTTGGAAAGCCGGCAGAGAGTGGTTGACCACGACCTTTACCTTGCTGTCACCGAGACCATGAGTCACGCGCTAAGGATTGTTCCGCTGTAACGGGTCAAGTCCCGAAGTCCGTCCTTAACGATGTGTACCGAGGTGGGTTTTCCCAGAGGCCGCAACCCCCAGCCACCACGACCACACGCTTACCTACATGTTATGTACCTTTTCCAACAAGCAAAATGCAATGCATATGACCAGGTAACACGCAAACTATGAGACTCATGGAATCTACTAGGCAAGTTAATGAGTCGAGAGGGTACCATAATAGGGCCTCGTGTGGTTGTACGCTCGGTCTTGGTTCAAGAGGCGAGAACTCGGTTCCTAGGGTCGGCGAAACGAAACAACCCACCACATCCCAATGTGGCCACTCGTCTCGAGCCTTTAATCATGTTTAACAACATCTCTATACTTACCACGTCAACCTGTCATGCTAGTTTCATTTCATTGTATGGCTCCAGTCCGAAGACCGGAGTAAATAGCGTAACAAACTAAGCATGACTAAGCATAAAGGCTCTAGCGATGCACACATGCCAAACCTAGTTATGCTAGGAGCAGTGGATCAGGGATTTTGAGGCTACAAGGGTGGAACATGCAATAGATAGGATAACTCTACCTATCGATAAAAGATAGTTGAATCGTGTGCAATATGTAGGAACCGGAAGTAAAAGCATTTCAAAAATATATATGAACCAGGCTAGGGCTTGCCTTTGTCCCTGACAAACCGTAGTGGATCTTCGATAATCTTGTACTTGATTTATTCGTCGGAGGATAGGAATTGATCATCGGTGTTGTTGATCTTCATCGTCTCATACTCGTGCTCTATCGATCGCGAAGAAGCAAATACTAAAAAGAGAGAAATAACAATCAATACATGGCATAGATGCAATGCACATACAATAATGATGACTTGTCATGTTAATGGAATGGAGTAAGCCCTAGGTGCATCATCAGATTAAAGGGGTTCCGGCATCGGACCCCGACATATGAGAGGGGTGTATTAGGGTTTTCTACTAAGCTCCACATTTAATGGGTTCAATCATGTATGAAACATGTATAAAAAATAGGAAATGTTTTTTCTGATCAATTTGATATACAATTTTGTATTTTCCTGAATTTATATGAATTATTAAACAATTACTGAAAAATAGACAGAAAAGTAAAAAAAGGAAATATGACATCACGCTGATGTCAGCATGACGTCAGCGCGGCCATGAGCTCGATGGGAGCTCTGGTCGAGCTCCAATCGGCCGATTAGGCCTGGGATTGAGGCGCGCGAGGTGGGGGAAGGATGCGGGGCGATGCAGGCGACTATTTGGTGGGGGCGCCGCCCACCAATGGTCGCCGGAGCGACCACGGCGGCGATGGCCGGCGGCTGAGCTCGCAGGCTCACGTCGGCCGGCGGCTACAGAGCTCGGGAGAGGGAGCGGAGGGGACCATGAGCCTCAGAAGCTCACCGCGAGCACGTGGAGGGTGACGGCGTCGCCGGAGGTGGCCGGACGACGACGAATCGACGCCGGCGAGCGCTACCGTCTGCGGAGAAGATGAGCGCGGCCACGGCGATTCCGGACCTCCCGACCTGCGCGTGTGGGCAGAGGAGGACGAGGGAGTCCGGGCGGACCTCGTGGCGGCGTCGGCTGGGCGCGGGGAAGCTCAGAGCGGCGGCAACGGCGAGCGGCCGGGGCTAGGGTTTGCTCCCGTGCCCTTGCAGAGAGAAGGAGAAAGGGGAGGTGGCGAAATGGAGGTTCGCGGAGGCGGCGCGGCGGCCTTTATAGGCGGCCAGGGGCGGCGGGGGCCATCCCGACCGCCGGCGGGATCGAGCGGCCAGGGCAGCGCTGGCTCTGCCTGCCTGGGGAAGAAGACAAGGGCATTTTGCCCATAACCCCCTGGCTTTTTCTATTTTCTCTAAAAACTTTCAAACAACACTAAAACAAATCATTTTGATAGTTTTACAACCTTTTGGAGATCCAAATTGACTCAAATATTTTAGGGGAAAAATTGTGTGCCCTTCCTAATAATATTTGAAAGTCCACATATTTTTATTTTGGGGTTTTCAAACATTTGAACACATTCCAAATAGAGAAAGACTTGCATAAACCTAGGGTTTCCATTTTAATTTATTTGCAAATTTTTCCTAATGCATTTTATATGATGCTCATGATGCACAAACAACTCCAAATTAGGGTTTAACAAAACAGGGATGTTACACCATTGCCCTATGGTAGGAGTAAACAAGACAATAATGCCAAACAATCCAGGTAGGAGGAGTTTGATTAGCTTAGTCAAGGATTACTCGCTTACTTGTATTCTGATATGAAAATATACAATCCGTATTTGTTTCATTTCCCGTGGCATACCCACTATCATCATGAACTGAATTTTCCCATGTCTAATCTTTCATCTGCAGAAAACACCGCTTACTTTTAATTTACTTTCTTTATGTTATTTACTTTCAAATATTGTTTAAACCTCTTTTCCCTAGACAATCTACATTCACTAGTTTCCACCTTAATGCTTGCAGTCAATTCACTGAAGACCGGTGACATGTTGGGTGTGACAACAATGTCCATAAGGCTGATCATAGTGGTAAATATCATGTAGTAGTATCATGCATATGCTACTTGTGTATGATACTATCTCTATAGTGGTTAGTATCATGAAGTAGTATCATAGTCATGCTATATTTATTGCTTTTTAGAATCTCGATGCAAATTTGTGCACAAGATTTGTTTGGCATTAACTTTTCTCGTGACATGCGCTATGATACAGTATCTACTTATGTTACTCTAATCTCCCCTCTCCTCCTTAATTAGCTGCCACATCAGCATTTTTGTGGGACCAATATGCATGATACTAGTTATGATACTAGCACTATGGCTAACCTAAAAGACACTTGTCAAGGCTCTTAGTTGAGATCGATATAACAACGTGAATAATATTTCCACAAATTTACTTGCATGCATCACCCAGGCAACCGCTTACGTACCTCGAACAAACTATTTCAATATAATCTATATTCTACAAATTTGACGACAAACTAGCAAGTCCTTCAATAATACTACCTAGATATGTAAACAACGAATTTAATCTACATTAAAACTAATGACATCTAATAGAGCAGGTAAGACTGTTTCATTTTGTATTTTGTTGATTAGCGGACATTCAACCAATGTGTGAAACCTAGAATGTAGACTAACATGGAACCAAAATTTATTCTAGAATTTAGATTATTATGAGATAGACTAAGTACTTAGCATACACATTTAAGATTTGTATAAGTATGAAATGTGCAAATATCCTTATCTCACGGCTAGGAGAGAAAGCAAAAAAATTATATATAGATCCACGGAGAAATACATCTTCAGGGTTTAGATTTTCAAACACAATCTCGAGTGTTAGCTTTTTTCTTGAACGGTATTCGTGCTACTAAGGGCATCTCCAGCGGGGCGACGCAAATGGACGTTTTTCGTCCGTTTGCGTCTACGCGGATAAAAAACGCCCTCCAGCGGGGCGACGCAAAACGTTCGCAGTGTCCGTCTTGACGCAAACGTGGACCAAATATGCGTCAGGAATGCGTCTCTGCGGACGCGTCCGTTTGCGTCCGGTTGGTCTGCATGCAACCCTCTCTCTCCTCCTATAATCATGCATGTGTTCATTCCTAGCCACACAAACAGAATCTTTTCCTCTCTCTTCTCTCTAATTACACATGCGGTCAAATAAATGCGTCCCTGCCCCTGGAGAAGGGGCAGACGCATGCGGACATGCGGACGTTTTTTGTGTTCGTGTCCGACGTAAACGGACATAAATATGCGTCGCCCGCTGGAGATGCCCTAAGTATGAATTGAACGGTATTTGCGGTGGCTACGCCAGACCGAAGAAAAGTCCAGCGGATTGCGATGACCGAGGTCGTGCACACTTCAACCAATATAAAACTGCCCCCTGCTGTAGATTTAAGACAGAGCTCAGAAACTCAATTAGGCTCCCGGGTGCGTATGATCCCTCTACCATAAAAACATATTTCTATGTGTTAAAAAAATTTTACAAAAAATTTACATGTACATCTCTATAATATATGTGTATTCGTCAAGTTTCACGAAAAAATGATATTTTTTGTAGTCTAAGCGAAAAAGAGAAAATTTATCTTGTAACAAGTCTTTGTTTCAACACCAAATTTTGTCCTTTTTACACACGCCACATGATATGTCGATTTTTCATGAAACAACTTTGTGAGCGCGTAGCACATGAAGATGTACGTGCGAAATTTTTGTTTCAATTTTTTTGACATTTTAAAATGTGTCTAACATGTATTTCAAAATAAAAGGAGCATACGCTCCCATGTGTCAAAACATCACTCCCGACAGAGCTCAACTACTCACAAGCGTCACTGATATATACTACTACAGTATAAAACAACCGTATCAAACAGTCACTACTTGTCACGAGGCATGCTTTGCACTTGATAACATTTTCGTGCAACTTATACTAGCAGCGTGTTTCCCCGCTCACCCTCAAGATCGACTTGGACAAAGGCACAAAGAGTTGAATAATGGACAGCAGAATCCAAAGCCGGAGGATCATAGGAGTCATGCATGGCCCAGATCGTCATCCAGACATGCCTACAAGTAATGGATGGTCGGTACAGCTCGCAATAATAATTTGGGAAGACGTCGATCACCCCCATGCACGGACCCGTCGCAATGTTTATCCCTGCCACCTTTTCTAACGGTGACCAAGTACCGTTATTTAGGGGTGCCGTCTCGATCTAGCGTGGAGTGCTCGCATCGATGACTGGTTCTTGCTGCATTACGTATGATGGATACGGCTGATGCACGGAACAATTAACTCGAGTGATGACGAGCGGTCCACATTGAGAAACATGAAGTGCGAGTACCCTAGCGAACCTCTGGAGCTATCCACGTGGCGCCGAAGGGCTGGACGGTTCCTTCCTTCATCCGGTTCACGTGTCATCATCTGATTGGAGTTAAAAGAGATAGCGACCAAGCGAAAACCCTATCCAGAATTACTCGCGTGCTGCCGCCGCCTCCCCTCGCGCTTCCCCTCCCCTCGCTGCCCCTTCGACCTCCACGCCGCTGCCTTCTCACACGCAAGCTTGCCGCCGGTGCTGCTCCACCGGCCTCCCTTGTCTCTTCTCGGCGGAGCTATGCTCGCCACCATTAAGTCCTAGGGGCGGCGGCGCTCTGCTTGGCTCTTCTCGAGGCGATGGCGGGAGGACGTGGTGGTCGCCCGCTTGGTCTGGAGCGGGAGGTAGCGCGAGATTGCGGAAGTGGATCCCTTTTTCCAGTGTGACTTTTCCTATCTTCCCTGATTTGATTCTCGTTTTTATTGGCAACAGATGACGGCCTATAGCCCCATAGGAGAAGACACATAGATCGGCCATGACAACTCGGGTCAACAACATCAGCAACTCCGGACTACCTTTGCTTCCAGATTTGGGTCTCTCACGGGGAGGAAGAAGAAAATCACAGAAACAAGTGCAGCGGTACGAACATGACCATGGGTCTGTTTCTTTTTCCTCCCCTCGTCCTTGTTATCTCTCGCCAATTTTTTTGAGTAGCTTCTTGCCTTCATTGGATTGTGATCTAGCTATCACAGCGTTACAATTTGTTCCTGCTATATATTGCAGGTGGATTTAGTGGCACAAATGTACAGAAGCGGGGACATCATCTTTTTGCTGATCTGCTTGTTGGCTGGCCCGAATTGAGCGACACCCTGCATGCTAACTGATTTATTTAAAGAATCAAGTAAGTAGTTTTCTTTTAGATCAAAGGGTGTGATTCTGAACTTGGAACTTTTTGTGTACTTATAATTATGTTTCTCATGTGTAATTGTTTGTAGATCAGATATCCAATGGTGGATGTGCTTTGCTTCTGACTGCACATATCGCTTTAGGACAATTGGTATTTTGTTTCTGCTTTTACATTGGCTCATACACGAATGTGGTGCAAAGGCTCGGCAAGGCCGCCAGCAATGAGCGGCTGCTGTGTTTGGCAAAGCGTGCGGTGCTCCGGTCAGGGTACCTCATCATGGAAAGCCTCATTAGTGGTATGCCCATCTGTTGGTGTTTTTTGGGATTGTTCCATTTCAGGGCTGGGTGCGTATGATTTTGATTTATTTTGCGTGTATGTGCATGACACAGATGTGAAGATGACATGACAACGGAAGATTTTGACAGATTTGCCTCCATCATCAGGAGGGTGGAGAGCTTGCACAAGCTTGGTATGGTCACAGATCATCATCTCTACCTCTTGCAACCCACGATTATTTTTCTCTAACAGATTTAGTAGATGATTTAGGGGTTAAAAGAGTAGCGAAACAAATGGAACTTTTTTGTTTTTAATGGATTTAGATGTATTTATAAATAGTAATGTATGAATCCACCATTTATTACTGTATGAAAGTGGCACTCTTCAAGAACCAAATATGTCTAGGTGCTCAGACATGAGAAATGGTACCAGCATACATTATTCATGTTTCATGAAATCATCATAGCTTTATCTTTCAAATTTTTAAGCCAGCATCATGGCGGCACGTCACTAGCAGCAAGCTATCGGGCAAATTACATAAACATGTGTTCATAGAATTTTGGCACATATCGTAGAATGTGTAGCATGAGCGTAAATTTAATTCTCTGTCAAATATCTTATTGTTTTTCCTTGTTTTATTTTAGGGTTTCTGAAGTGTATTCAGTTCTACATCATACAGTAGAATGTGGTTGACTATAGCAGTATGCATCATAAATAGACTGTATGTTGTTCTTGCAAGCTAATGTGGAGCACATGCTGGCCTTGTTGCTGATTTTCTTTAGAAATTTTCCTTCAACCTATGACTAAATATATCATGTTGGGAGTATCACAAATTAGTGCTTGATGTTTCTGAACGTGAAAGAAAAATATATCTGATTAGATACCTTGCTTAAATCCTAAAACTTGATAGTATATTGCAGGTCCGCAAAAAAGTCTGATTGAACCATGGCTCAGAAAATATGCTCTGCGATATATTTTGCTCAATATGACTGATATGTCCCGATGATGTACATTAGGGGTTGCTTCATTTTTAATTGCAGATCTAAATAAACTATCAAGGTTCCTCATTTAACATACTTATGAGCTCAGCAACTTTATAAATTGTCTTGTGCTGATAATTTATTAGTAATTATGGAGGTAGTGCGAAGAACAATTGTCTGCCCTCACCTGGAATTGTCGCATTGTTCTCACAATGTGTTATGTGGACTGTCTCCCATTACCTACTTTGCATCCAGTTGCAGCAAAAGAAGTGTATCTGCTAGGGCTTTCTACCGGTTGACCAATGATCTGCATGGGAGACACTATTATCCCTGTCTCATTCTTTCCTCTGAATCGAGAATACCATCTCATTGGCTTTATAGATTCAGTATCACTAATAAAAAGGGAGGCAACAGGGCATGTTTTCTAAGGAAGCAGCAGATGTCCAACATTTGCTATCAAGGTAACCTTTTTGGCAATTGCATCTTCCATTGTTATTAGCTGGATAGTTATTGTTTATTTAATAAGCAAGAAGCAGATGTTTCCAACTTATTAATTGCTATTTAAAGTACTGGATCTGTCCATTGGTTTGTGTGTTTCTCAAATGTTGCAGTTATATGGTTAAACTATTCTCAGTGATGTATCCATTATTGTGATGACTAAGTCAGTTTTCAGGATCTTAGTCTAAGCACTTCTACGATATTATCATAACAACTATCAGGTTCGTTTGGCTTATTTTTCTTTGCTGAGGGCTTCCATTGTTATTACCTAGATGGCCATTGACAAGCTCTTATTTTTATTTATATCAGTTTCTTCAGTTAGTAACTTCGTATGTTTGCATAGGTGATAGGTGCCTGTAAATATGACGGCAAGTTGCAGAATTTCCAAAAGCAATCTTAGTCCATGCCTTTGTGGTAAATTATTGATACCTACTTGTGTTGTTTATGTTAGGTTCATAAGTCAGGTGTTACAAACCTGCTCTCGTGCACTTGTTTTTTTTTTGGTAGATTTTGCTATCAAAATCAGTCCTCGTGGCTCTTTGATTTCCTTAGTGTTTCTTTTGTATAGGTGACAGATGTTGAATTCAAGATAGCCAAAGAGAAGTTCATGCTAAAAAGGTGTACGGGCCCTACATGTGGTGCTGTTTACACCCGCTGTGACCTCAATTTACTCTTGGCCACAGTTTAGTGTGATACCAGCGGACTGAGTTGTATTTGTGTTTGGCTAAAATGTGTAGTTTTTCTATGTATAACATTAGACACGCAACTTGTTGTGGGTATACTTTATGGGTATATCAACGGCATGGCCTAGATCCGGCAAGCCCGGGTGGCCCATAGATGGTGGTGAGGCGTGTGGCCCATCGGGCGGCCCAGTTGCTGTAGATCCTGAAGGATGAAGTCCAGCCCAGGAACAGGAAGCCGGATCTCTATCGACCTACGAAGGAGGCCGGATCCGTGACGGCCCATGAAGTATCCGGATCCAGTACGTACTTGGAGGAAGGCGGATCCTTGACGTACACGGCAAGACATTGTACCGTAGTTAGGCAACTTGTATTCCGGCTAGGACTCTCCATGTAAACCCTAGATCCGTGCGCCTTTATAAGCCGGATCTCGGGAGCCCTAGAGGCACAACCTCAACTCATTGTAACAACGCGAAAGCGCCCGGATAATTCCGGACAAGCGGCGGTAGGCCCTGTCATCGTGCGGGTGTTCCGAAGCTGGGTAACTCGCGTACCACCGTCCCGTGTGCACTCCGCCCTATGGCCCCTACTACTTCTCCCCTCGTGAGGATCCCTCCTCCGAGGTACCGTCGATCAGGCAACGACGGTTGGCGCCCACCGTGGGGCTGCGGCGTCGGAGGCCGGAGCCGGGAGGGTTCCGCCATGGGAAGCTACGACGACACCATCGCCGTGGGGCGTGTCCTTTACGCCGGAAATCTGCCGATCGTCCCTCCGGATGAGTGTTGGATTCCGGCTAAAACCGACCCCGTCAAGCTCTCCATCGTCCCGGTTGGCGGCATACACATCTTCATCGGGGAAACCGTCGATTCCGACGGAAACCCACCGGTAAGTAGCGCCGACGCGACCGCCGCCGAGCAGGACGCGAGTCGCGAAGATCCGATCCGAGACGCAGGAACTTCCTAGCGAAGATTCCGCCTTAGATCTGAAAAAATCAAAACCCACCCAATCCGCCCCTGAGCAGGAAATAACGGTGGAAGACCAATGCAGATCCGCCTGGGTCTCCCAGGTGTTAGAAAAGCAAAGGTGTCACTTCGTACACTTTTTGGCCCATACCGCCGGAACCGCCCCTCAAGAAGCCGGAGCTGGTCCCGAGCAGGTCGAGGTCCCGAAAAACAACGCTGCTCTGGATCAGCAAGAGGTTGTCGGAGAAAGCGGAGATCCGGTTGAAGAGTCGATTTTGGGAAATCTAAGCCCAATTTCCGGAGACACCCAATCCATGGACACTGAAGAGTTCGATCGCAAGGTGAAGGAATATGCATACGGTGAACAGCCTGAAGTCGATTCCGCCCAGCCAAAACAGGTACTTGCAACTGTAGCGGCGTTGGGAGAAAACGGATCAGAAGAGGCAGGCACCCAATCCGACCCCCAGCCATCCCACCACGGATCTCCGATGTCGCGGGAGCGGCCCCGTAGGGATTCTTCCTCGGAAAGCCTCCTCGTCGCTCGAAGAGATGGTCGCACAAGCGAGCATGGATGCGGTTTATCGCTCGGAAATTCTTAACAAACCCATCACTCCCGAAGACGTAGAAGCTTTAGAAGCCAAGAGAGTGGAGCTCCCGGCCACGACCAAGAAGTTTAAGGACACCGCAGCCGCCATGCTGGAGGAAAGGAAGCATGCCGCAGTTTTTGTGGAAGACTTCATCCAGCGTGAGCAGGAGGTGGACGAAGGACTGGCAAAAGTCAAGGAACTCCGAAAGCATTGGGAAGACAAGATCGTTGAAGCTCACCAGGAGGTCGAAAAGGTCCGGCGTGAGTTGATAGCTCCCCGCAGGATCACCTTCGCAACTCCAACGGAGCAGCAGCCGTTCGCAACCCCAAAGGACAATATGACGAAAGCTGCAGAGATCCTGAAGAAAAGTGACGAGGAGATTGACATCAACTATTTACGCACGCTCGTCGCTTCAGCGGTTAAACAACAGAGCAAGGCAGACACTTCGCGCAAGTTGGAATCTAACCCGGAGCATTGCGTCTCCACTGCGCAGAAGGACGCCCGCGACAATCGCCATCGTGATGACGAATCGCGAACCGGATCCTCGGAACGTAGAAGGAAAGCCAGGGAACACCCAAATCTGATCCCCGTGCCATCAAAGACGCCACCGTCAGATCCGAGAAAGGGAAAGGATGCAATGTACTCTGGACGAGACAAGTACCGCAACGCCTCTCCTCCGCCTAATGGTTACCCGCGTCCCCTCGCCGTCGTAGTCCAGCCGGAAACACCAGGCCTCGTGGGCATGGTGGAATTGTTATCCGCGACAACGTGCTGCCCTCAAGAAACAGGAGCGAGGAGCGCACGCCGAACCTCGCCGGAATCGGAACAACGATCGTGAGCCCGAGCCTAGGAGGAGCCGGAATGAGGAGCGCGACCCGGAGCCCCGCCGGAGCCGGAACGACCAGGGGCAGCCGGCGTCACGGCGAAGGCAGCCACGTGAGCCGGACCAGCACCGGGAGGGCCGGGGACAATCTGAAGGCGGAAGCAAGAGGTCGGATCGGCCCCCTCGCAGGTCTCCCTCACCACCACCTAGCGGTGGCGGAGGAGGTGGAGGCGGAGGCGGTGGCCGGAGATCTCGCTCTCGCTCAAAGTCCCCCCGTCACGGCTCGCGCGACGCGCGGGAACGCCTCAACGAATACAGAACCGACTACATCGGACCGAAGTGCTTTGGCAGGATGATTCGAGAGGAACCAAAGCCAAGGAGCTCCCTCAAGCTACCCGGAAACTTGAAGCATTATGATGGCACCGAAAGGCCGGATACCTGGATCGAGGATTACTATAATGCAAGAACCTTTGCCGGAGGAACCCCTAATATCGCTCGCCGCATGCTCCAGCTTGTACCTTGTAGGTCCAGCCCGGATCCGGCTCGGTGACCTCGAGAAAAATCCATCTTTTGTCTGGTTCGACCCGAAGACCGCTTTCGAGAAACACTTCAGGGGCACCTACAAAAGACCCGCCACGGCAAGCGACCTACAAGCTTGTATCCGGAAGAAGGGAGAATCCTCAAGAAACTTCCTCACACGATGGTTGGCATGCAGGAACGAGTGCGAAAACGTCGACCACACCACCGCCATGTACGCCTTCATTGGTGGACCGTGCGAGAGGAGGATTGCTGAGGCATAAGCTCACTTGTTTGGCCAACGCCAATAAACTGACTTTGGATGAGATGATCTCCATTGCCAGTGACCACACTGCCGCCGATGACGACGCAGGCGGTGATATAGCAGCTACAGCAATCCCCTTGCACCAACAAAAGAAGAACCGTGATAACGGCAACAACAGCGGCCATAAACGCAAAAACCCTGATGACCAGAAGAGTGGCGGATCCGACATGGTCGCCATGGCGTTCCAACGCGGAGGTTCAGGAGGCGGAAGAGGACGCGGCCGTGGAGGCGGAGCCGGCAGGGGTCAACAGCATGGCACTGAAGTCACAGCTGGCGGATCCCGCGCTCCGCAAACCTACGAGGAGTATAGAGACATGCCCTGTCTGGCCCACTTGGATCCGGCTACAGGGAAGTCCACTCACACCAATCGCAACTGCAAGTGGGTCAACGACCTAAAGAACGACCCGGAAGCAGGATACAAGCGAGCTCGGAAGCACCGCCCACGCGGCAAAGGAGGCAAGGGCAAGAACAAGGACAAGGAGGAGGACAGTTCCAAGGCGATGGACGAGGATGATAACTCGCCGGATCCCAAAGCCGGATCCGCGAGTAAATCCAACCCCTTCGAGAAAAAGAGCGTGGGGGCTTACCACACCTTCCTCGGAACCCCAACAGTCCGCGCTACAAAATCAGCTACCCGGATCCCGAACGCCACGGCTCCGGCTCGTGCCGCAGTATGTCGGTGGTCGGAAGTTCCGTGCACATTTGACAGGGAGGATCATCCCGCCATTGTGCCAAAAGAATACTACGCCTTGGTTGTAAGTCCCCGCATAGACGGGTATGACTTCTCCAAGTGCCTCATGGATGGCGGAGCCGCCTTGAACATCATGTACCGGGAGACTCGGAGCGGATGAACCTCACCAAGGAACAGCTCAAACACAGAGCAACACCGAGTTTCACGGCGTGGTTCCGGTAAGAAGGCGAATTCCCTCGGCAGCATCACACTTCCCGTGGCTTTCGGCGATGTTCACAATTTCCGCGAAGAAAAGATCACGTTTGAAGTTGTGCCCTTCAAGAGCTCCTACCATGTTATCTTCGGCAGGCCAACCTACCACAAGTTCCATGCAAGAGCGTGCTACATCTACAACAAGCTCAAGATTCCGGGTCCTAATGGTATGATCACCATAACCGTAGACTACAAAAAGGCTCACGAGTGCGAGTTGGGCGAAGCCGCCTTCGCGAGTCCGTCATATCCGGAGAAGAGCCGAAAGGCTACTGAGCCGCGGTGGATCCGACCGAAATGCGACCACCAAGAAGCAGATCTCCGAACACAAAAATTCCTTCGTGGCCGCGATAGAGACCAAGAAAGTCAACTTCAAGGAAGGCGACGATTCCAAGCAGGTCTCGATCGGAGCCAACATGGACCCCAAATAGGAAGACGCGCTCGTCGAGTTCCTCCGCGCTAACATGGATATCTTCGCATGGCAACCTTCTGACATGTCCGGAGTACCAAGGGAACTCGCCGAGCACTACCTCAACATAAATCCGGGGGCTAAACCGGTGAAGCAAGCTATGCGACGCTTTGGAGATAAGAAGCGCCGCGCCATAGGAATGGAATTAGCAAAGTTACTAGAGGCAGGTTTTGTAATAGAAGTAATCCATACTGATTGGGTCGCAAATCCCGTCCTTGTACCCAAAAAGAACACCGAAATACTAAGAATGTGCACCGATTACTCCGGCTTGAACAAACATTGCCCGAAAGATCCGTTTCCCCTGCCGCGCATTGACCAAGTCATTGATTCGACTAGCAGAGGCGGAGCTTCGTGTTTTCTTGATGCGTATTCCGGTATCATCGGATCCGGATGAAGGAGTCCGACCAAAAGGTGACCTCATTCATCACCCCGTTTGGCACTTACTCGCTATGTTACTATGCCCTTTGGCTTGAAAACGCAGGTGCCACCTACCAACGTACGATGCGAGCGGTGCTTGAAGGACCGGATTGGCCGGAACGTACACGCCTACGTCGACGACATCGCGGTCATGACTCGGAAAGGATCCGACTTGATCGGCGACCTCACGTAAACCTTTGAGAATCTCTCGCTCGGTACAAGATGATGTTGAATCCGCCGAAGTGCGTCTTTGGCGTACCAGCACGGAAAACTCCTTGGCTTCATTGTCTCTAACGAGGCATTGAAGTAAACCCGGAAAAAATCAAGGCAATTTTGTGCATAAAAAGGCCAACTTGTCTCAAAGTGTGCAACGGCTCACCTGGTTGTGTCGCAGCAATCAGCAGGTTTGTTAGCCGTCTTGGCGAGAAGGCACTTCCTCGTACAAGCTATTGAAGAAAACGAGACAAGTTTGTCCTGGGACGAGGCAGATGGATGCAGCACTACAAGGGTTGAAGGAGATACTTACCTCCCCACCTATCTTAGCAGCTCCGAGAGAGTCGAGCCTATGCTCCTTTACCCGGCAGCCACCAACGAGGTCATCAGCCTCGTCATCGTGGTGGAACGACAGGAAGAAGGTCACGAATATGGAGTCCAAAGGCCAGTTTACTATATCAGCCGAGGTCCTTACGAATCCAAACGAGCGCTACCCTCACTTTCAAAAGCTTGCCTACGGAGTATTCCTAGGCAACAGGAAGCCGAGACATTACTTCCAAGAACATCCGATGAATCAGCCGTGAGCAAAGCTCCGCCGTCAACGATTCTCAACAACGCCGACGCAACAGACGCACGACAAAATGGGGCATTGAATTATCCGCCTTCGATATCGCCTACAAAGCCAGGATCGCGGTTAAATCACAAGTCTAGGCGGATTTCGTTGCGATTGGACAGAAGCTCCGGATGCTAATCTAGAGCCGGAACCGTAGACATGGGTTATGCACTTCGATGGATCCAAGCAGCATCAAGGCTCGTGGAGCCGGAGTCACCCCGAAGTCCCCTACCGGAGAAGAACCGCAAGTACGTTCGCGATCCACTTTGAAGCTACAAACAACATGGCGTAGTACGAGGCTCTATCGCACGGACCGCGCATCGCTAAGGAAATAGGGATCAAGCACATCATCCGTTGCGGAGATTCCGACTCGGTGGCACGAAGCAAGTAGCCGGAACTCGAACGCCGTAAATTCCGTCATGGCGGCTTACGGAGACGAAGTTGACGAGATCGCCAAGTGCTTTCTAGGATACGAAGTCAAGTATGTCCGAGAGACGACAATACAAATGGCAGATATGCTATCCAAGCTCGGATCCGGCGAGAAGCCAATTCCGCCTCGGAATTTTCTCGGAGCATCTCCGGATACCCTCGGTGAAGGGCGCTAACCCGGAAAATCCGCGAGGTGGCGGTGTCTCCGGCCAAAGAGGTGTTGGCTACCATTCCAGCTTGGACACGACCTTTCTCCGGACTACCTCATCGATCGAAGTTGCCGGGAGGATGAGGTCCTCGCGCGCCGCATCAGACGAGCAAGATCCTACACAATTGTTGATGGACAGCTCTACAAACGAAGCGCAACAGGGGTGTTTCTCAAATGCGTCTCTAATCAAGATGGCATTGAAATCCTCAGAGAGATCCACGCAGGGGATTGCGGGCACCATGCCGCTCCCAGGTCACTCGTTGCAAAAGCTTTTCGGCTAGGCTTTTACTGGCTCACGACTAAAGAAGATGCCGACAAGATAGTCAAGACCTGCCGAGGTTGTCGATACAACGCTACTCAACCAAACGCTCCAGCCCAAGAGCTGAAGACCATACCTATCACCTGGCCATTTGCGGTCTGGGGGATCGATATGGTTTGTAAGTTAAAAAGATCATCTCCTGGCGGTTTAGAATACCTATTGGTCGATGTTGACAAATTCAGCAAGTGGATCGAGGCAAAGCCAGTGAGAAAAGCCGACGGTGCTACGGCACTAAAATTCGTCTGCAGCCTCGTGATGAGATTCGGCATCCCACACAGCATAATCACAGATAATGGCACAAACTTCGCTCGGGGAGAATTGAAGGATTATTGTGAGACAATGGGGATTCGATTGGACCTCGCATCCGTGGCTCACCCACAGTCCAATGGTCAAGTTGAAAGGGCAAACGGTCTAATATTATCGGGAATCAAGCCACGCCTCGAGGAACCGCTGCGACGAGCAGTGGAGCTTGGGCCGACGAGTTGGATGCTTGTCTTGTGGAGTTTGCGAACTACCCCTAACAGGTCAACGTGGTTTACCCCATTCTTCCCGGTATACGGATCCGAAGCCGTGATTCCCTCCGACATCATCCACGATTCGCCGCGAGTTTCCGCCTATAATGAAGAAACAGTCGACGAGGCCGGACAGCCTATCCGTGGACCCGATCGAAGAAGCTCGGAATTTAGCTGACCAGCGCTCCGCCATCTACCAACAGAAGCTCCGACGTTATCACAGTCGTCGAGTCCGGAATCGCTCGTTCATGGCCGGAGACCTGGTCCTCCGCCTTCGCCAGGTGAAAGACCTGGTCCTCCGCCTCCGCCTTCGTCGTTAGCAAAGTGCTTCACAACGGATCGTATTACCTTGTTGATTTCCGAGAGCTGAGGGACAGACCTGCTAATTGGCGCCGGAAACGCAAGCGTAAGGATCTGGATGATATCTACGACGAGACAGATCGCCCTTGGAACATTGCACAGCTACGTCCTTTCCACACTTAGCATAGAATTACATACCTTGTAACAATATTATACATGATCAATGAAATAAAGTTTTTGGTTCACTCTATGAGTCATTTACCTCCTTTACTTGTTCATTTTTAGATCGTGTATGTTTTCCGACTAAAACCGCAGAGCTGGATATTTCCGCCTAGGCGTGTATAAAAGTTGTGATTTTCCAAAATCGTCCCTTAGGACGTAAGCTTAAGTTTTACGATTAAATTGTTATCCGTTGCGAACTCGTGGATTCCTAGTAGCGATTTCCGGCACCTATGCTTGGGGGCTTGTTTCCGCGGTTATTGACGGATTACCATTGGGTTTCGTCGCTGGCGAGCGTTTCCGGCTAAGGTCTTCCGGCTCGCGAAAGGTCAAGCGAGCAAGCCGGAAAACAACGACATCAGCACTTGCTTTCCAACGTAAAACGAAACATGCAGAATAATATTAAGGGATAGCAGGATAAGTTGTTTCCGCCCATGCATAGTTGTTTCATCCCTAGCTACTTAAGAATCTAAAAGTCTTATTACAAACCCTCGCTGGGGCCAAAATAATGCATTGTTTTTTCCGCAGGAATAAAGTTTTCACTCTCCCTTAGCAGGAGAAGCTTTGCCCTTTGGGTCTTTTTCCTCGGCAGCCTTTGCCGGAGACGACACATCCTCGTCGGTTTCTTCCGACGAAGACGCAGCGCCGTCCTTGGGTTCCTCTTGGGGAGCATCCTTGGAGCTGGTCCAGAGTAAGCCGGGAGCCGGATTCCGCGGGACGTGCTTCCGCGTCACGCTTCTCTTGAAGTTCTGCTTCCAAGGGTTCGTCCGCGGGAAGCACGAACTTGTCGTAGAATTCGTCATGCCGGATCCTGCGCGCGATGCGGGTGTCGTAGCCGTTTACTGCATCTAAGAGCGCATTGACATCCGCGTCCGAAGGAACTCCGGCGGTCACCTGGTCAAGGTCAAGCTCCGGGTTATGCGCCAAGCACATGGTCAAGGCCATCGCAGCTGCGCCTCGGGCTGATGATGCTTGAAGATCCGTCACCAGCTCCGGAAGAACATCCATCTTTTGTATAAGCTTGCGCACTTTGCAAGTACGACTCCTTTTGATGGACAAGTTGTAGCATATCTTCCGGGAGGCGGAAATGAGGTCTTTGCAATCATCGCCAGCAAGTTGAAGGAGATCGTCCCGGGGGAACAAACTCCGACGCTTTTCCGGATACCCTAGAGGTTCTGCACGAGATAATCGGATATAAGTTAACAGTTTGAGCACACGAGAAAGGTCGGAGAAAAGGTCTTCGTACCCAAAACGTTCTCACTGAGCACGTCCCAATGATGTTCCGCGGTTTCCATATATTTTTGAAGCCCAGTGAGTTCTTTTTGCTGCCTCTTGATGGTCTCGCTGTCAGCATTTCTCTTCAATACAAATTGGCCCTTTTCCCTGGCGTGCTCGGAATTTTTCTCGGCCAGCTGTTTCTCGACCTGCTCCCTTTTCAGTTCCGCCTCCTTTAGCTTCGTCTCCAATGCTTGGTACGAGGAGCGCAGGTTCTCAAGCTCCGAAGAGGCTGTAGCAAGGGACGAGGATGCACCTATAATAACACAAGTTAAAATCGCAATACGAATTTAGTGATAAGCACGGGCGGAAACCAACCTTGGGCTTCCGCCGATTGTTTGGCCGGATCCGCATTCGCATCTTTCGCAGTCCGGATATTTTCCGCTTGACTCAAGGTAACGCGGCGCTGAAGGGCAATGTTTTTGTGCAGCTCATAATGTAGCGCCTGCTGTTCCTGTAAAGTTAGACAGAGCCGGAATAAGAATTCCACCTGCTTCAGTGGATTCCTTTAAAGCATTATTGCCGGAACTTTTCCGCCATAATGCTTGGGGGCTACTGCATCGACTTAAACTCTTTCCAGAAGTGATATTCGTCTAAGCATTTAAGCGCTAACGTACATTTCCGTTTCCGCTTACATGCTTGGGGGCTACTGGGGAGTACCTTTTGCTTGCAGACAAGTTTGTCGAGGAAATGGCCGACGTTCTTCTTGAAGTCCTGAATTTCCGCCGTGGCGACGTCATATTTCCCCCAGGCATTGTCCAACATGGCGTTGAGCAAGTCTTGTTCAAGATCCCATTTCTCCGCCTCAGTAAGTTTATTGAAAAACTTAGTTGCGTATGCCTTGGGGGTGGAGGTGAGGTCGGTCGGATCTCCAAAGTTCTTCGGAAATACGACAACGTCGCCAGTGCCAGCTCCGGTTCTTTCGGAAGAAGTAACCTCAGTTTCTCCTTGGCCTTGTGCTCCTGTTTCATCTTGAGCAGGTCCTTTTTCTTGAGGATCTTCTCCGCCCACCTTTTCGCTGCTGATCGGAACAATTTCCGGTGCAGTATTGGTGGCAGGAGGGGGAGAACGATCAGCTTGGGGAGGGGATGCTTGGGGAGCAGTATGAGATGTGCTTGGCGGAGCTGGAGTGGGTGGACCTACAGCCGGAGACTTCTTCATATACTTGGTGATGGGCTCTTGGTTGGTGGTCTTGGTGGCGGCGGTGCTTGGATTCCTACATGCAAGCGAAGAGGTTCATGTCATAAACAATTTTATCCAAGTAGAGATGTACCATATTCGGAAACTTACGGGGCTCCGGGGATGATGGGGCGCGAGCGTTTGCCAGCTGTTGCCAGCATTTTCAAGCGTGCTTGCTCCGCTCTCTTCGAGTTTAGCGGAGGGGGCTTCATAGTCTTTGGCTTCTTGGCGGAGGCCTCGCCGCTGGCTCCGGTTCCTGAACCGGAAGCTTTGGCGCGGGGACGCTTCGAAGGTCGAGGGGCTGCCTTGCGGGGTGCCTGTTCCTCTTCCTCTTCTTCGTCGTCCGGATCCTCCTCCGCCCCATCGTCGCTGACAGGAACACGAAGAATGGTGCGAAAGTTTTCCTCCGCCAGAGTATCGAGCTGGAGGAAATAAGCAAATAAGCATATAAGCATAAGATCAATATCTGAAAACTTGTGAAGATTGGAGTAACAAAGGGAATCGAGTTTACCGGAGGACATTGGTCGTTGGTGTAGATGTCCTTGATCAATTCCGGGACCGGCTGGCCCCGGCCTATCTTCACGAGCGTCTTGATTCTCCTTTTCGGAGAGTCAGCCGGAAGGTCGTGGCGGGTAGCCCGGAGCAGGTCGTCCGCCCCGGTGTATGCGCAAATCAATCGCGCGTTATGCCGCAGAGGCTGGATCCGCCGGGTGAACCAGCTAAGTGTAAGCTGAGCTCCGGTTAGCCCATCATGGACTAGCCAAGATATTCTCCGCGCTGCCTTCTCCAGGATCGGAGTTTGGGCGAGCGAGGGAACGAAGCTCCAGCTCGCAAGTTCCTCCGGAGGTTCGTTGACGAACTTGGGCAGGCCGTCGTGGACGTTCGGAACTGAGATGTTCTTTTCATAGAACCATCCGGCGTTCCGATGCACGGGACGGATTCGTGCGAGTCGTGAGGTGGATACATGCGTCCAGGTCGGAGCATGAACGTCATGCTCCCACAGTTCACCATTACTTTTTCCTTAGTTTCTTTCTTCACTCGGAAGAAGAACTGCCACAACTTGATATCCGGACGGTAGGGGAAACTGGAGTGTGACGAAGTTGGAGAGGAGGAGGTATGAGTTTGGGCAGATGTTGTGCGGCTGGAGCCCATATGTGCTGAGGACGGAGAGGAAAAACTTTGAGCAGGGGAGCGACAATCCGCGCTCCACCCAAGCCTTGGTCATGACCACTTCGTCGGCTCCGGGCTTGGGGACGTCGGTGTCACGAATAAAGCTCCAGTAGGCGGAGATCATGGCCTCGTTTTGAAGCTCTCTGAGCTCCACATCAGTGGTTTCACAGGGCCACCATTGACCCCGTTCTCCTTCGCGGATCCGAGCTTTTGAAGCCCTCTTGTTTTCCGCCTCCTGCACCTTGGTTGCCATCCTTGCTTGACCTTCAAGTTCTTCTTGGAGTTCTTTGAGGGAAGGGATCCGGCCTGGAGTGGTGCCTGGAAGATGCGGAAAACGGTTGAGCTAGCCGGATGTCGGAAACATATGGTGGTAGGAACGCAATGGGATCCGGGCAAATTGGTTCCACGGCGATCGGGTTCCGGGTTACTCGGAGAACTACCAGTGCAGTGAGGAGAACCATGAGGCATGCTTCCGGCTGCACCCATGCGAACTAATTTGAGTAACCGGAAATTCTATACTACGGCTACTTCTTCTTCTACAAGTCCGGTGCACGTACCGTCAATGGCGCGACGGTCCGGCGAAGTTCCGGTGAAGTGGAGGTCAACAAACTGGCGGCTTCGAGCCTCCGATGACCACGAATCGGCGGCGGAGTTGATTTCTTGGTCAACCGCAGCGATCTTGGTTGGAGGAGAGGCTTGAGTCGGCGGCGCGTGAAGCTCCCGCGCGGAAGGCTCGCCGGAGTTGAGATCTAACGGGCGGCGCTGTGCGAGGAAGAAGATGAAGTGGTGAGACGCGGTGAAAGAATGAGGATTTACCGAACCGCGGGGGTATTTATAGGCCGCGCGCGGAGATTCGGGATTCGGATCCAACGGTGGAAACGGAACGGTCGCACCGTTGGATGAATGACACGTGTCTTAGGTCAAGTGCGGTAAAACGACGTGGAGGTAACTTAACCATGCGCTCCCGAAATTTCCGGCTAAAGATTTGCATCTACGAAAATTTAGCGCGGGAAAAAAGGGGGTTGTGCGCGGGAAAAACGGAATCTCCGTTGCGATACCTAATCTGAAGACGAAGGAATTCCGAGTGAATGAACCCGGAATCAAGTAGAAGTTTTTGAAGCTCTTCAAGATTCTCTTCGGATCCGAGCTGAATGAAGCCGGAGGAATGATGAATCTCGGAGAACTTCGGGGGCTACTGTTGTGGGTATACTTTATGGGTATATCAACGGCATGGCCTAGATCCGGCAAGCCCGGGTGGCCCATAGATGGTGGTGAGGCGTGTGACCCATCGGGCGGCCCGAGTTGTCGTAGATCCCGAAGGATGAAGTCCAGCCCGAGAACAGGAAGCCGGATCTCTACCGACCTACGAAGGAGGCCGGATCCGTGACGGCCCATGAAGTATCCGGATCCGGTACGTACTTGGAGGAAGGCGGATCCTTGACGTACACGGCAAGACATTGTACCGTAGTTAGGCAACTTGTATTCCGGCTAGGACTCTCCATGTAAACCCTAGATCCGTGCGCCTTTATAAGCCGGATCCTGGGAGCACTAGAGGCACAACCTCAACTCATTGTAACAACGCGAAAGCGCCCAGATAATTCCAGACAAGCAGCAGTAGGCCCTGTCATCGTGCAGGTGTTCCGAAGCTGGGTAACTCGCGTACCACCGTCCCGTGTGCACTCCGCCCTATGGCCCCTACTACTTCTCCCCCTCGTGAGGATCCCTCCTCCGAGGTACCGTCGATTAGGCAACGACACAACTTCATTTTGTTACTATACAAAATATTGTAACTTTGATTTATGAATAATTTTAGAAGTGGCCTAAAGTTCTTATACATTGAACTTCAAATTCTATGGGATGTTTCCTTGTCTGCTTGCGTTATAATTTGCTAGAAACTGTAAAGTGAACTGTAGTGGTTAAAACGGCCAGAATGAGTTCTGATGTGGATGCAAGACCACGGAGGAGGCAAGCTAAGAAACTTGTATTGGGCGATGAATTATTTGTCACTAGACTGGGATTAGATCGCACAGCTCCAGCGAGGAGGCGCCCCATGGGGCGCCCCACCCACTAGTGCAAGTATAATTAAGCACCGCAGTTCGTACCTGCATCGGAGCCATGAATATACTACACACAGACTTGCCCCCTAAAAGAAGCGAATTTTGGCACGTAGATGCTATGCATCCCATAAACTCTAAAGTTTGTAGTAATTTTAAAAATTGAATAAAATCTGAACTTTTCTGAAACAAAAGATGACCAAGTATTGTACCTGTATAAAATTGTCTAGGCTCGAAATAATTCCCATGGTATCCTGGATTAGAAAAAATACAAATCTATGATGAATATAGCATGAATAGTACATGAACACGGAGATTTCCAATTTTTTCTTTTTACCTAAGATACAATGATAGTAATCCCCTTGCGATTTTATTTATATGAGTACAATGATTGGTCATCTTTGGTTGGATGTACGGGGTGCTTGGCACCTAAGAGCATGGATATATTTTCCCTAAAGAGGAGTCCTACTACATGCAAGAGTAGTAGAGGGAGTTTGTTTTGAAAAATTCGAGAGGGAAAGATCCAAGGAAGGAGCGACGGCATGCTACAAAGCACCTTGTCCTCCCATTTTACAACAACCGGCAACCGTCTTGGCCGGCGAGCGATTCTCCTCCTTGTTTTCCTCCCTGTATACCGATGTGCGGCTACGTTAAGTCTAGGCGGTGATGACCCACAAGTATAGAGGGTGTATCGTAGTACTTTCGATAAATAAGAGTGTCGAACCCAATGAGGAGCAGAAGGTGTTGACAAGCAGTTTCGATGAAGGATTCATTGTAAATGCTCACAGACAAGTATTCAGGAGGTTTTGATATAGCGGATGAATAAAGTACAAGTAAGTAAAATGCGAGAGTAATAATTGCAGCGAGTGGCCCAATCTTTTTTAGCACAAAGGACTTATAATGACCAAACGTTCTTGAGGACACACGGGAATTTAGTCTAGTGCTTTCGCTTCATATAGTTGATTAATCTTCATTGTTTTGATAAGTGTTGTGTGGGTGAACCTATGCTAATGCACCGCCCTTCCTAGGACTAATACATACTTGTGATTATACCCCTTGCAAGCATCCGCAAATACAAGAAAGTAATTAAGATAAATCTAACCACAGACCTTAAACTGCGAGATCCTGCTATCCCTCCCGCATCGATATACCAACGGGGGTTCAGATTTCTGTCACTCCGGCAACCCCGCAATTAGCAAACGAATACAAGATGTATTCCCCTAGGCCCATAAAGGTGAAGTATCATGTAGTCGACGTTCACATGACACCACTAGAAGAATAACACCACAACTTAAATATCATAACATTGAATATTACCCAACATAATTCACTACTAACATTTAGACTTCACCCATGTCCTCAAGAACTAAACGAACTACTCACGAGACATCATATGGAACATGATCAGAGGTGATATGATGATGAATAACAATCTGAACATAAACCTTGGTTCAATGGTTTCACTCAATAGCATCAATAACAAGGAGTAATCAATACCGGGTGAGTTTCCCCTACCAAACAATCAAGATTCAACCCTAGATGTTACAGCGGTGACAAGGTGCAGCGGTGGAGATGGCGGTGATGATGATGGAGATGATGGTGATGATGATCCCAATGATGTCCAGCTCGATGACGGTGACGATGACGTCGATTTTCCCCTCCGGGAGGGAATTTCCCCGGTAGATTTCAGCCTGCCGGAGAGCTCTTTTCTCTCTGGTGTTTTCCGCCCCGCAGAGGCGGCTGTGACTCTTCGTGACTATCCTCTGGAGCTTAGGTTTTCGGGACGAAGAAGTACGCGAAGGAGAGGAGGCCAGAGGGGGCTGTGGGCCTTCTCCCCACCAGGCGGCGCGGCCAGGGCAGGGCCCGCGCCGGCCTATGGGGGGCCCATGGCGGCCCTCCTCGGCTCCTCCTTTTGGCTCTCTCCGTCTTCTGGAAAAATAAGATTTTCCGTGTAATTTCCGTCAATCGTTGATCTTCTGAAATATTGCATTCCGACGGTGCTTTTTCCAGCAGAATCCTGACTCCGGTGCGCGATTCTCCAATAATCATGAAACATGCAAAATAGATGAAATAACATAAGTATCATCTCTAAATATGAAATATATCAATGAATAACAGTAAATTATGATATAAAATAGTGATGCAAAATGGACGTATCAACTCCCCCCAAGCTTAGACTTCGCTTGTCCCCAAGCGAAACTGAACTCGGTAAACAAGACCACATGTTTATTGAGTGAAGAGTCGATAAATAAAATACGGACAAGAAGCATCATATTAATTCACACAAGACATTCTAGTGAACAACTTCCCCATATGATTCAACTTGAAACAAGTAAAAGGAAATCACAAATAAAGGTGCATAGGAAATCATAATTGGTGATGGCAAATTTCGTTCTTGGTCAAAGAACAGTTAACAGATTATACTCATCTATTGAGCAGCGCTCTTACATTAAAGCTTATATGGCAAAACTTGCATACTCAATCATAATAATTTCCTCATAATCATTGATAACCTTCAAAGTTATATTCATTCGGATAAAACTTGTACTAAACAAGGAAGAATAAAAGGCACGATTAAGTAGATCACAGTATAAAGGGTTTGATCACAACAACTCAATTGCTTGCTTAAGATAGAGGGAAATAGGTTTACTGACTCAACATAAAGTAAAAGATAGGCCCTTCGTAGAGGGAAGCAGGGATTAAATCATGTGCTAGAGCTTTTTAAGTTTTGCAATCATATAGAGAGCATGAAAGTAAAGTTTTGTGAGGTGTTTGTTGTTGTCAATGAATGGTAGTGGGTACTCTAACCCCCTTGCCAAACAGACTTCCAAAGAGCGGCTCCCATGAAGGACGTTATTTCTACCAGCAAGGTAGATCATCCCCCTTCTCTTTTGTTTACACATGTACTTTAGTTTATTTAAGGATGACACTCCTCCCAACCTTTGCTTTCTCAAACCATGGCTAACCGAATCCTCGGGTGCCTTCCAACATTTCACATACCATGGAGGAGTGTCTATTGCAAAATTAAGTTGCTTATCGATGAATCAGGGCAAAACATGTGAAGAGAGTTATTAATGAGAGTTAATTAATTGGGGCTGGGAACCCCGTTGCCAGCTCTTTTTGCAAAATTATAGGATAAGTGGATAAAGCCACTAGTCCATTAGTGAAACTGCCCAACAAGATTGAAAGGTAAAACACCACATACTTCCTCATGAGCTATAAAACATTGACACAAATAAGGGATGATAACTTTTGAATTGATTAAAGGTAGCACATGAAGTATTTACTTGGAATGGCAGGGAAATACCACATAGTAGGTAGTTATGGTGGACACCGATGGCATAGGTTTGGTTTAAGGGTTTGGATGCACGAGAAGCATTCCCTCTCAGTACAGGTCTTTGGCTAGCAAGGTTAATTAGCAAGCATAAGAGTTGAGGGAAACAAACAAATATACATGTGATAGAAACAATCATGCTTCTTCCTTGTAAGCACAAACAATTTTAACTTCAGAATACTAAGCTAGGAACTAACAAGAAAGATAATAACATATCTACATGTATTTCCTCTTTCCTACTTAAACTCAAAGTGTTGTTGCTATTGACCAATGCTAAGTTTGCCAAAACCAAATAGATTTACTCAATGCTCCCAAAATGGTACCAATACTAACAACAAGATCAATCATATAGCAGAGATTGCAAACTAAAATAAGATGTGCAATATGTAAATGATAAGACTTCTCATTAATATTCCATAACGATAACTCACACCAAGGGATACATAGATAACCAACTAAAGAGAGATACTTCCATACCGCAACACATCTTATATGATAACTTCCCTACTCATGATATGATACTACTTGATAGTAAAAAGGTAAAAGATAGTGATGATGTGATACCGCGGCACTCCCCCAAGCTTGGAACAAACCAAGGGGGTGCCAATACCGATGATGAATTACTCCTTCGGCGGTGGTGAATTCTTCCCATCATCAGACTTCCAAGGAAGAGGCTCTCCATCAACAAACGATATCTTGGTTTCCGGAATCCTGAAACTAGCAGCATAACTTATGTGTTTAAACCTGTTTTCATACTCACAGTTTTGATTCTGAACATCATAGAGTTGAGCTTGGAGTTTGTTCGTAGTGTCGTGAAGCGAGAAGATATCGTCCCACAGCTTTGCAGTCTCCTTCTTATGTCCATCAATAAGTTCAGACACAATTTTGTGGAAGATGTCCACTTCACGCTCAGCCATCTTCTTGTAGCTGAAGACCTCTTGTTCTAATTTCTCCATCCTGTCCTCCAAACTTCCTTCTCCTTTAGGACCCCGGACATCTTCAATCTGCAACTCTCCATCTATGAGCAGCAATTCCTTGGGGTGCATCTTCAGCTCGTTCATGTACGGGTTAACGATGTCCTCAAAGAAGCTGTCCTTCGGAGTTCCCGACGAAGACATGCTAGCTCTAGATCCGAGCGGATCTGCGAAAAACAGCTCGAAACAAAACGCAACGAGAAAACGATATACGGACCTCCAGGGGTCCGGGGGATTATATAGCAGAAATTTTCACGACAGAAGGAAAGTACCAGGTCGAACCAGACTTGGAGTGGGACAGCGAGGGGTTGTCCTCATAGGGCGGCGCGGCCAGGCTGAGGCCCGCGCCGGCCTATGGGGGCACGCCCTCGTGCGTATCCTCCACTCAGTTTCGATCTCGTAATTTTTCATATTTTCCAAAAACAGCAAAAACATTGTTCGAAAAGTTAAGTGCGGACTTTTTATTACCAGTACTGTTACCTATTCAAAGTCGAACTCTGCAGAACTGTCAATTTGGTATTTGATGAAAGCTTCCGGAGTTACCACTCGAATAACATCAACATCTTCATTATAAGAATCACCAGAGATATAATGCTTGAGTCTTTGTCCATTCACCACTTGTGTGGCATTACCTTGCAGAGAACTAATTTTAATTGCTCCTGAACGATACACCTCCACAATGACATATGGTCCTTACCATTTTGAGAGTAATTTCCCTGCAAAAAATCTGAGACGAGACCGATACAATAGGACTTTATCTCCAACGTTAAATTCTCTTTTGATAATTCTTCTATCATGCCATTTCTTAACTTTCTCTTTAAAGAGTTTAGCATTTTCATAAGCTTCACTTCTCCATTCATCTAGAGAACTCAATTGTAGCAATCTCTTCTCACCGGCAAGTTTAGGATCTTTATTTAGTTCTCTTACAGCCCAATAAGCTTTGTGCTCTATTTCTAAAGGTAAATGACAAGCTTTCCCATAAACCATTTTATACGGTGACATACCCATAGGATTTTTATAAGCAGTTCTATAAGCCCATAGTGCTTCCTTCAATTTAATAGCCCAGTTCTTTCTAGATTTATTAACGAGTCTTTTGCAAGATAGATTTAATCTCTCTATTTGATAATTCTACTTGCCCACTAGTTTGAGGATGATAAGCGGAAGCAATTCTATGATTAATACCATATTTAGCAAGAGTTTTTCTAAAACCACCATGAATAAAATGAGAACCTCCATCAGTCATAAGATATCTAGGAACTCCAAATCTAGGAAAAATAATATCTAAAAGCATTCTTAAAGAGGTCTCACCGTCAGCACTTTTTGTGGGTATGGCTTCCACCCATTTAGTAACATAATCAACAACGACAAGTATATGAGTGTTACCTTTTGAAGAAGGGAAAGGACCCATGAAGTCAAATCCCCAACAATCGAATGGTTCAATAACAAGAATATAATTCATAGGCATTTCATTGCGTCAGGAGATATTACCAACCCTTTGGCATTCATCACAAGATAAAATAAACTTTCTTGCATCTTTGAAGAGAGTTGGCCAATAGAAACCTGATTGTAGAACCTTTTGCGCGGTTCTATCTCCGGCGTGATGTCCTCCATAAGCACTACCATGACACTTACTCAATATATCTTGTTGTTCATATTCGGGAACACATCTTCGCAGAATACCATCCACTCCTTCTTTATATAAGTGTGGGTCATCCCAAAAAATAATGCCTCAAGTCATAAAAGAATTTCCTCCTTTGCTTGAGCTGAAAAGGTTGGAGGCAAGTACTTGGAAACAATAAAGTTAGCATAATCAGTGTACCAAGGACTATCTCGCGAGCTCACCTTTATTACAGCCAATTGTTCATTTGGAAAACTATCATTAACAGGAACATGATCATAAGCAATATTTTCCAATCTAGACAAATTATCAGCAAAAGGATTATCAACACCTTTCCTATCTATAATATGCAAATCAAATTCTTGCAAAAGAAGCACCCATCTAATAAGCCTTGGCTTAGCATCTTTCTTTTCCATAAGGTATCTAATTGCAGCATGATCAGTATGAATCGTAACTTTTGAATCAACAATATAGGATCTAAACTTGTCACAAGCAAAGACTACAGCTAATAATTCTTTTTCAGTTGTAGCATAATTTCTTTGAGCAGCATCAAGAGTTTTGCTAGCATAATGAATAACATTCAATTTTTTATCTACTCGCTTGTCCAAGAACGGCACCTACGACAAAATCACTAGCATCACACATAATTTCGAAAGGTAAATTCCAATCAGGAGGTTCAACTACAGGAGCAGTTGTTAAGGCTTTCTTTAGAGTTTCAAAAGCTTCCTTACAATCATCATCAAAAACAAAAGGTACATCTTTTTGAAGAAGATTAGTAAGAGGCTTTGAAATCTTAGAAAAGTCTTTAATAAATCTCCTATAAAACCCAGCATGACCAAGAACACTACGAATACCTTTAACATCCCTAGGATAGGGCATCTTCTCCATTGCTTCAACTTTAGCTCTATCAACTTCAATACCTCTCTCGAAAATTTTATGTCCCAATACAATTCCTTCATTAATCATAAAGTGGCATTTCTCCCAATTAAGAACAAGGTTAGTTTCTTCACATCTCTGCAAAACTTTATCAAGGTGTCGCAAGCAATTATCAAAAGAATTCCCATAGACAGAAAAATCGTCCATGAATACCTCTACAATATTCTCACAAAAGCCATGAAAAATAGCAGACATGCATCTTTGAAAATTAGCAGGAGCATTACATAAACCAAAAGGCATACGCCTATAAGCATAAGTTCCATAGGGACAAGTGAAAGTGGTTTTCTCTTGATCTTTAGTTTTAACAGCAATTTGTGAGAACCCAGAATAACCATCAAGAAAGCAAAAATGAGTATTTTTAGACAAATTTTCTAACATTTGATCAATAAAAGGTAAAGGGTAATGATATTTCTTAGTAACTTTATTAACTTTTCGATAATCAATGCACATTCTATACCCTACAACTACTCTTTGAGGGATGAGCTCATCATTATCATTAGGCACAACAGTCATTCCTCCTTTCTTAGGAACACAATGCACAAGACTAACCCATCTACTATCAGCAATAGGATATATAATACCAGCTTCAAGAAGTTTTAATACCTCATTCCTACCATATCCTTCATCTTAGGAATTAGACGACGCTAATGTTCAACAACAGGCTTTGCATCATCTTCTATGTTGATAGCATGTTGGCAAATAGAGGGAGAAATCCCCTTCAAGTCATCAAGAGTGTAGCCAATAGCTCCTCGGTGTTTCTTCAATATTTCCAATAACCTTTCTTCCTCAAAATCTGAAAGCTTAGAACTAATAATAACGGGATATATTTTCTTATCATCAATATGAGCATACTTAAGATTATCAGGCGACGGTTTTAAATCAAAAACAGGATCTTCCTTTGGTGGTGGTGTTGTACCTAAATCTTCAACCAGGCAAGTCATGTTTAAGAATAGGTTGACGAAGGAAAATTTCATCAAGCTCATTCCTTTCTTCCCTAAAGACTTCACTCTCACTATCCTCCAAATGTTGCTTGCAAAGGATTATTAGGAGCAAGAGCAATAGACGCATGCTTGTTCAACTCTAAAATCATTATTAGGCAAATCAGCTTTATAAGGAGTTTTGGCAAATTTAGAGAAATTAAACTCATAAGATTCACCAGCAAATTTAGTCACAATTTTTCCTTCTTGCAATCTATAACAGCTCCACAAGTATTTAGAAAAGGTCTACCAAAAATAATAGGACAAGACTTACTAGCAGCAGAACCAAGTACCAAAAAGTCAGCAGGATATTTAATCTTACCACATAGAACTTCCACATCTCGAACAATACCAATAGGAGAGATAGTTTCTCTATTAGCTAGCCGAATAACCACATCAATATCTTCAAGTTCACAAGAACCAATTTCATGCATGATCTCCGTATAAAGCTCATAAGGAATGGCGCTAATACTTGCACCAATGTCGCATAAACCATAATAACAATGATCACCAATTCTAACAGAGAGCATAGGAACACTAGCTTTTCTAGACTTATTAGGATGCGAAACAATATTAGAAGCATCTTCAAAGAAAATAATATGACCATCTTCTACATTTTCAGTCACAAGATCTTTAACTATTGCAATAGCAGGTTCAACTTTTATTTATTCTTCAGGTTCTATAGGTTTCTTTGCACTTTTATCAACCGCACTAGTTATAACAGAATACTCCTTCATTTTAACAGGGAAAGGAGTTTTTTCAATATAAGCTTCAGGAAGAATATGATCAACATGTTCAATTATAGCACATTTATTTATAGATGAATCGGTTTTATCTTTATAAGGTTCATGATACTTATCAAAATTCTTCCTAGGCAATTCAAAGTGAGAGGCAAAAGCTTTATAAAAATTTGCAACGACTTGAGAATCAAGACCATAAGTAGCACTCATATTACGAAATTTATCGAGTCTCCATAAAAACTTCAATGCATTTATAATCATAGTTTATTCCTGACTCTCTATCTTTGTCGTTCTCCCATCCTTCAGTATTCTCCTGGATCCGATCAAGAAGGTCCCTTTTAAACTCTTCTTTGTTGCATGTAAATGATCTAGAACAAGAAGTATCCAGCAAAGTCTTATCTTGAAAAGACAGTCTTGCATAGAAATTATCAATGATAACATTACCAGGAAGCTCATGAATGGGGCATTTGAGCATTAAAGACTTCAATCTCCCCCATGCTTGGGAAATACTCTCTCCATCATGAGGACAGAAATTATATATGCGGTTCCGGTCTTTGTGAATTTCACTCGGAGGATAGAATTTGGAATAAAATAAAGGCACAATGTCCTCCCAATCAAGAGAATCCCTATTCTTCAGCAATTTATACCAATGCGCTGCTTTACCAGACAGCGATATAGAGAATAGTTTCTTCCTAACTTCATCCATAGCAATACCTGCACATTTGAATAACCCGCATAATTCATGTAAAAACAGTAAATGATCACCAGGATGGACAGTTCCATCCCCTTCGTAGCGGTTATCCACAACACGTTCAATAATTTGCATAGGTATTTTGTATGGAACCTCTTTCTCACCTGGCGCCTCATCCACTACCTTTGCAGTAGTAGTAGATTTTCCAAAGAGGAATTCAAGAGAAGACCCCTACATAATGAAATATAGCAGCAGGCAGAAATAACAACAGCACGTACAGTAAAGGTTTCCCTTACCAATTCTACTTACCAATAGCGCTTCACTCCCCGGCAACGGCGCCAGAAAATAGTCTTGATGACCCACAAGTATAGGGGTTGTATCGTAGTACTTTCGATAAATAAGAGTGTCGAACCCAACAAGGAGCGAAGGTGTTGACAAGCGGTTTCGATGAAGGATTCACTTGTAAATGCTCACGAGACAAGTATTCGGGGGTTTTGATATAGCAGATGAATAAAGTACAAGTAAGTAAAATGCGAGAGTAGTAATTGCAGCGAGTGGCCCGATCCTTTTTAGCACAAAGGACAAGCCGGTTTGTTTACTTATAATGACCAAACGTTCTTGAGGACACACGGGAATTTAGTCTAGTGCTTTCGCTTCATATAGCTGATTAATCTTCATTGTTTTGATAAGTGTTGTGTGGGTGAACCTATGCTAATGCACCGCCCTTCCTAGGACTAATACATACTTGTGATTATACCCCTTGCAAGCATCCGCAAATACAAGAAAGTAATTAAGATAAATCTAACCACGACCTTAAACTACGAGATCCTGCTATCCCTCCTGCATCGATATACCAACGGGGGTTCAAGTTTCTGTCACTCCGGCAACCCCGCAATTAGCAAAGGAATACAAGATGTATTCCCCTAGGCCCATAAAGGTGAAGTATCATGTAGTCGACGTTCACATGACACCACTAGAAGAATAACACCACAACTTAAATATCATAACATTGAATACTACCCAACATAATTCACTACTAACATTTAGACTTCACCCATGTCCTCAAGAACTAAACGAACTACTCACGAGACATCATATGGAACATGATCAGAGGTGATATGATGATGAATAACAATCTGAACATAAATCTTGGTTCAATGGTTTCACTCAATAGCATCAATAACAAGAAGTAATCAATACCGGGTGAGTTTCCCCTACCAAACAATCAAGATTCAACCCTAGATGTTACAACGGTGACGAGGTGCAGCTGTGGAGATGGCGGTGATGATGATGGAGATGATGGTGATGATGATCCCAATGATGTCCAGCTCGATGACGGTGACGATGGCGTCGATTTCCCCCTCCGGGAGGGAATTCCCCGGCAGATTTCAGCCTGCCGGAGAGCTCTTTTCTCTCTGGTGTTTTCCGCCCCGCGAGGCGGGCTGTGTCCCTTCGCGATTATCCTCTGGAGCTTAGGTTTTCGGGACGAAGAAGTACGCGAAGGAGAGGAGGCCAGAGGGGGCTGTGGGCCCCCTCCCCACAAGGCGGCGCGGCCAGGCCTGGGCCCACGCCGGCCTATGAGGGGGGCCCATGGCGGCCCTCCTCGGCTCCTCCTTTTGGCTATCTCCGTCTTCTGGAAAAATAAGATTTTTGGTGTAATTTCCGTCAATTGTTGATCTTCCGAAATATTGCATTCTGACGGTGCTTTTTCCAGCAGAATCCTGACTCCGGTGCGCGATTCTCCAATAATCATGAAACATGCAAAATAGGTGAAACAACATAAGTATCATCTCTAAATATGAAATATATCAATGAATAACAGTAAATTATGATATAAAATAGTGATGCAGAATGGACGTATCAGGCGGCACAGAGCGTAGGTCGGTTGAGAACGACCATGAAGTATTGAATTGATGCACTAGCCAAGTTTACCAAAATTCCGAACTGTTGGAAAGGGGAAAGGGCTAGGAGTATATTTGAATACTGCCCCTCACAGCTAGGCCAGACAAACAAGAAGACAGTAGACGTGGATAATCGGTGGCTGCAACTATTTGGAGTAAATTAAATAGTGTGTTGTGTAGGATTTGATCTCGTGACCTTGTGGCTCTGATACCATATTGAATTGATGCACTAGACAAAAGTTATCCAAAAGTCCGAACTAGTGGAAAGAGCTAGGCTATATATTTTGACATAGAGCATGGGCACACACATGCCATGGGGGAGTTTAGCCACCGCGAGCACGTCTCCTGCAAGCTGTCCTCCCAGCCTCGACCCATCTCCTCATGTGGAGGTGCTCCCTTGGGTGGGAGGGGGGTTGTCCTCCCGGCCTCGACCCATCTCCTCTTGTGGAGGTGCTCCTTTGGGGGGGGGGGGGGGAGTTTGGCCATGGAGGTGCTTCCATGGAGATAGTCCAACAATACATAGTTTCGTTTCAAATAGGTCAGAACCGAACCTCCCTACTTGAATCGAGTCTTGTTGTCGTGGAATTGAGATTGGCCAGCGTCGGCGGGAGTGTTGACTCGCATCGAGTTCACCACAATCCACCAAAAACTGGCTCTGGGAGGTATTGATGTGTCAACATTCGAGACATTGCAAAATATTTTGCGGTTTTACAGTTTTTGAAGATCTATTCGACATGTGTATTTAGACTTGCTAAAAATATTTAAGCTTAATCATTTTTACGGGATGTGCTAGAGTCCCTCCCGTACAAGTCTCTCGCTGCAGCTATTGATTATGAGTGCACGCAAGGCACTTTCTAAGGACGATACGAATACACCCCCGTTGATTAATTCATGTTCTGCCCGTAAACGCGGTTGATGTGCACACGTTTGTCGACCGTGCTGCTGCACAGCCGCACCTTTAGTGGTTTGGCGATCAACCTTGGTTGCATGCACGGCTGCAGCTTTTCATGTGTGGCCGGAGGATTTGGCGATCAGTCAACTCAAGCCCACGTACGTAAAAAAGGCGGAGTTTGACAAACAAGAAGGGGTACTAGAATCGATCATTATTCTCAAAACAAAACAAAAAAAACTAGAGTCGATCATTAGCAGGTCAGGTGCATCAGGTAAATTAAATTAATGGATTGTGTTTGGTGCCTACGGATAGATGAGAAAAAGATGGATTGTTCTAGTATTATTATCTGGGTGGTGTAGTCGTGACGTGGTCGTGTTGACGTTTGTGACTCGACAAGAGTGACTGCTGGTCTGCTAGTAATTTAACTACCTGTCCTACAGTAAACAATCGGGCTAGCTCAAAGAAATTTTGGTGGGTGTGGCTAGCTAGAGATAGGAATAGGAATAGGATACTGTGGTGATGGAGGAACGAGGATATTGGCTGCCCACCTGCCGTGAGCGCGAAAGCACATATACAGCTCTCTTCGCTTCCATCTGAGAGGCAGCTAGGCCAGAAACGATGTCAGATAATATCTGTGACGGTGATGATCGTGAACATCGATGGGCTTGCAGTTGCACCCAGGTGCCCAAGGTCCCATGGGGAGGGGAGCGATGGATCGGCGCCGGCGGAAGCGTCCAAAAGGAGGGTAGAGATCTATGGATCGCGCCGCAGACGAGAGCAGGGCATTGCGCGGGGACGGACGGGGCCACGAGTGAACGTGTGTGTGGGTCGAGTGACCACGCGCGCATGGTGACGTAGCAGCAGATTTCTTCTTTGAGAGACTGTGTAGCCGTGATGTGTTTGTGTTAGACATTGGCGACTTGACGGGACTGACCGGTGGTCTGGTAGTTGTTTAACTAGTATCCCTACAGTAAACAATGCTCCCTAGCTGGAGGAAATTTTGGGTGTGGCTGCTGGCTAGCTAGGTAGAGAGAGGAGCTACTAGTGTGGTCGTTGAGGAATGAGAGGATACAGCTGCCCACCTGTCGTCTATCAAAATGTAATCTCCGCTCCTCCGTTCCAACTCCACCCTCATCCCCTCCGCCTCCGACCTCCCCAGATCCGGGCCGTTTGGCCCCTCCCCTCTCTCTCCGGCGGTCGCCGGTGTTGAGCTGGGTGAGGGACCCGTCCCTGTACAGCAGTTGTTAGGTTTTGGCCTAGGTGCCTGTGTTTTGCCTCTATGGCGTCTTAGCTCTATGCTGGGAGGAAGGCGCTGGGTTCTTCTGGCCGGATCCGGTGCTCGCTGGTGGTTCTTCTTCTCGTCGCGGAGCTCCTGAGGTTGGAGCCGGAAGCGCCGGGAAGGGGAGCGACTAGCTACTCCATTAATAAGGCCTCTGCTGGCGACAATCCGAGTCGGCCCAGCAGTGTGGTTGTGTCTCCGTCTCCTCGTCGGCGTGGTGGCGACTGGAGGAGGGCGCACGACGATGCAGCGGATGGCGGTCTTGGGTGGTTGCAGGGAAAGTCATGGCTGCAATTTGGAGATCAACACATGGTGGCCATGGTTTGCCACCATGATTTCTGGCCGATAAGGCGGCCTCTCCAGATGCCTAAGTTGGCATCAGCTCAACCTTCGGTGTGGAGGCCCCTCCAGGGATTCTTGTCGGCATCATACGTTCTTATTGCCCCAAGTGGTTCAGTCCCCGGTGGCGATGAGAGCGGCCGGCGGTGGAGTCCCAGTTCCGTTGATGGAGATAAGGGACCTGATTGCTTTTCTTCTAGACTTTTAAGGGTCCTTAGTGCTAATTTGCAGGACTGTGTTGTAATTTTGTTTCTTTATGTGTCCTGTTCACATCTTGTAACTCCACCGACGATCAGTTCAATGCAGCACTAGGCCCTTTTGGGCCTTTCCCTTGTTCAAAAAAAAAAAAAGCTGCCCACCTGGCGGTGCGAGAAAATTAAGCACGCACGGGGCGGAAGGAACGTTACGTAGCCGAGTCGAGCGCGGTACAGCAATGGTCCGATCTAAGCTATTGTAGTACTGCCTAGAAACGAAACGACGTCAGATAATATCTGCACTCGGTGGTCGATTCATGGTCCCTCGCCAAATATCGAAAAGTTCCCGTCGGCTTCGGCGATTTACACAAAAATAACCCAAAAGTGGAAGAAAAGCACAGACTGACCCTCCGGCGAAACTATTTCACCAATCTAACCCTTTTGTGTGGCGCCCCTCCCACGGGCGCCACACATGTCCATGTGGCTCCCCTCGCTGCCGGCGCCACACACCCGGCCGACGTGGCCCCTCGCCGCCGAGCCGGTGCGCCCGTCCGGACGTGGCAGCATGTGTGGCGCCCTCCCAACGGCGCCACACATGCCAACTTATATCATGTTTTCGGTCGAAAACATCCAGGGGCTCCGGAACGTCTGGGACTTAGCCGTTTTGCGAGGCTCGATGTGTGGCGCCGACGCCACGGGCGCCACACTAGCATGTGTGGCGCCGATGCCACGGGCGCCACACATCCACTTAAGTGTGGCGCCCGTGCCCGCGCCCAGCCCGACCCGGCCGGTTTCTTCTCTTCTCTCCGTTCCTCCCGAGAAACCGCCGCCGCCGCCGAGTCCCCTTCGCCCCCCCCCCACCAAATCGACCAAGCAATCGTCAGATCCGGCCGGCCAAGTCCTTCCTCCTCCATTCCTCAAGGTATTCCCCTTCGAATCCCTCACATTCATCCACTAATTTCATAGATCTTGCTAGATTTGCACATGAACCCTAGACATGGAAACTAGATTTGAAATGGCTATGTATGTGTTGAATGTGTATGTGTAGGAACCCTAGATATGTAGGAACCCTAGATATGTAGGAACCCTAGATATGTAGGAACCCTAGATGTGTTGAATGAAATTTTACATGTATGTGTTGAAATCCTTATGTATGTATGTGGTGAAAGGCAAAATTGGAGCTTAGCAAATGCATTCTATTGTCTTACATATGTCTATTATGTGCCTAGGAATGGTATGTCTTACGAAATTCATATGTGTGATGTATTTGGATATGAACTCTCATGTATGTGTGATGTATATGTGATTCGAAAGTTAGATATATTCTCATGTATTCTTGATGGAATAACTCATATTTGTTAGGAATGTATGTGTGATGGCTTATTTGGATATATTCTCATGTATGTGTTGCTCATATTTGGTATGAATGGCTCATAATATGTTGTATGTGTTGCTCATACATGTAGGATGGTGTGGCTTCCGGATGAAGAGTACGACAGGGAGCACCGGGCTGTTCATATGACGGAGAGGGGAACGGATCTTCACCCTTTGAAGATTCGTTACCATGGCACACCGGATATACCTTATGACGAGAGGTACACGGAGTTCATCCGGCCTACCGGTCTTATGCCGTTCATATCCCTTGTAAGCCGTGGGGGGCCACACATGAACCCCTCGGCACTCACCGCCCTTGTCGACCGGTGGAGGCCGGAGACTCACACCTTCCACTTGAGGGCCGGCGAGATGGCCCCTACTCTCCGAGGATGTTTCCATGATCCTTGGACTACCTATTCGGGCGAGCCACCGTGTATGAACACAGCTTCGATGGGTGGCGCGGACGGATGGAGGACCTTATTGGCAGGGGCTCCTCCGCCGCCGGAAAATCCAAAGGAGAGAGTTCCCGCCGGCGCGTATTTCACTTGGATCAGAACTAACTTTGCGGAATGCCCCATAGAGGCCGACGAGGACACTCGGAGGACGTACGCCCGCGTGTACTTATGGTACATGATTTCCAGGACTCTCTTTCCCGACGGTGGGGGTAAGCTGGCCCATTGGTGTTGGCTGAAGGCGCTTACGGTGTTGGACGCCCGGTGGAGTTGGGGAACAAGCGGCACTTGCCTACCTCTACCGGCGGGTGATGATTTGTTCTATGTACTATTTTCCTATAGTAGTGCGCTACACAAAGTAGTAACCAAATATCTTATGTACGCGAGTTGGACGAAGCTTGTCGCAGGGCCGGGAGCAAGACGGGTAGCGGCGGTATTGGTGGATGCATGCTCCTACTTTCCGTATGGAGCTGGGACCGCCTATCGGTTGGGCGTCCCGGGGTACTCAACGAGACGCCATGGCCTCATTTCCCTCACTTTCCGATCGGGAGCCCACTTGGGCATACCTTTGGGACAATGTCTCGGAGATGACGAGCGATCCAATGATCATGTACAGGCGGTACACTGCGGAGTTGGACACTCTTACCGCTGAGCAGGTAACCGATCACTGCGGAGTTGCAATCCTAGTTTTGATTGATTCTACTGGCATCTATTAAATAATTGTATGCTGCAGGTGGAATGGGAGCCATATGGTAGCTACTACCGTATTGGCGCGGCGATGACTGACCTAAACCCCAAGTGCACGGAGGAGGCGCAGTTCTGGCGTATGCGCTGCCCACTCATATGCATGTGGCTTGTTGAACACCACCAGCCGCAAAGAGTGATGAGACAGTTTGGGCCGTATCAGGAGTGCCCACCAATGTGGCAAGACACGGACAAGGCGCTTCACGGGTAAACTTCCGGAATCATGCGATGGAAGATTCTTGATAGAAGAGGTACAAACTAACTTGTTGATTCTTGCGAGCTTGATAGGCAGCGGCAGAGGAAGATCACAAATTGGCCGATCCATCATAGCGGCCACATCACGGCGTTCCAACACCGCTTGGAAGCGGCACGGAATGCCGGCCCCTGAGCGATTGTGCCTCACGACTTCACCGCTTTCAACAACTACCTCGAGTGGTTCCATCGGAACACGCGTATCGAGTTAGTGAAGCGCGCGTATCGTGAAGAGATCTTGGACGACCCCATCCGAGTTCGATGAGGTTGGGCAAAGCCGGCACGACACTTTTGCTCGCAGAGGGAGATCGACTTCTATTGCTTCCGAGCTGAACTTCGTGGTAATGGATTCTCTCACTAACTAGTACATCATCTAGATTGCCATGTGCTCGCTTAAATTGTGTATGCTATGTTTGTCACAGCGGGAGGAGATCCAGAAAACAGCTGAGGAGTGCGAGGTTGTGTGGGAGCAGAGCCACACAGATGAAAAGCCTGTCGGACCGTTGCGGAATTTCGTTAAGGTATGATCACCAACTTTGAATGTACGCAATTATGTTCCGGTGGCTTTGTAACCGTGAGTTCCATGACGCGAACACCGCACGAAAGATGCGGCGGTTAGCGAACTTGCTAGGTTGCCGCGAAGGCGAAATCCCTACATCCTCCTCTTCCGAAGAACATGTATGGACTATTTTGTTGCCGTGAAACATGTTCTTACTAATTTAAACTTTTGTAATCTCATGTGTTCATGTTTGTGCAGATTCCTCCCGAGGACGACCTAATTCCGAGTCAAGGCGTACTTCCGAGCGTACCTCCAAGCAACGGTCGGCTTACCGGTTGAAGCCAAGGGGCAAGGCTCCAAACCGGTACACTCCGGAAGATTATGTCAACCGAGGAAAGAAGGTTGTCACCGAGGAGGATGACGGGCCGCCGCGGAGATCAGCTATGTCGAGGATGAGGAACGACGAGCCGTTCTCTTCGGAGGAGGAGGAGGAGGAGGAGGAGGAGGAGGAGCGAGCAGCAGGAGCAGCAGCGAGGAGCGGCCAAGGCAGCGGACGAAGAGGATGGCCGTCCGAAGCGGCCCGTGAGGACGACACGTCGAGGACGACACTAGGATGTGCTCCGTGTTGTTGTGAACTATATCTTCATAAGTATCGATTTGTGAACCCTATGTCATTTCGAACCATGGTCCGTAATGCTACTTGTTGTTTGAATCTACGTGCTACAATGTGACCTATGAAGTGTTATATGTGTATGTCATGAAATTTCTACTTGTTGTGTCCAATATTGTACTCGTAATCTGTTGGAGTTTGGTAGGATTTTTCATGTTTTCAACACAAGTCCATGTGTGGCGCCCTTCCCGCTGGCGCCACAAGTGCTAGTGTGGCGCCGTGGCATCGGCGCCACACATGCCAACTTATATGAACCATTGGGTCCAAAACATACCGTGGGACAAATCCTCGTGACTTAGCCGTTTTCGCGAGGCTCTATGTGTGGCGCCCGTGGCATCGGCGCCACACGAGCTAGTGTGGCGCCCGTGTCATCGGCGCCACACATCGAGCCTCGCAAAACGGCTAAGTCCCGAGGAATTGTCTCACGCGATGTTTTGGGGATTACAAGTGCATGTGTGGCGCCGTTGGGAGTGGCGCCACACATGCCGCCACGTCGGATGGGCGCACCGGCTCGGCGTCGATGGCGCCACGTCGGCCGGGTCGGTGGCGCCGGCAGGAGGGAGCCACATGGGCATGTGTGGCGCCCGTGGGAGGGGCGCCACACAAAAGGGTTAGATTGGTGAAATAGTTTCGCCGGAGGGTCAGTCTGTGCTTTTCTTCCACTTTTGGGTTATTTTTGTGTAAATCGCCGTCGGCTTCCGCATGTGACGGTGAAGATCGTCGGAGGGGAGCAGTGGATCGGCGCGGGCAGAAGGCGGAAGCGTCCAAAAGGAGCTGCAGATCGATCGCGCCATGACGGACGGTGCAGACGAGCTGCAGCTGCTGTACAGGCCAGGGACCGGACCCGATCGACCCGGCTACGAGTGAATGCCACCGGCGCCGGCTGCACGCGCGCATGTGTGTGATCCGTGTCGTGCATGTCACCAGCGCCGGGGGCTTTGGATACCGTCCCGTCGGAACTCGGCCTGTGGGCTGTGGCTACGAGTGGTGCGTGCTGCCGTGGCGGGTGAGGTTGGTGCCCAGCCGACGGGGACAGGGATCAGACGAAGGGTGCGTGCGTCTTGTCAGCACCCTTCCCTTCCCCACCCTGCCTGCCTTCGTGTCCATACGTGTGCGTGTACGTACCCCGTTCCTGTCCCACCACTAATCCACGTCTAACGTGCCGAATCGGGCGCAGGCGTGGAACCCCTGCAGAGAGATGAGGTTGTCTGCTTGGTTCAGGGGGCAGCGAACCATCTGCGATCGTCTCCTAGGTTCAGCTAGCCCGAATTCGCAATTCGGAGAATAATCTATACGATAGTCAACCGTCGGCTCGTGTCGTTTTTGTTAAAATGCTTTGCACTCGATGTTTCTCTTGATGTCAGAGTTGTTCGTAAAAAAAAAATTCGTACCAACAGGTCTCTTTTCTATGATTGGCCATCGAAAATGACAACATCAGTTTGCGGCGTTCCTGCCAAAACAAAGCTCTATTTTGCAGTGAATTACAACAAATTACTATTTATTTCTGCTTGTGTCACCTTTATACAACTTTTTGTGTGGTTTTCATGGGTCTCTAGCAATTCTACATCGACCATAACAACTACTTCCTCCGTCCATAAATAAATGTTTTATATTTGTCTAAATTTAGATGAATCTACACACTAATAAGTATCTATATACATTCAAAAATTTGATAAATTCTAAGACATCTATTTATGAACAGAGGTAGTACTCGCTTTATTTTTTCTAAGTAACCTCTCGAGGAGGGTAGGGCGTTCATGCAAGAGACACTTGCCAAGGCCCTTTGTTGAGATCGATATAACTACATGAATAATATTTACACAAATTTACTTGCAGGCATCACTCAGGCAACCGCTCATACATCGGACAAACTATTTTAATATAATCTACAATCTACAAATTTGAAGATAAACTAGCAAGTCCTTCAATAATACTACCTAGATATGTAAACAACGAATTTAAGCTACATTAAAATTAATGACATCTAATAGAGCAGGTAAGACTGTTTCATTTTATATTTTGTTGATTAGCGAACATTCAACCAATGTGTGAAACCTAGAATGTAGACTAAGGGCATCTCCAGCGGCGCGACGCAAACGGACGCTGAGCGACCGTTTGTGTCCGCCGTGACCGGAAATGCGTCTGCCACCACCTCCAGCGGGGCGACGCAAAGTGACCGGGCCGTCCGCGAAGACGCAAACATGGCCCAAATATGCGCCAGGTTTGCGTCTCTGCGGACGCTGCGCGGAAGCGCAAAGTGTCCGCTCGGTCCTCGCACGGGCCCGCCTGGCAGCGGCACAACTGCTTCGTCTTCCGCGGCATTACTTCTGGGCGGCGCGCTGCAGCCTTTGCAGGGCCGCATTAATGCGTTTCTCGGCTTCCGCGAGCGTGCGCATCTAGTAGGCGTTGCACTGGCAGGCCATTGAAGGCGAGATGGCGTCGGAACCTCTTAAAGGGACGCTGTCGGCGCCCATTTCCCCGACCAAACCATTGCCAAATCCCACAGTATCCACCACACCGACGCTATGGGGAAGAAATGCTGGCCGTTCCGCAAGACCAAGAACGACCAGGAGGCTAGCGGCTCGCGTTTCGGCAAGAAAGCACGGGTCGGCCGGTACGTCCGTGTTGACCTCGCGCGGCAGCTATGGGAGCAAAACTGGTTGGTACCATGGCCGGACGCGAACTTGCCGGCAGGGGCTGGTACCTGAACTCGCGGCGCGTGCCGGTCCCCCCCGTGTCGCACGAGGGCCGAGAGCGGCGGGACGAGGTGCGCCGCCGCCGAGCGATCTTGCCGCCTGATCTGCAGGAGGATCCGGCGTACGCGCTGAACTCCTACAACTGGATTTCATTCGGAATGTGGGAGTTCGACGCGCGCCGCAGCGCTGCCTACCTCGCCGACGTATACTACTTCGAGCGCGAGATCGCCGCCGAAGAAGAAGAGAACGACCAGGAGGACGGCGACGAGGACGAGCACGAGGACGTGACCATGGCATAGTACGACCACGACAACGGCGGGCCGGCGTGGGATCCGGAGACCCAGCCGCCGGACATTTCCGAGGAGGAGGCCATTGCCATGGCACTGGCCAACAGCGAGCAGGACGAGCTCAACGAGCTCGCTATGTGGGACGGGCTCGCAATCCAGCTCCGCGAGTCAGCGCTTACGCAGGGGAGGCCGGTGACTCCTCCGGCCACGCCGACGCGTTCCAACGTCCGCGCTCCGCCAGCTGCTCCAGCGTGGGATCCCTGGCCACAGCCTCATGCCCATGCAGCGGTACCTCCTCCACCGCCGACGTACGAGCTTCCATGGCCGACGCCGCAGTTGATTGACCTCGTCAGCGACGACGACAGTAGACATCACGTACTTTTTGCACGCCTTTCTGGCTTTTTTATGTTTTTTTTTCATGTAAATTATGGCTTCATGAATGAAAAGAAAAATATGCGTCGTGCCGCTGGAGCCACCCCCGACGCAAACGGACGCCCGGACGATTTCAACCATTTTGCCCGACGCAAACGAACACGACGCGACCGTTTGGACGTCCGAAATGCATCGCGCCGCTGGAGATGCCCTAACACGGAACCAAAATTTATTCTAGAATTTAGATTATTGTGGGATAGACTAATTACTTGGCATACACGTTTAAGATTTGTATAAGTATGAAATGTGCAAATGTCTTTATCTCACTACTAGGAGAGAAGTAATTCTTTTTTATATATAGATGCACGGAGAAATACATCTTCAGGGTTTAGATTTTCAAACACAATCTCGAGTGTTAGCTTTTTTTTTGAACGGGATTCGTGCTACTAAGTTTGAATTGAACGTACTTTGCGGTGGTTACGCCAGACCGAAGAAAAGTCCAGCGGATTGCGATGACCGAGGTCGTGCACACTTCAACCAATATAATACTGCCCCCGCTGTAGATTTAAGACAGAGCTCAACTACTCACAAGCGTTACTGATAAAATTTTCGTGCAACTTACTATACTATAAAACTGCCCCCGCTGTCACGAGGCAATACAGTCACTACTTGTCACGAGGCATGCTTTGCACTTGATAACATTTTCGTGCAACTTATCTAGCAGCGTGTTTCCCCACTCATCCTCAAGATCGACTTGGACAAAGGCACAAAGAGTTGAATAATGGACAGCAGAATCCAAAGCCGCAGGATCATAGGATTCATGCATGGCCCAGATCGTCATCCTTTCCAATTGCCACATAGGATTCATGCATGGCCTACGAGTAATGGATGGTCGGTACCGCTCGCAATAATAATTTTGGAAGACATCGATCACCCCATGCACGGACCCGTCGCAATGTTTATCCCTGCCATATTTTCTAAGAGCAATTCCAATAGTAACAAAATGTCATATCATTTATAGTTATTTTATACTACCTCCGTTTCAAGGAATAAGGCGCCCTCGTTTTACGAGTTTTTTATTTGACCAAGAATTACATCAAATAGATAAAGATTGTTTATATGAAATTAGTATCATTAAAAAGTGTTTTTCAATACGAATCCAACGATACTAATTACATATAATATAATCAAGATTTTGTTGCTCAATTTTTATGGTCAAACTTCATCTTGGGATGCGCGTGCGCCTTATTCCTTGAAACGGAGGTAGTAGCTAACATGTATAATAGTTGGCTATAAGAATGAAGCACTTTACTAACATATGGCCCACCTTTCACTCTTACAAAGTGCCTAGGAAGCACGCGTAAGAGCTTCATTGTGCATAGTAGCCCACCTCCCTTCTCTCTCCTCTTCTCTTTCCTCCAACTCATCTAAAATATATTATTTAATGTCTTATAGTCAGCTGACTGGACTCTATTGTACTTGCTCTAACGGTGACCAAGTACCGTTATTTACGGGTGCCGTCTCGATCTAGCGTGGAGTGCTCGCCTCGATGACTGGTTCCTGCTGCATTACGTATGATGGATACGGCTGATGCACGGAACAATTAACTCGAGTGATGACGAGCGGTCCACATGCAAGTATAATTAAGCACAGTTCGTACCTGCATCGGAGCCATGAGAGCAACTTCAATGTAGTATAGTCGGTTGTTGGTTGTAAACAAGATGTCATATCATCTGTAGTCAACATGTAGCCAACAAGTACACCTCCAATTCAAGGAATAAGGCGTCCTCGTTTTACGTGTTTTTCGTTTGACTAAGTATTACTTTAAATATATAAAGATTGTTTGTATAAAATTAACATCATTAGAAAGTGCTTTTTAATACGAATCCAACGATACTAATTACATATAATATAACCAAGATTTTGTTGCTCAATTTTTATGGTCAAAGTTCGTCTTGGAATTCGCGTGCGCCTTATTCCTTGGGACGGAGGTAGTAGTTGGCTATAAGAATGTACTACTTATTCAATGGATGGCCCACCTTTCATTCACATACCTTGCCTAGGAGCACGTGCTAGAGCCCACTCACATTCTCTCTCCTCTTCTCTCTCATCCAACTACACACAAATATATTATTTTAATTCTTGTAGTCAGCTGACTAGACCTTATTGTACTTGCTCTGAATATACTACACCCATACTTGCCTCCTAAAAGAAGCGAATTTTGGCACGTAGATGCTATGCACCCCATAAACTCTAAAGTTTGTAGTAATTTTATAAATTGAAAAAAAATCTGAACTTTCCTGAAACAAAAGATGACCAAGTATTGTACCCGTATAAAATTGTCTAGGCTCGAAATAATTCCCATGGTATCCTGAATAAGAAAAGACAAATTTATGATGAATATAGCATGAATAGTACATGAACACGGAGATTTCCAATTTTGTCTTTTTACCTAAGATACAAGGATAGTAATTCCCTTGCGATTTTATTTATATGAGTACAATGATTGGTCATCTTTGGTTGGATGTACGGGGTGCTTGGCACCTAAGAGCATCTCCACTCGTTTGGCCTCCCCACGCCGAAATCCGGACGAAACAACCGCCGGATTGGACGAAATAAAGTCGTGGGGAGAACCATATTTCCAGTCGTCCACCCGGACTTCGCTGGACATAGTCGAAATTCAAACAAATCGTCGTCCCGCTACAAATACGGCCAGTTGATCGGCAAAAGGATCAGCCACAGATCGGCGATCGGAGGTAAATTACACTAAAACAGGGGCGTCGGTAGTCCCGCCTGGCACGGCGGTGTCCGACGGCCCGGTTCCTCACACGCCGTGGTCGAGCGGCGGCCGACGCCGCGGCCGGCGGCGGTCGACGTCGTAGACGGTGAGGAAGACGAGGTAGGAGCCGGAGACGAAGAAGAACTGGCCGGAGTGGGTCGGAGGATGTCGGTGCGATGGCCCTCGTACCAAATCCTCGTCTCCTCGTCCATCGATCAGGTCCATGTTGCCGCCCATCAGAAACGCCAAGTCTGTGTTCCTCTTCTTCGCAGCCGCTGTCGTCTTCAGCAGGGCGATCCGGGCGCCTTGGTTGGCGAGCATCTCCCTCCACCTGCCGTCGAACTTATCGTCCCTCCCGTCGGCATGGTGGTGGACGAGAAGACGAGGGGGAGAATGGAGATGCCTATCCACAAATTCAGCAGGAGAGAATGGAGATATGCAAGCAAATTGGAGGGAAATCGACAGGATTTGACTTTCCTGTCGCCGACTACGAGGGTCCACACGACGTTTCGCGCCAAATTCTTTCGTCCGGAGTCCCCGAGCGCGCCTCGGGGGACCGGGAATGGCGTGGGCTCGCCGGATGGATGAAGGGCCAAATCCGGACGAAACGAGGAACCGGGGGTCGCAATTGGACCGAATTTCGCCGTCCGGATGGGAAAAACGGCGCTCGGGGACCTCGTCGGGGAGACGAGTGGAGATGCTCTAAGAGCATGGATATATTTTCCGTAAAGAGGAGTCCTACTACATGCAAGAGTAGTAGAGCGAGTTTGTTTTTTAAAATTCAGGAGGCAAAGATCCAAGGAAGGAGCGATGACATGCTACAAAGCACCCTGTCCTCCCATTTTAAAACAACCGGCAACCGTCTTGGACGGGGAGTGATTCTCCTCCTTGTTTTCCTCCCTGTATACCGATGTGCGGATAGTTTAAGTCTAGGCGGCACAGAGCGCAGATCGATTGAGAACGACCATGAAGTATTGAATTGATGCACTAGCCAAGTTACCAAAAGTCCGAACTGTTGGAAAGGGGAAAGGGCTAGGAGTATATGTGAACACTGCCCCTTACATCTAGGCTAGACAAACGAGAAGACACTAGACGTGGATAATCGGTAGCTGCAACTATTTGGAGTAAATTAAATAGTGTGTTGGGTAGGATTTGATCTCGTGACCTTGTGGCTCTGATACCATATTGAATTGATGCGCTAGACAGAAGTTTTCCAAAGGTCCGAACTATTGAAAAGGGCTAGGCTATATATTTTAACATAGAGCACGGCCACGCACATGTCATGGGGGAGCTTGGCCACCGCGAGCACGTCTCCTACAAGCTGTCCTTCCCACCTCGACCCATCTCCTCTTGTGGAGGTGCTCCTTTGGGGGGGGGGGGAGTTTGCCCATGGAGGTGCTTCCATGGAGATACTCCAACAAGACATAGTTTCGCTTGAAATAGGTCAAAACCGAACCTCCCTACTAGAATCGAGTCTTGTTGTCGATGAATTGAGATTGGCTAGCGCCGGCGGGAGTGTTGACTCGCATCGAGTTCACCACAAATATCCACCAAAAACTGGCTCTGGGAGGTATTGATGTGTCAACATTCGAGACATTGCAAAATATTTTGCGATTTTTACAGTTTTTGAAGATCTATTCGACATGTATATTTAGACTTGCTAAAAATATTTAAGCTTAACCATTTTTACGGAATCTGCTAGAGTCCCTCCTGTACAAGTCTGTCGCTGCAGCTATTAATTATGAGTGCACGCAAGGCACTTTCTAAGAGCAATTCCAATAGTATAGCCAACTCTTGGCTATAACAAGATGTCATATCATTTGTAGTCATTATATAGCTAACATGTACAATAGTTGGCTATAAGAATGTAGTACTTTACTAATATATGGCCCACCTTTCACTCTCACAAGGTGCCTAGGAGCGCGTGTGCGAGGTCGGCTATTGCATAGTAGCCCACCTTCCTTCTCTCCTCTTCTCTCTCCTCCAACTCATCTAAAATATATTATTTAATGTCTTATAGTCAGCTGACTGAACTCTATTGTACTTGCTCTAAGGACGATATGAATGCACCCCCGTTGATTCATGTTCTGCCCAATAAACGTGGTTGATGTGCTCATGTGCACACGTTTGTCGACCGTGCTGCTGCACAACCGCACCTTGAGCGGTTTGGCGATCAGCCGTGGTTGCACGGCTGCAGCTTTTCATGTTTGGCCGGAGGGTTTGGCGATCAGTCAAGTCATGCCCACGTACGTAAAAAGGCGGAGTTTGACAAACAAGAAGGGGTACTGATCGATCATTAGCAGGTGAATTAAATTAATGGACTATGTTTGGTGCCTACGGATAGATGAGAAAAAGATGGATTGTTGGTGGTGTAGTCGTGACGTGGTCGTGTTGACCTTGGCAACTATAGTAGACAAGAGTGACTGCTGGTCTGCTAGTAATTTAACTACCTGTCCTACAGTAAACAATCTGGCTAGCTCAAAGAAATTTTGGTGGGTGTGGCTAGCTAGAGATAGGAATAGGAATAGGATACTGTGGTGATGGAGGAATGAGGATACTGGCTTCTCACCTTGCCGTGAGCGCGAAAGCACATATACAGCTCTCTTCGCCTCCATCTGAGAGGCAGCTAGGCCAAAAACGATGTCAGATAATATCTGTGACGGTGATGATCGTGAACATCGATGGGCTTGCAGTTGCACCCAGGTGGCCAGGGCATTGCGCGGCTAGGGACGTACGGGGCCACGAGTGAACGTGTGTGTGTGAAGTGACCACGCGCGCATGGTGACGTAGCAGCAGATTTCTTCTTTGATAGACCGTGCCGTGCATGCCACTAGCGGCGCGGGCTTTGGATACCGTCCCGTCGGCGCCGTGGCGGGTGTGGTTGGTGCCGAGCCTATGGGCGACAGGATTAGAGGCGCGATGCGTGCGTCTTGTCACCATCCTTCACTTCCATCAGGTTTGCCTTCGTGTCGACATGTGTGCGTCTATACGGTGGTCTCTGTACACTCCGCATTTTTAATATGTAGGTATATCTAGATTTTTTCAAAAAACTTGTAACACCTTTTTGGGTACGGAGGAAAGTACCACTCAGGTGTTGAAAACGTAGCAACGAATTGCGACACACTATGTTCTCCTTGCTTTTGTTGCCTTGCTTACAACTCTTAAGTTGAGGCCTTGTTTTGTGAACTAGTGGTTCTGAGAGGATTAGTGGGGTTTAATCTAAAAGAGATCGGGTGAAACCACTTCCCTTGGCTAATCCCCTGAAAAACTCTTCCACCCTCTTCCGCAGCAGGTTGTGGCGGCCAAGAACCGTGAGATCTTGGGGCGGCTACTCAGGTAGGCATATATGATGCATTGGGTGTCGCTCGTGCCTCCATGGACGACATCGCCGCGGTGGGCCGCAATCTCTCCAGTGGGAGTAAGAGAGGAACACACGAGGATGGAGATAAAATGCGAGGTCTAGATCATGGATCGGGGATACGGAAAAAAAAAACGCTAGCATCTCGTGGTTTCCCGGGGATATATGGGGATCAACCCATCTAAACCCTGCCTACAAAACGGTCCATCGAGGATTATTTAGGATCTCAGGATAGGCTAGTTTTATCCCCAAAAATACCTCTGAATACTCCTCCACAAAATGTGGACTAAGTGGTTTTGTTGTCTCGTTGACAACTATTTGACCGATACAATAATATTTTTACAAGCACGAAATGTGCAAAAATCCTCTTTCTAACGCGGCTACGAGATCGACCTAGACCATGGTGGTTCTTACGGCTACAAGATCGCGTGAACAAAATTGAGAGGGGCCTAAGCTTCATGGAGCCACGTAAGAACGACTTCGTCTTCAACCCGAACTCGTCGCTCTACTTTATCGCCGACCAATTTCCTGACTTACTTGACATCTGTGAGATGCGCCTACTTTTCTCGTAGATGACCCCAAAAGTGGAATTATTCGAGTAGTATCCATTTCTCCTACTTTTCTCCACATTTTATTGAGTGGCCATGATACAAATAAAAACAACATGGATAGTTATAAAGATGGTATCCTTACTAATTGGATAAGAAAATTCTTACTATTCTCTCTCTTTGTTTCAATTCAAGAGGCAATTGGAAAATAGAACAACAAATACAAAAATATGTAATGAACTCTAGTACTGAATGGTACGGTCAAATGCAACATTTTATTCACTCGGGTATGACTGTGTCATAGTTCTATATGCAGTTGGAATGAGTTTTCCATTGGATGAACCGCATTGCTCATATTGGTCATGAGAAGAACAAATAGGAGTAGTATGTTTATCTAACTGTTGTACATCATGCAATATAATATCTTCACTGGATTATTCTACGCCGTGGTTTCTCCACCATGTGTAAGCCACCCGATGGATATTGCCATCACGAAACCACGGCAGGCGTAGCGCCAATCGAGCACCTGACTCTCGTAGATGGGTTCTTTTGCCTAGCACCTGACAAAATGAACAGGGCATCGACCGCAAATCATGATCCTGAGATAAACCATGAATTAGCAAAACTACTAGGAATAAAATCCTAGTGTCGCCGCGCTAAGTGTGCGGGCTGTACGTACGTTTAATTTTGTTATCGAGGTGACTAAACAGAATAGCATTACCCGATTCTTGAACTTAAGACCTCAAAACTCTTGTACCCTAGTAAATTGATGTACTAGCTAAACTTTCAAAAAATCTGAACTATCGAAAAAGGTAAGAAATATATTTTAACAGCCGCCGGTAGATGTTTGGGCCGTACGTGCCCTTAGATTTATATCGATCGAGGTGACTAAATGGAATGGCGCTAGGAGTGGTTGCAACGGACCGAAGAAAATCCAGCTGATTGTGATGACCGAGGTCGTGCATGCTTCAGCTAATATAAAACTGCTCCGGTAGCAGATTTTCAAACATATTTTAGACAGAACTCGACTAGCTACTTACAAGTGTACTGCTATTATAGCGGGGGCGTGCTTCAATGTCCCCCTCCTAACAAAAATATGGATGATACCATCCCAAAAATCGAATATTTCTGAAAAAGGCTGGATCATATAATCCGTGAATTTCATGTCTAATCTCACTAGCCGCCTGAAAATTCATGGCCGTCGACGCGACTCCAACACCTGCCACCGTTGTATGTGTGGCTCCCCAACTCGACGGCGGCGGCCACCATGTCGGGGCGAGCGGTGGGCTTGCTTTTTCGAGTGGCTCCCCAGCTCGGCATCGGCCGCCTCTAGGGTGCGGTGAGCGGCAGGCTTGATTTTCAACGTGGCTCCCTAGCTTGGCGGCCGTGACCTCCATGGCGTGGCGAGCATCGAGCTTGCTACGTCTGCGTGACAGCCAAGTCAACAGAAACGGCCTCGCTAAATATGTGTGGGCGGTGACCTTGCTATGCACGGGAAAATGACCCGTAAATTACATATTAACCGATGTGTTAATGGCATATTTATCCTTTTCTATTAATCGTTAATTAAACATAGTTTATCTCGTCCCATCCCGTACATGTTTGCCCATGAACCAAACACACACATTAAGTCAACCCACGAAGGGATATCAGTAGATCCTAGCCGTCTAAATAGAACAAAGTTTAGAGGGGGGGGGGGGGACACCGGAGCAAAAACCATTATAGTGTACATAAAACATCGATACATGTAAAACGATAGAATATCGTCATGCAAATCGTACTATCAAACAATCACTACATGTCATGAACCATGCTTTGCACTTGATAGCATAAACTTTCTTTTTCTCCGAAAAAGTCCATCGATCTATTAGTACAAAAACCCTAAAAATAGAAGAAAAAAAAGGCACCCGACAATTACAAACATGGCAAGTCATGTACTCTTGTACGTAACATATACTCCTCACGATCATTGTACTAGCATTGTATTTCCTTTCAAAAGAAAATTATACTCTATTTCCCCATGCATCCTCACGATCGACTTGGACAAACGCACAACGAACTGAGTAATGGACAGCCGAATCCGAAGCCGTGGATGATAGGGATTGCACGTAGCATTCCACTCCAAGGAAATGGGATCTTATGTGATCGGAGACTTGAAGATGGACCGCGACCGATGGCCTCGGGCCCTCGGCCTAGATCGTCAGCCAGGCATGCTTACGAGTAACACTACTACACGGTAGATATTTAGAGGCACTTTGCCCTGGGGCACTTTTCAAAGTGCCCCTAAATACCCCTCTTTAGAGCTAGACTTTGACCGAAATGCCTCTAATGCCCTAGCTATTGGGGCAGTTTGGAGAAGTGCCCCAATTGGTATACACCTATTGAGGTAGTTTGGAGAAGTGCCCCAATTGGTATACACCTATTGAGGCAGTTTGGAGAAGTGCCCCAATTGGTATATACCTATTGGGGCAGTTTGGAAAAGTGCCCTAATTGGTATACACCTATTGGGGTAGTTTGGAGAAGTGCCCCAATTGGTATATACCTATTGGGGTAGTTTGGAGAAGTGCCCCAATTGGTATATACCTATTGGGGCAGTTTGGAAAAGTGCCCCAATTGGTATACACCTATTGGGGTAGTTTGGAGAAGTGCCCCAATTGGTATACACCTATTGGGGCACTTTGACAAGTACCCCAATTGGTATATACCTATTGGGGCAGTTTGAAGAAGTGCCTCAATTGATGTACATCTATTGACCTCAATTGATGTACATCTATTGAGGTAGTTTGGAGAAATGCTCCGATAGGTGGCTACTTTTTTGGGCAGTTTGGAGAAGTGCCCCAATAGGTCCGTCTCTTTTGGGTAGTTTTTGAGACAGTTTGAAGAAGTGTCCCAATAGGTAGCTCCCTTTTGGGCAGTTTTGCAATTGCCCCAATAGCTAGACATGTTTTAGAGACGCCTCGGCAGAAAATACTAGGTAAAAGTACGATCAAGTTATACTAAACAAAAATTGCCCGCATAAACAACAAACTAGGGACATATATCAAGTTCTTACAATAACAGTAAGATGAACATACTTAAGCGTATGCTAGGAAGCATAGGGACACTTCGTAAGTTGATATAAAACGAAACAAACATGAACAAAGAAGTCATGTGATCCCAGTAGCTCGGTAAGTGAAACAAATCCATCTTGAAAACCAAAACCGTCACCATATGCCTAATTATTTTTATAGTACCAAACAACTTGAAAAGGAAGTAGTCAGACAGATAAATGTTACAGCTAGAAAATGAGGCATGCAAAAGAAATAGCAGATAATGGAAGATATGCTTTCTCCATCCACACACAACCCTTTGGCAACCTTGCCGACATATACATCTTCTGAAGCCACGATTCACTATGGTGTTTCTTGGCTTATCACAATAGTATGAGAAATCAATTTATAAAATGTAAGTGATATCTAAGCCAGAGAGAGAAGTTCTTTACTTCAACAGTCAAAAGAAATATGAACCTAATTGGTGCAAAGGTGCTCTGGCCCTCGAGACAGAAAACCTACTATGATCCTCTGTATAGATGGACGCGGTGACGGCAGCAGCAAGGGCAGAGTTCCTATGCCGATATTTGTCAAATAGCCTCCACTCTCGTGCACTACCTGCTCGTGGTCCTAGATTCGCCGGAAAGCTCTTGTACCTTGCCTCTGCCGTGTTAGCCCACATCAGCGCCCATGCTACGTGCATCGACGCCCTCGCACTCATTGTCTCAAAGCATGAACAGGCACCAGCGCGCATCACATTTACCAAAGGAGACGAACGGACCCTGTCAACCAACCCAGTAACAATACATGTCAAATCAACTATCAACAAAGTACACTGGTTTATGAGCTGTACATAAGCTGTCACTTGATGTAGAAAAAATTTAATTCGCTCTAGTGATCATTAATCCACAAAGACTAAGTATTATCCTTACTTTTGGTAAAAAACTTAGTTTAAACCTAGTCACTATGATGAAAAATTATAATCAAACTCAAATAACCAGAACTGCACCATATTATTAACAAACAACTTTCATGCAATAAGAAAAATAATAAAAATCAGAGTAAAGAAAAGATTGGCATTAGAAGAGCAGAGCACCACTAATTGTGTTTTGTTAGGTATACAATAGAACTTAGTTGGGAAGAAGATAAAGACAGTAAAAGCAAATACATGCCTGGCAGGTAGTGACTACAGATTACTTATTTTCACTTTGTCTACTTATAAAGTATTTGTGAAGGAGAAACTTAATGTGGGCAAGCTTAATTATATTCTTGTATTGCACAAATGTTAAAATACTATGCTTACATGTGTTTAACAATCAATTATTGGTGGCGCTATACTTGGCTCCGGCGACGTTGGCTGATCTCAGGTAATCAACGCTCTCTTGACTGCCCTCTTGGATCAGATTTTTGTTCCGAATAATTTTGATCTAGAGAAGATGCAGAAGTTCAATTTATAAACTCGATGAGGAAAAAAAAAACTCAGGAAGGTAACTGTTGTTACTACTATAATTTCACAAAAACATAAAACAGATTTGCAGTTGCATGGGCATGAAGCTAACTTGAGTAAATTGGTTTTGTATACTGATGGAATGAACAATCTGAAATTTATTTTAGAAGACAACAATTGTTAGGCTACACTTATTCGGAAAAAGCATTAATGAATTTACAATTGAAAAGTTGAATTTACGTCATCTAGAGTTCAACCTAAATGTTGTATAGAGGATGACTCTACTTTGCAACACTCCGAGTGGATAGAAATACATGGAACCTAAGCAACCCTTCGTCGGAACCTGGTTAATCTAGTATTTGTCTAAAACAGTCTTTATATGCATAGAAATGAAATCAACACTTGGCATTTGGTTCCTATTTTGTTGAAACGGCTGTTTGGTAGCTGCTGGCTAATATTTTTTAGACTCCCTTTCAGTATATCGAGTGAGAAAATGTAATGCCAAAAGTAGATGTAGAAGGACATACATGTATACATGTCTAACAACTATAAGGACCCTGCTTGTACGGTTCTACCTCAGTCCACCAAATATGTCTATTAAGATCCCTGTAAACTAGCTATATGCTGCAGTCTTAAAAGGATTTAAGGTTTTTTATGTGAGATTAGAGTTGAGCAATGGCAAGCTTAAATAAAACCTATGAGGCTATAGCATAATGAACCAATAAACTGGGTAAAACAGAGACATAAAACATGAGGAGGCTCAACCGGCCGCTTGCAAAGACGAAAGAGGAACAGCAAGCTACAAACTAAACTTGGAATTCAAATAGCGCTGTTCAAAAAGTTTTCAAACAGAAAATGATATGAATATATAAAGTCATGTAGTTACTCAAGATAATATAGTGAATTACTTAATTGGTGTTATTAACCTAAATCCAGCGGTCTCTGAATTGCATAGAGTGATCTATCGATGACCTGCAATAAGGAACATTCAGCATGTTTTTTCTCGATGTTATTTCTATTTAAGTATAAACTGAATTATGAAAATCCTCGCAGGGATCATAGGAACATTCAGCTTCCTAATTCTAATCACTGTCGAGAGGCTGGTGCTGCTGCTGAGTGTAATACTTTTCATTGTGGTGGTGAAAAACACACATGTGAGCAATTATTCAAGAAGAAGCTTGGCCGTATAGCTTCCTTCATGTAGAAGGCCTGGCAAATACATGTGCATCAGCTCGTACGATGCCAAAAAAAATTTAAGCGTGGTTCACATACCTGCTCCCTATGTGCATTATGCAGATAAGAAAGCACCAATTTCAGAAAGAAAAAACTTGCAGAGACATCAGACAAACCAGGAGGACGATAACTCGATAAGAACTAACAGACTGTAGAATCATCTGTATGCAGAGCAAATAGCCCCACGGAAGTAACAGCAATGCTGTCTAAAAAAGCACGATCTGCTCCTGTAAGAACACAAAACAAACTCAGAAGAAGATAAAGCATCCATAGATAATAAACAGCGACAAAACAGTAGGAAAGAAAAGAAGAAAAGAAATCAACGCGTTACCATCGAGCATATCCACAACAGGCCACTTCCAACCAAATTTCACGTCTCAGACCATCCGCCTCAGATAAAACACCAGAATTCAGAAGAGAGTTCAAACCAACAGATGAAGAAGTAGCAGTCGCTGATAATTGACGGATGAAGTACCAAAACACTGCCGGTTCATGAGCCTCTAGCACCAAGCCCACACCCTCTTTGCCGCCGAGGACGAAGGGGAACTCGTTCCTTCCGGCCACTTTGGGTGGTGGGGTGGCCGTTTTCCTCTGCGTTCCTAATATGAACGAAAACATATGAGCTATGAACGTAAACTTGCATTTATGGAGGAAAAAACAATATTTCCTTCCAGTCCAATAGTTCCAGTCCCAGGCAACACCCTAGTTCATCACCTAATTGTTGAAAGTTGCGAAGCTATGGTTGTTGCAGAGATCCAGGCGCGCAAAATTCATCAAAATTAACCTTGAAATTCCCAGCAGAGCAAACAAACGACTCAGACCTAGTCTTAAATCCTCCAATTAACTAACTGCCTAGGGAAAGTTTGAGTGGAACGAGTTTTTTCTATATGAGCATGGTGTAGACATAAAAAGCTATGCCTTATTTTACACTGCTCTATCTTTTTCAGCAGTGCTCGAATCATGAATAAGAACTTGCTACATAAAAATCATGAACAAAGCCTTGCCAACATGGCATCTAGGCGCAAATCCAAAAGCATGGGTATTATGTTTCAGAATAGGCTAGATGGCGTACTTGAGTACCAATGTAATCGTTGTCCTTTGCGCTCAACAAACACTGGGACATGGGCCGCCGCCGCCACGGTGGCTTGCTACAACATTAGGAGGGTGTTGTACTGCTGCCGCCACTGATGGAGGCTAAGCTGCTACTACTGCTGCCTTGTACCTGCACCCTCAACTTCTCATCAAAGCGACTCTAGCCGTCGCTGAGTGCAAGAACAACCTGAAATAAATAGTTGCAGTTGTAAGAAACACAATAATAGACATGTTATATGAAGATGATGTGAGAATTAACCAAGAATTAATACATCGGCTCAGCTTGTTCTTGCCTACAAACTGCATTTAGACTGAAGCATTAGAACTTTAGAAGTTCAGAAATGTTTTTCTCCATGAAACTTTTGATGCGTATAAACATACAATTTAGAACATAGTTTTTGCCTAAATACATCGGCAATCCTTCTACGTTTGTACAGTAGCTTCTAACTTGACTTGTGAGTACAATGCTAGCGCTATTTGACAATGGTAGGCTTAGGTAAGCTGTACTCGGTTGTAATTTGTAAGCTAGAAGAAACGCAAAGTTTGCTGCTAGGATGAGATGAACTGACAAGGGCATGCCAAATAGAACATAATCCGTATTGGAAGAGTTATCTTTCGAAGAGACTACAGACGAATCGAATTTGAATCGAGATGACGGGGGCGACGGATTACCAGTCGCGGGCGAGGTGGGGAGGGGCGTCGACCATCCACTCCGGGAGCATGATCTGGCGGGCGAACCAGCGGCGCTGGTCGGGGCCGCGGAGCTTGGATGCGGCCGCGGCGACTTCGGCGACGGAGGGATCGTCTCCCCGTGAGCTTCGGGGGAGGTAGGTGGTTGGTCGTCGGAGGAAGACGACGCGGGGGACAGGAGGGAGTTGGAGAGGCTGCGTGCGCGCGCCTGGGCGTCGGCGCGCCGGGCGGACTGAGTCCGGAGCGCGGAGTCGCGGTGGCGCTGCTGGTCGGAGATTGTGGCGCGCTTGTAGGGCCGGCGGGGGTCGTGCTGCGGCGGCGCCATGGCTGACGGAGGTGGACGGCGTCGGGGGATCCGCTTAGACGAGGATGGTTTTGATTTGGGCTGGACTGGCGCTCGGGCCATAGGATTGTACGGTTATCGTTCAGAATAGAATAAACTGTAAGGACTAAAATGAAAACTGCATAGAAAGATATGGAAAACGTCTATCTCGTCGTCTCGCCATTCTCTTAAAAAAATGGAGCCACCGCGCCCGCGATACGGGTCCCCTCTCGCGCCAGCGATGCCGCCGCCACCGTCTGCCGCCGTCCCGGCCAACGCTGGCCGCATACGACGCCGACACTCACCGGCGAAGCTGCGCCTTGGTCTGCTCCACTGGATCCCCATCCACGCATCTTCGTTCCGCCCCCGAGCACGACGCAGCGTCTAACCCTAGCCGGGGGTTCGGCTCGGTCGCCGTCGCGGTTCCCGCGCCACCGCGCCTCCTGCTGATCCCCTACGTCGTCTCTTGCTCCTCCTCGACTCCCCGTGCTCCTGCTCCTTCGCCTCTTTTGCGTGCGGCTTGGCCTGACCGTGTGGTGGCGCCGCCCGGTGGCGGTGTTGCTGCCGTTGCCGCTCTCGCCTCCTCTTCGAGGCTATGCTCCTTCGACCGTTAGTGTATCTCAACAAGCTCTGCCACCTCTCTCTCCTCTCTCACTGGTTTGTTTCGAATGGTATTACAGCCTGCCTACCATGTGTTTGTGAAAATGCTTCTTAGGCATAGGCAATTTAGGTCTGTCTCTTTTGTGCCGTTTACTTCTCATGTTCGTTAGCAGATAGGTTTGGTGGCGTATTATAGTGTAGAATTAACATGCGTTGTGCCACTTATTGAGTTGATTAATGAAACAATTGTGCTCCCCATCCATTCTTCATGTACTCTGCGAGTAGGGTTATCAACCAATGGACAATAGTATGTTAATTTGTTCCAGAAGGAAAACCCTACCTGTAGGTGCCTTTTATAGTCTTCCTATTCGCCAAAGTTGTGTCTGGTCAATTCCTCATGTAACCGTTACCAGAGATTTCATTTAGATTTTAGTGATTTAACAAAATTCAGTCCTGTTTCTGATGCCCTCTTCTTGCTATCACCAAAAGTAGATTATCACTCTTGCTATCAGTAATTGTTTCCATTCATTGACTCAAATTTAACGAACCGTATTGCAGGGACTGCAATCGATTTGTTGTCCCCAATCGTCATTGAGGGAAAAGCTTGCTGGGATCTGTACATCGATGGACTTGTCGTGTTCTGATGGTAATTTACTTGATGCACTAGCTGTTGCGATAAAGGTAATATGTGGTTTCTATTGCTTCAGCAGATGCATCCCTTGTAATTTCAATTTATATCTTTTGATGCAAGTGTTGGTGATGCCATATTAACTTGACCTCAGCATATATTTTGGTTAAGAAGTGTCATCAATTTTCTTATAGTCCATTGTAGTGGTTATTTAAATTAAGAAGGTCATATTTGCCATTGCTAAGAAATACATAAAATGAACTAATGGAAGACCTTTATACCTCCCCAGTCCTCTTAAAATAAAAACAAGAATGAAAAATTTGTTCATATACCTGCTTCTGTGTTCTGGATCTTATGCTAGCTGGCAGAGCTTGTTGAGGTTGTCCCTTAGCTAGGTTGGCTTGTGTAGAATTAACATGTGTTGTGCTTCCATTTACTTACCTTCATTATAATGGTCTTCTATCTATGCTTCACACATGAGCTATGTTTGCATCATATGAAATATGTCTACCCTTTAATCATGCAGAATATTTCTAGATTTAAAGGATGGGCTAACCTACCGTTGCATATTTGTTGGGAATGGACATGTCTGGATTCTATTCTTCAAGTGCATTGATAGTTGTGTAGTGGTACCTATATTTTGACATATACCAACCTTGTTTTTCTAAATCATGTTTCTGAAGCTTGTGTGAACACTGAGATGGTGTCTATAAAATCTTTGTACCTATGGATTATTTACTTTGCTATGTACTTTAATTGTGAGAGAAACCCAAAAAAGGTGCCTTAGTAATATTGGTCATTGCCAAAAAAAAAAAGAGAGAAGCTGCACGGGCAATATTGATCGACTGTAAACTGTAGTGAAGATTATATGTATAATTTGTTTGAGACACGGATATATAGTATGTCCTGATTTAATTTAATAATTTCACTGTAGAATTCCAACTGTGTCTGTCTCATCACTAGTCATCAGCATGTGTTGCTGCATTTGGAAAACCAAACCTTTCTGTGGTATGAATTGTGTATAAAGTGTGCAATAATGGTAGTGTAGTCTCAAACTTAGTAACAATTTAATTTCCTCCACAATCTGTAGGTATTACACAATTTGTATGGCAATAGGCTGGTTTACTTTATATTTCTTGGAAAGAATACATGTTTCCCTTTAATATTCATCATATGGAGTTGCCAACTATTGGTACTGTGAATTATATTAAGATAATTTGCATGGTTTAATATCTTAATCTTCTCTTCAGCGAGATGGTGAGCTCTTCCCTATTTCCCAGTGGTGCTGCCGATAAGCGAGATGTACGTTTTGTTCCTTGGATCTGCTCTGGTGAGTTAATCCCTGTTTCGCTCTTTAACGCTTTGGTTACCTATGTTTGACCTAAACTTCTCTAAAATATTATCATGATTTTGGTGATACTGTGACTTGTGTGCTATGAAAATTAAGGTTATTAAGATGAATGGCATTTGTATAAGGCTAGGTGTATTTCTTCTCTTCAAAATTATTGACGAAATCATTGATGGAGTTTTATAGTTGTATTGTACTGCTAGTTTACTACCATATTAAAAGAAGTATTTGAGTGTGGAGTCAATAGCATCTATTTTTTGTTGTCTTGTTTATGATCTACAAAAGAGAAACATATACCCGAAAACGACATTTATCTGCTCCCGCACGCTTTGATTCGGTAAAACCTAGTGAGTTTTTTTTTTGGCCCTTTAAGTATATCATGGCGTTCGGACCTATTGTCTCCATAAGACCATAAGCAACTATGTTTAAAAGGAAATGTATTGAAAAAATATACAAAATGTATGTGCAACACTACAGAAAGAATAAACTCAGAATATGTGAGGGACCTGTAAGTGAACTAAATGTATGTGCATTGCTACCGAAAGAATAAACTCAAAATGTATGTGCCTTAGATTCAGCTTGACAAATCTGACATTCTCAAATTTCGTTAAAAAGGTCATACAGAATAAGTCTACACGCTCTTTAAACAGCCAACACGAGTCACTATCTATCTCACCTGTAAAAAAAGCAAACTGAACAAAACAGAATCTTCACTCTCTCCACTGCTCTCAGAAGCCAGACCTCGCCTACTTCTCACATGGCCTTCCCCGTCGTGTGCTGTCATGCCCCATGTCCTTGCCCTGCTGTTGTATCTAACGACATCATATGGCCTAGCCCCTCCTCTCCCACGGCTTCGCAGAGTGCCGGTCTCCTTCAGTTTGCTGCCGTCTCGGTTTGACTGGCCGTGAGGCCGGTTCTGGGTGGAGACAAAGTCGAAGGTGTGGCACAGATGCCTTGCATATTGAGCCAGGCCACCAACCGCTGAGACCCTTGCTGGCACCACCACTGGCACCTGTCGCGCCTGCTCTCCCATGCTGCAGCAGTCCCTGGTCGATGCCGCAGAGGCAACTGCTGATTGCCTGGTTCCCGAGCATGACAGGCAGACATGAAAAAACCTAGGTGCGCGCTGTGGCACTGACAGATGGACGGGATTGAGGGTGTCTTGGCGAGGGATTTGGTGGGGCACTTCGGCAGCGGTGTTGTGTGGCTTCAGATCATACCTTGTCACCGATGGGGATTGATCATAGTGTTAGATTGACTCCACTGGTGAAGGTATAATTTAAGTTTTACTGGGGCAAAATCAGTGGAATATATAACTGCTTGTGCACAACCTGGGATATAATTTCAAACAATTGGTGAAGGTTATCCACAGATATGTAACTAAAGCTTATGTTCCTTTATTCTTTCTCTAAAACCCTGATGTTTTTTGGCACTAGGCGAAACAACTGTGCACACTATAAAGCAGCAATTCATGAGAAAAACAAATAAGACAGAAAATAGGAAGCCAGATGTAAACTTAATTCATTTTTCAATAAGTTATAGTCTTCCTATCAATGTGTAAGCTGAGCACTTGATTGACAATGTAGTTGCAAACATATCTGTTGATGAAGAGTAAGATCACGGAACTCATGAAAGTATTACCGTAGAAGCCTACAACAAGTAGTTGTTTGGCATCTGCTTGAAACACGATCCTTCCTTCACTTCCCCACGCTTTGGCAACTTCAATTCACGCGTGTTGCATCATTCTAAAACACTATCTATTAATTAAAAGGAAATGACAATAACAGAAAATAAACATCGTTGTTAAATGGAAAATGATGTCTCGCCTCGTGTTGATAGACTGGACAAAGGTGATGAAGTGATTGGTGAGAAGGAAATATCCATATACTTATTTTAACGCATAACTCTGGAAGCTCCACTCTAACTGTATGATATTCCTCAAATTTGCAGTTATCATGTACAATGGTCATACCAAAACGTTTGAGTAACAGATAGATTTCAATAATTCAACCGAGAGTTGACATGATAAAATTTACATGCAGAACATGCCATGACATTAAATTCCTTATATATGTACATCATAGTGTTTATTACCTTGATCTGCAATCTTCTTTGGCTACTCAAAGTTAGCAATGTTTAGAGTAGCACTATGGCGTTGCTGTTACGGATTTTCATCGTTCGATTTGTCTGTCTGGTCTTTAAAAGGGGTATGCTCACCCAGTAATTTGCAGTGAGCATGTTCAGTGATCACTACAAAACGATCGAGTAAGAAATAGATTTTAATAATTTAATCTAGAGTGCACATGACACATTTATATGCTAAACATGTGACATTAGATTCCTCACATACGTAGAAGATTATATGTTTAATACCTTGATATGCACTCTTTAAATATATACTTGATTTATATGAAGATAAACTTTGGCGATTCCTTCAAGATCTTTAACATCAGCCTGGCATCATTGTTCAGTCATATTCCTTGTTTACCTTCTTAAACTTGCATTTACATTCATAAGCCTGTAGTAGCCACATACGTACTGGAAGCAACATAAATCCAGCAGATTTTGACATAGCAAAAATATTAAGGAACTCCTTAAGAATCACATGTGTTGTAGAGTGCTAGCAAGTGACCTTTTTTTTTGTCTACCCGCATGCACTAAAGCTCAGTGTGTGGGAGATGCCTGCTATTTATCTTAGACGTGTCGCAGCCATAGATACTTCTCCACCTTCTTTTTTATTGCTTTGTAATACCCTGCAAATTTAGGGAAAGCAAATACGAAATTATAGCTTAACACAAAATCCAGGGTTCTTATGAGTAACCCTTATGCTATACACCTTGCCACCATTATGCAAAGTAATCTACAAATGGAATTATAGATGGCGCAAAATCGATACTTTTATCAATAGAATTCACTGTAAGTAGTACTGAATTTAAACCTACAAAAAATGGTATATCCATAGTACTGAATTTAAACCTACCCTCCATTCAAAATCTGGCCAACATATTAAGACCATTCATCTAACTTTTGGTTAACTCAAATTAAATTTCATTTATAAGAAATTTTTCACCAACAGGGGCATATCCATCGGTAATGCATGAATCACTAAAAGTATCAATTCCTGCAAGATAGATTATTAGTAAAAGGAACTAAATGCATATGCAAGAAACACTTAGCTCCTATACTGGTCGCCGGTCCTGGTCCTAATTGACAACCTGCATCTGCATCATGCAGCAAAAAATTAGAGATAGGAGTAAAGGGAAGGGAGAAAATGGAAGGAGAGGGAAGAAGAGCCACATTTCATCCACCGCCAGCCGGCGAACTCGGGCTATGGCAGCCTCGCGCATCCATACCCGTTCGTCGTCTGCCCCGTGCAGCTTCAGGCCACCGCGCACCCTTATCAACCGCTGCCTGGGATGGGTTATTCAGGTTGGGACACCTCCCGTTCCCTCCAGCATGCGTGGTCTTCGTGCTAGTTCTGACCACCAACGCCGCAGCCATTGTCAGGCAGAGATTGAGAATGGAGAGGGGAAAGGAGTGACGGGATTTCGGGGTAAGGTTCCGAAGGTAGGAGACAAGAGTCACAACCAAAGAAGAGATGGGGAGGAGCAGCTGGATTAGATTAGATTTGATCTGTACAATTACATAACGTTCTTTGGTAAGTGAGATGTGATTTGATGACGTGATTAGCGTCCTGATATTGGCAAGTTATTGAATGCCGCTGCGTGACTATGGCAATCCCGTTACTGCTCCTATTGTTGTATTTTTGGGAAGTATGATGGATGGCTGGATGACAAGCGGAAGATGTTTTATATGATTAGACGGTCTGGATGTGTTGAATATTTGACATCAAACATTTTTGACGACGTACGGACTCGCATGTAATAGTAAAGATTGAGGCATGGGTCATGTATTATTTGAACGAGTATTGATTTGTATCTGCTTACTGTGTGAAGTGAAGTTGTAAAATAACTATGCTATGAAATCTGTTTTGACCACTCACAAGTTTGTTTTTTTTGTAAAATATGTTCTTATAATATGCAAGTCATGTATTTGCCACTAAAAATTGGGATTTACTGAATTTTGAGTAAACTACTGATATGTTGTTTTTTTCTAGTTCAAACGTTCATCCTGTTGTGGTCGTGGCACATACTCCGGAAGCAATTCAGTTCGCTCTAGGCCTTACCGATGGCATTATTTATATCATGGTTGGAAGCTTGCAGTTTTTACTTCAACTTTCAGTTAAAACCTGATATTTAGAATGCTGTGAAGTTACATGTATTACATATTTGTAATGATGTGATATATAGAGTTCTGGATTATGTATATGTATTACAGTGTCGCTGGTACATTTGTACATTTGGATTATGTGCATGTACATTGCTGTTTATATTTGCCTCTATTATTACACTGAAGCATTTTCCTAGATTTGCCTCTAATGTGCTTTGGGGCATTTCTTAGAGTTGCTGCTAATTGTGTTTTGGGGCAGATCTCAAAGTGCCCCTAAAAGCTTTTTGGGGCAGATCTCAAAGTGCCTCTAAAAACCTTTAGAGGCAAAATTTAAACTACCTCTAAAAACCTTTAGAGGCAAATCTCAAAGTGCCCCTAAAAACCTTTAGAGGCAAAATTTAAACTGCCCCTAAAAACCTTTAGAGGCAATATTCAAATTGCCCCTAAAAACCTTTAGAGGCAAATCTCAAACTGCCCCTAAAAACTTTTAGAGGCAAAATTCAAACTGCCCCTAAAAACATTTAGAGGCAAAACTCAAACTGCCCCTAAATGTATTTGGGGCATTTCATTCAAAGTGCCCCTATTTCAATTAGGGACACAAGCATCCGGGGCACTTTTTATAGTGCCCCTAAAAGTAATTAGGGGCACTTTGGCTACCTATTGGGGCACTTCGAAGTGCCCCTAAACATAGACCGTACAGTAGTGTAATCGCTACCGTGTCGATCGTACGTGCGGAGTGCGGTGGTGCACAGTGAGAATTAGGAAAAAATATCGATAACTACCCCTGCCACCTTTCTAACGGTGACCAGGTACCGTTATTTATATGTGTCGTCTCGATCTATCGTAGAGTGTTTGCTTCTCTGACCGGTTGTTGCCGCATACGGTGATACGGATATGGATACGGCCGAACGATTAACTCCAGTGACAAGCGGCCGGAGGACCCCGCGCCCAGCAGGCCCACATGCCCGTTGAATTAAGCACGGCAGTTCGTACAGACAGACACAGTTGTTTATGGCTTTGAGTACTTGCAGAGTGTAGCGCTGGGTTCGTTTTGAAAAGCTTGGGGAGGGAAAGATCCAAGGAAGGAGCGACGGCAACGCTACAAAGCGCTCCGTTCTTTCATTTTTGCAACAGCCGGCAAGCGTCTCGGCCGGCGAGCGATTCGCCTCCTTTTGTGTCCCTCACCGCATACCGATGCGCGGCCAGGTTAAACTCTAGGCGGCGCGGCCACAGAGCGCCACGGAGGAATTGACACACTGTCGCCTTGCTTAGACGATCTTCAACACTTTTTTCTCTTTTCCAAACGGGTATCTATCCCTTTTCATTCCATGCAAACGGAAATACTCCCTCCATCGATATCACGGATTTGTTGAAATTTAAACGTATTCATACACTAAAAAAGTGTTCAGATACATTTAGATTTAAACAAGCTTGTGAAATTCATTCATGGACATAGGTAGTAGATTGTCGATAATAAATTACAAGGATAGGATAGGGAAATAGAGCACAAAAACCACCATGGCGTTCGATCTGGAACGTCACTATGCGATGAAAACTGTAACCACTATAACAACAAGTTTCAATTACACTACTTCAACAAAACAAAATACATAAAAATCAACATGCATGGGGACCCTCTCCCCCTGCTCTTGGTCGTCATGGACATGGACCCACTCAGTCAAATACTCGGAATTGCCACTAGTAATGGACTTCTGCGCAAGGTTCGTGGACTGGGTTCTATATTGAGAACTTCGATTTTTGTGGATGGTGCGGCCATTTTCATTGCCCCAATCTAGGAAGATATTCAAAACCTTTTATCCATCTTTGAAAGCTTTGGTGAGGACACCGGGCTTTGCACTAAATTTTAAAAGAGCTATGACCCGACTCTGCGACTCGAGTAGAGTCTCGGGGGCTACTGACATGGGTATACCATATCGGATACTCAGTATTACCATCCCTTGTGCAAAGTCCAGGAAGCAATAGGCGAAGGCCCATGAAGAAACCGACATGAAGCGAAGCCTAGTTCACATGTAAATATGAAAGTTAGGCCTATATCAGGTGTACCGACATATGTTGTGCAATTAGACCCTATGGTAGACTCTGAGACCTAACCTACTATATAAGGGCTAGGAGGAGCCACCAAGAGGGGAGAGATTCCACAACTCGCAACACCCTGTAACCCTAGATCTCGAATAATACAATCTCGGTGATTTGCCTTCGATCATACTTTTCGTCGGCTACCTAGTATGGCTAACCTTTCTATTGATTCGCCAGCGTTCTCCTTCCTTGAAAACCAAGTCCATCGTTATGAGCATTGATAAGTTTACCCCTTGTCATCGGTGGCCTCGGAGTGCTCATTATTATTATTGAGAAATTTGCAAGAGCCCTTCGTCTTAGACGACCATGGTTTGAATGGAAGTACAAAACAAAAATTTGGGTGGGAATGGGCAATATGTGCTCCAACCTTGACATGGATCTTTTCTATGGCGCTACCTTTATTACGGCATGGAATGACCACATGACACCTTTTCGGGAGGCACCGTGGCTAAATAGTTCCAAACCAAAATATGTCGCCCCACTCATTTTCAACGCATCCAAGAGAAAGAAATGGAATGTCAAAAGTGCCATGCATGATGATTCTTGGATAAGAAAGATAACTCTAGATGAAAATTTCTCCATGGCACATGCTAGTCAATTTGTGGATCTTTGGGCAAAGCTAAGAGAGGTGCACCACAATAAAATAATGGAAGGTGACATTGTTTGGAAGCTAGCGGCAAATGGGCAATACTCTACGACATCGGCATACAACGCACAATTCTTAGGCGTTATGATGACATCAATGTACACCTTGGTTTCAAAGATTTGGGCCCCACCTAAGATCAGTTTTTTCGCTTGGCTTGCTCTTCAAAACCGGCTTTGTACGGTCGACTGTTTGCAAAAGAGAGGTTGGCCTAATTGTGTATTGTGCCCGCTTTGCAAGCAAGTCTCGGAGTCCGCTTCTCACCCTTTCTCCAACGCCGCTTCACCATCCATCTTTGCGGACTTCTGATGGATTGGCTTGGCCTACACGATATTCATCCCGAACAATGGTTCACCCTTTCTCTGAAGAAATGGTGGTTAAAGATGGTGTATGGTTCCACTACCAACCGCAAGGTGGTGGTGTCTCTCAACTTCCTTGTCTCTTGGGAGGTGTGGAATGAGAGAAATGCTCGGGTCTTCCGCAAAAATCACGGCCCGCCTTTCGTGATCCCCTCCAACATCAAGAAGGAGGTTAGACTTTGGGTGATCGCGGGTGCAAAAATAATTGAGCGAATAATGTCGGGAGAGTAGTATTTTGTAATTTCGGATCCTCGTGAAATCTTCAAGTAAAACCTCTTCTTAATTAATCGAATGGAGCAAATCTTTTCGGTCTCGTTTAAAAAACCCAAAAACACTCAACATGGATGGAGACTGACTCAAACTAGATGATTATCATAACCCAACAAGGGCCTTCATGGAAAACACCCTTCACCCGATGCTTCACACTCCAGTGAACATCAACAAAACCTCATATCGACGTGCCCTTGCACCGGTATGCCAAGCAAAGTTATGTATCATTCCACTAGCTGCTTGCTTCTACTTGTTCGTTCCATCAATCAGCAAATCCTTGCCATCCATTTCTAAAGACCTGCCCAATAGGGCAATAGATCAAAAGTGAAGTTATATGAAAAATAATCTCGCATGGAGTCCTCAATTTTTTTGAAAAAATCGAAAGTAACCATGTTTCTGATGTTGATCTCCCAACAAATGGCAGCCATGCCCACCATATGATGAGCATCCCCATAAAGCAAGAAAGCATGAAATCAGACCATCACTTGCCACATAGAATTTGGACATATATTAATATCCAAAACTTTACCCACAACCCCCCAAATGACTCTAGGATGAACACTGGAAAAACAATTGTTGTGAGGTCTCCATTTGGTCACAAAATGAACAAAGAGGTGATCCTGGCCATTTTTTCTTTCTCATTGTCCCTTAGTTCAAGAGATTGTCCTAAAAAAGTTGCCACATATAGTTCTAGAAGTTTTAACGGCATTTTTTATTTCCATATGCATCTATATTCAAGACCATCAAAATCTTTTTCTAACCATTTGTAAATAGATTTAGTGAAAAAGTTGCCAGACTTATTCAAACCCTAGGAAATCAAGAGCCAAGTTTAGATAAGATAATATTCCATTGATCCACGCATCAAACAAGGCTGAAAATTGATCACAAAAAGCAATATTATCTAAGATGAGATCTTTACACAATCTCACTATATTGCCACTGCGCAACACCACTATTCTAGCCACCAAATAGATTTGTTTCACCTTCAACAACGATTTCCGGCAAGGTGAATTATTAAATCTAGGTTTAACGGAGGTCTAAAACCTCAAAGATATTTAGCTTTGACAATAGACCGCCAAATGCAATTTCCCGTTTCTATTTTCCACTACCACTTAAGAGGGAGACTAATCTAATACTATTTCCTGCTTCTAATTTAACAAAGAGCTTTTGTTTGATTCAAAGAAATTATGTAGGATTTTTGTAGTATTTAGATCAATACGATTTTTTGCTACAAATGTTGCTTGATTCATAGGATTGCAATCCTTTTGAATTCCAAAAAAAGATTTATTTGCACTATATTTTAGAGGAATTTTTTCCTTCACTCCAACATCTTTTTTTTTTGGTTTCCTCTGCAATCAAACGCTAGTGGATCTAAAATCCTATAATTTTTTTATTTTGTAATATTGAAGAGCACATGCCATTCTACCCGTGTACTAGTTTTTCTATTCTTATGTTATTAAAATCTCGCGAATCAAACGAGGCATTCTTTGTACCAAATGCATGCAGCCTACTTCGTTTCGAAACGTCAGCTCGATCCCGCCAAGATCTGTTTGCTCTGCCTGGAACATCACGCAGGAGGGCTCGGCACAGGTGATACACGTACTACTACATACCCAGCCGGCGTCAGCCGGAAGGTGCGTACATAGTACAAACTCACGCGGCGGCGCTGGCAGCGGCGGACCGCAGCCGGCGATGGCGAGGTGACGGTGACGCGATGGCCGCCCAATGAGCAGAGGCCCGCGCGTGGAGCAAATGAATGCGAACGTACGTAAACGAGCGCGGCGGGGCAGCGAGCGGCGCGCGGCGCGGAGACAAGGCGCGCACGAGGCGCCTGTGAAGCGAGCGGTGGCCAGCCGCGGCCGGCCGGAGCCCGGAGTGAGTGGCACAGTGGTGCGCCCCCCAGCACAGTTCTGTGCTACTATGCCACCGCCCGTCACGAGCTCGCCCGCCACCCGCTACAGCACGCGCGCTAGTTCTAAGCTTGTTGTTCTCTTTCTTAAAAAGCACAATCACCGGTTAGATTAGGGAGCTGCGTGCTCAGCTGCTGGGAGCACGCACAGTGATTAGGTGGTAACCACGTGCCGCGCGGCAGCCGCAGCGGAAGGACACGACGGACCGCTGTCCGACGTGACAGACCACGGTAGAACAAAATCGCCTCCCGCGAATATAGCGGATACATGAATCCGATGCCCGTTTCATGTTCCCCTTCCCCTTTTTTCCCCAAGCGGCAAACTCGCCGGCATCCGTCAGCTGCAGCCACCACTGTCCGGTAAACTGTTGCTAGGCTAGCCTGTAGGCCGTTCGAGCATGCCGACTCATTGGGTCCTAGTTTGTCTGAATCTACCCGAACGCGAACTGGCTATGCATGTTTCAGCGCGGCGATCTAAGACTACTCATACCGGAGTAATTTAGGTAGTAACGTAGAACTACATGCAATGCCAATTAAGTATTTTGATGACATGGCATGTTATTAATTGAGGAAATAGAGCATTGTGGTAACTAGCTATGTTACCATAACATCACATCTCCTCGAGCTAGGGCGAGCTCCGCGATCACGACCCCGGTCATGCAGATGTTGCCTGAGCTCATGGAGTTATGTGGTGGTGTGGTTACGCCTCTTTCTGTCGAGGAAGTGAGACCCGGCTCACACGAGTCCTCGGATGTGGCTCCTCCGCCGTGTCTTGCCTTTGAGAAGTGTGATGTTGTTGACACTGCAGTCTCTCTCTCGCCGAAGTTCGACGGGCAGGTGGTTCCTAATGGTGATGGGGTTCCGAAGTCTGGGTTGTTGTCAGCGGTGCCTGGAGCGGTCGTCGCTAGAGAAATTTGCGATTTTCTCGCCACCTTGGCTATTGCCTACCCTGGATCCGCAGTCGGCTGACGGGTGCCCCTATGTCGTAGCCTGTCCTTTATGGCTCGATGTTGGAGTGTCATGCTCGAGTGTTTGTTAGTGTCGTGGTGTTGGAGTGTCTTGTTTGTGTGTGGGTATGTTGTTTGTGTGGGCTTGGCCCTGTTGTTGTAGGTTTTCGCTCGATTTTCTCCTAAAAACTGAGCACTCTCTTCTTAATTAATAGACGAGGCAAAGCTTTTGCCTCCGTTTCAAAAAAAAAACATTTCCTAAGACCAGATAAGTCTACAACCTAATTAATATGGCTTTGCATGACACCACACATGTGTTACTACCCACTATGGAGGTAGTAACATAGAGTAGTAACATACTTCCCACTATGACTAGTCTAAGAGCATCTCGCGTCCCCAGACCATCTCCAAACGGCGTCGGATCAACCGTTTGGAGTACGTGTTTCGTTCGTTCCCCAGCCACGTTCCCTAAACGCCGCCCCTAATATTAAAATATTTTTTTTGCATTTTTATTTTAATAAAAAGAAGAAACATTTCACAAATTAATACATAATTGAGAATGTGGTTACACGAATACATAATTTGGAATATGGTTTTTCCACAAACTAATACATAGTTTGAACCATGGTTAACACAAATATAAAACATTATAAAATAACTAAACCTAACTAGTGTTGGTATCGCAGGTTTCGTGCTCAACATCTTGTTTGCTGTCTTTGCTTAACTGAACATTTGTTAGTTGGTGCAAAATTGAGTTAACTGAAATGCACTCTTCTTTCAATTCTCCGAATCATACAAGTTTGACTGATGACAACACATTGCTGGTGAGGACGATTGCTGAACTGGAGCAAGAGATTGGGAAAACTTGGTGAAAAAGCACATGTTGGATATGAGAAATAGAGATAGCAAGGAACTTAAGCTAGTTACAGTCGTTTGTGCTTGTGTACTGGTATATGCTTGTGTACTGGTATATGCTTATGTAGCTTTGATCACTAGGATTATTATGTCATGAGATTATGTCAATGTTAGTGTCTTTGCTTATGTAGCTTTGATTACTAGTGTCTTTGTCAAATATTCCAGTGTTGCAACTTTGCGAGCAATGAAAATAGTATGAAATATCTCAGTACATTAAACAACTGAATAAGTTCAAATTTAAACTAAAATATGGATGCACTACTAGGAAAAGGCTTATTGCCGGCGCACCAAAAAGCACTACTGCCGGCGCACCAGCGCCCGTCGGTGCGAACGGGCCGGTGGTAAAGGCTTATTGCCGGCGCACCATCTTGTTCGCCGGCGGTAACTCCATTTATCACCGGCGCACCAGCCTAGTGCGCCGGCGGTATGTTTTCCAGGATTCAAAAAAAGCAGATCCAAATCTAGATCTAGATCTAGGTCGGTCGTGTTCTAGGTCGTAGGTCAAGTTCTAGGTCGTGCCTTGGAGATGTACCGCCGCCACCGTGGTCATCTGCTTGCAAAGAGGAAGTGCTTGCCGGTGTGGTCGTCGGTGATCATCGGGGTGAGAGGAGGTGATGCTTGAGGAGGGGCTCGCCGGCGAGATGCTTGAGGAGGTGCTCGCCGGTGAGTAGCTTGAGGAGGTGCTCCGGTGAGATAGCTTGAGGAGGTGCTGCGGGGAGTAGCTTGAGGAGGTGCTCCGGTGAGTAGCTTAAGGAGGTGCTCGCCGGAGGAGGGATTAGAGGGGTAAGAAGGTAGAAGAGGGGGAAAATGGAGGAGAAGAGAAGGTGGCCGGAGGGAGGAAGAGAGGAGGAGGAGGAGGAGAAGTGAAAGAGAAGATGGGGGAAATGGAAGAGAGAGAAGGTGCACCGGGCTGGTTTGGCATATATAGCCTAGGTTACTGCCGGCGCACCAAGTAGGGTGGTGCGCCGGGGGTAATTTTTTTCTTTTTTTCACCCAAATCTTAAATCTGAAAAAAGTCCTGTTTCTGTTTTCCGTTTGACGAATCCATTTTTTCTCCAAACGGCCGTAGGCGGTTGAATTCGAATAGGAAATTTTGTGTAGATCGATTTTGATATAAAAAAGTTTTTCATCGGAGGTCGTATGCAACCAGAAATCCCATTTTACCGAAAGATGACGACATTTTGTATAATACATCGAAATTCAAATTTTCAAATTTTCACTAAAACTAGATCACATATTACATGGGCATTTCAAAGGATTTTAGTTTTTGAATTTTCTATCATTTTCTATTATTTTTTCGAAAACTGAATAGGCGATTCCCGGGGGGGGTGTGGAGAGAAAAATCTAGGCAACTTACCCCCGGCGCACCTCTATGGTGGTGCGCTGGTGGTAAATTGTCTACCACCGGCGCACCACCATAGAGGTGCGCCGGGGGTAAGGTGCCCATATTTTCTCGTTTCCGGCCGAACTCTTCGAATTTTATTCCCGGCGCACTAAATTTTCTTGTGCGCCGGCAGTATAGGTTCTTCGCCGGCGCGGCCTAACATGGCTCGCCGGCGGTATTTTGCCACCGGCGCGCGTCAATGATGGTGCGCCGGCACCCTTCCGTGCAGCTATAGCCATTTTCCTAGTAGTGAGGACAAGAAGCAAGATAGTTCACTCATGACTTAAACATTGGACATTGCAGAGTCATCTACATTGCAGGTGCATTTTGACTTATTTGGATTTCCTCCAGGACATTTAGATCAGAATGTTAGACTGCCTTGCTCCATCTTGTTCATCACCAAACAACAGCCAATGTGCTGATCTAGGCCCAGTGTTGTATGTGTTTGCCCTATTTCTTCCTGTTGCAGGTTATGACGGAGCATATGTGCAGGCCCTTCTCTTGGAAGATCCTCTTCCTCTTGTAGGATGTGATGGACCAACATCTGTTCTTCCATGATCAGGTGTTCCCTTCTTCTTGCTCTTTCCTCTTTCTCTTCCTTTTCCTCTTCCCCTGTCTAATGATGTACTTGTGCTTGCTCTTCTCTGTGCAGTTGTTACTCTTGCTGATGGAAGAGACTCTCTAGCTGCAGCCACAAATGTGCTCTCATCGGGCAAAGGACCTTGAACCCTTGGAAGTGGTAAATGAGCTCTTTCCTGCATGCATACCATGAATGCTATATGAATTTCCAGGTTAGATAAGTACTGCAAAAATATTATAGACAATGTTAGATAAGTGTCACCTCTTGTCCAATATTGTAAACCATGGTTTTCTGGTTATGCATTGGATCACCCTGTGGGATCCGGGTTTTGGGGAATTATGTGCTCCAACATAGATGGATCATCATAGTTCTCATTTTCCACATCTACTTGAGCATTCACTATGTTCTAGTACTCCTCTAGCCACTTGGCATGCCCTTTTTTTTGTTGGGTTTCCACAAATTGTGCAATGCATGATCATGCCTGCCCTAGTTAGTATTTTAACTGTTTCTCAAAAAAAAAGTTAGTATTTTAACTCCTATTTTACATTGACGGATGCAGGCCATTTATCTGCTTGGATGGATACAAGTTGCTTTCTGCATCCGGGTCGTATTCTTGTCGACCTCTGCCGGTGTTGAGCACTGCCGATGGTTGAAAAAAAACGAGTAAAGTAAAAGAGAAAAGAAAAAGAAAAGCCCCTGTGTGAGACGGGGACGGGAAAAGGGCGAGGAGAGAGACGGGTGAGAGCGAGGCACGCTACATAGCCTCGCAACTGGTAGTGTTATTAAATGGCGGCCATGAATAAAGAGGCGTAGTAAATCCTAGGGCGGGGTGGGGGGTGCGTGGTTTTATTGGGTTGCGGTGGGGCGCGTCGCTTCCATAGCGTAGGATACTGTAGGGTAGAGAGAGAGAGAGGCACGAGCAGTGGCTGGAGTGAGAGTGAGAAAGAGAGATAGGATAGGCGAGAAAGGGAGAGGAGCGGCAGCTCTCATTTCGTCTTCCTCTTTTGCTCCTCGTGAACCGCGCATTGCTGCTCCTGCTCCTCCTCAAGCTGACTGCCGCCTCTGCACTTTGCATCTCCCACCTCCTCCTCCTCCTTGTCCTACTCGCCGGAGGCTCCCCCGGAACCCTAAATCTCGCCTCCGTCGGCGCCACCGCCGCCGTCCTCCCGCCGGTAAGATTCTCCCGCTCCAATCCCCCCCCGCTTCTCTTGCGGCCAAATCTGTGTTTTTTTCAGTCTCTACGTGCTGGTGCTTTGCGCAACCTCTAAGCTTTAATCCCCATTTTCTTTGCCCATCTGCTCGTGTCGTTGCTGCCCCTTGAACTCCAGAGGTTTACGGATCTCGCATCATTTCGCCACAAAAATACCAAGCAAAACCCCACCTCACCTACCGCATCTACGTTCCTTTTGCTCTCCTTCTTTCTCCTATTATTATTTTCAAATTTTAACTACGGAGTGGGGAAGCGGGGACACTGGGGGGAGATATAATGAGTAGTAGTATGAGGTATTCTAGCAAAACAAAATATATAATGAGTAGGAGGGCACCAAGATCGGCTGAGGTTCCACCTCGTTCTTGAGATTCCTATGCTTTTCTCCTCCTCCACTGTGTTAGTGCCAATAAGGTTCCTTTTTTGTCTGAAAAAACAAGCTACCTCGCACCATCTGATCCAGTTCATGCTCGCTCTCTTGCAGGGTCGCGTGATGCCGGTTCCTGATCCAAAAAAGCTGCCTCTTTGCTCACCAAACTGCAGCCACAACCGGTCCTGACTTGAAGTGCATCAGCCGTTTCGCGGCCTCCACCCACACCCAGATGCGGTTGCTGGCTGCAGAGCTCTGCAAGTCACTAGTAGCGCTTTACTAGGCAACAGCTCCGTGCCGGCGAGGATGGGTTCATCAGGGTGCTCGGAGATAGTCGAGATGGCGGACGACCCCAAAGACTCCCGTCCGGGCGGGGGCGGCGGCGTCACGCACCTGCGGGTGCGGGTGAAGCCGGCGGGGCAGGAGCACGGGGCGCGGTCCTGCTCCGTCGAGGACGACCTCGACCGGCTCCTCAGATCCTTCAACGTGCGCACCTCCGCGCGGGCCTCCGGGCAGACCAGCACGGACCGGCGGCTCATCGCGCTCGGGAAGGCGCCCATGTCCAGCTCCGAGATCATGGAGTCCGTCAGCCTCAAGCAGGCGCTCCGGAAGATGTGCATCTCCCAGGCCTCCGAGATGGCCGCCATGAAGCGGATCTCCAAGCCGGCCGCTGTCTCGTCATCCAACGCCTCTGATTCCGGGGCGATTAAGAAGCTTTACGATTCCGTCGTGGTTCACGCCACCGGCGAGGAGCAAGATGCTAAGGTTGGTAAGGCCTCTGTTTCGCCTGAGAAGGCTGTGGTGATCTCGTCGGTTGTTAAGCCGGCTGAATCGTCAAGCAAGAAGGTGGTGCCCCCCAGCAAGAGCTCGGCTAACAAGCATTTGCGGTCAGCTTCTCCAACCAAGGCCAAGGTTCAGAAAACCAGGATCCAAGATGTGATGGCGAGCGAAGATCCGTCTGCAGGGAAAACCGTGGCAAAACAGAGGAAGGGGAAATCTCCCAAAGCGTCGAGCCCGCGGGCTGTTCCGGTAGGCGGCTCGCGCCTGGTGAGGCCAGTGTTTCGCAGCAAGTCCTCCACCAAAAAGAAGGTCAAGCCCGAACCATCTGCAGGTGTGCCGGCCATTAAGCATTGCGAAGCAAAAGGTTCCAGTTCTCATGCTAATAAACTGCAAGAGGCCATTCAGGATGAACCCAGAACTCCGCCAACGACCAACAAGAAGGGTGCTGACAGCTCTTTCAGTGCCGAAGGATGTGGTGTTAGCGGGATCCCTGCTCCGCAGCCCGGTGACTTGTCAAGATCGAAGGAAAAGGGCGAAAGCTCCCAAAGCTCGAAGAGCAGCATTGGTGACTACAGCAATAGCACCAGCACGAGCATCAGCGAAGATAGCTATGGCAGTTTCAGTGCTAACGGCAGCAGGCCTCACATGTCGAAAGATGTGAGATGGGGAGCCATGAAGCGCGTAGCGATCCAACAAGGGACCCTAGGGCTCAAGAACTTCAAGCTTCTCAAACAACTTGGCTGTGGAGATATTGGAACTGTTTATCTTGCTGAGCTGGTGGGTTCGGACTGCATGTTTGCGTTGAAAGTGATGGACATTGAGTACCTAATAAGCAGAAAGAAGATGCTGAGGGCTCAAACGGAGAGGGAGATACTGCAGATGCTTGACCACCCATTTCTTCCTACTCTGTATTCGTATTTCACGACAGATAATCTGTCTTGCCTAGTCATGGAGTATTGTCCAGGAGGTGACCTGCATGTCCTAAGGCAGAAGCAACCCACTAGGACCTTTTCAGAAGCCGCCGCTAGGTATGTAACATCAGTAATGGTATTTCTGTGTTCTCTTATCGACATACTGCACTTGAATTTGACACAATGAAGCTGCTTAACGCTGAACCAAAGTCATATTAAACTGATGTGCTGGCATAATCTAGCTGAAAGTTGCGTTTTTATTGAACTTTTAACTCATAAAGATCATTATCATTGTGCAGGTTTTATGTGGCTGAAGTTCTTCTAGCGCTGGAGTATCTGCATATGTTGGGGGTTATATATCGCGATCTGAAGCCTGAAAACATACTTGTTCGTGAAGATGGGCATATCATGCTCTCTGACTTTGATCTGTCCCTGAGGTGCTCAGTTAGTCCAATGCTCGTGAGGTGTTCATCAGTAGGAAGAGATGAGCCACCTAGGCCTTCGGGGCCTTGTGCAGAAAGCTGCATTGATCCACTGTGTATCCAACCATCATGGGCCAATTCTTCTTGCTTCACACCTCGGATGGTACCTTCTACCCCTTCCAGGACACGGAGGCCCAGAGCTGAGCCCCCGAAGAAACCATCGCTTCCGCAGCTTGTTGTGGAACCAACTGATGCAAGGTCAAATTCTTTTGTTGGAACCCATGAATACCTTGCCCCAGAGATAATCAGAGGAGATGGCCATGGCAGCTCGGTCGACTGGTGGACTCTTGGCATCTTCCTATATGAACTGCTCTATGGCAAGACACCATTCAGGGGACCTGGCAATGACGAAACACTTACGAATGTGGTCTCACAGGGGCTGAAATTCCCTGATAGCCCAGCAGTCAGCTACCACGCTCGCGACCTGATCAGAGGGTTGCTCGTGAAGGAGCCAGAGCACCGGCTAGGCTCGAGGAAAGGAGCTGCTGAGATCAAGCGACATCCTTTCTTCCAAGGCCTGAACTGGGCCTTGATCCGTTGGACTGCACCGCCCGAGACCCCGAAGAGCGTCGACACCTCAACCATTGCGGCAGCGGTGGCACGGAAGAAGAAGGAAGGCAAGTGTCTTGAGTTCCGGATGAATGGGGATGACATCGAGTTTGAGCTCTTTTAGTAGTGGCAGTAGTAGTAGAGGTAGTACTTTGTATTCTGATGAAGAACATCCATACCATGGTAGCTAGTAGAAGGTAGTAGTTTCACACTCCCCCACTCCTCCCCTGCAGTTCTTTCTGTTGAAAATGAGTATCTGTTGTCACCTGCCAATGTTGGGATGTAGTGTAAGGTCGGCTGTTGTGCCTGTAACTTTATTCCTTGTTAATACCATCAGATATCAGATCGGCACGGGTAGTTGTTAGCTTGTCATGGGCTTTGTGCAAGCATTTTTCTTTCGAATGCAGCCATGGTCTTGCAAGCAATTGCAGCTGGTAGAACATGCCGCTGTGCTGTCCATGGGTGGTATCTGGAACAAACTGTTACTAGTTACAGTAGTTGTATTGCTGGGAAGTATCAGTAACTCGACTAAGGTCGAGTAATAAGTTATGTAACATGTGTCTTTGTTGGTTAATATCATAAAGTTAGGAGCACAGGTTCGGCAGTTCTGTGTCTACTACTGACTTCACAATTATGGACTGACTTCACAATTATGGGTTGGGTTTTGCTGATAGAACGTACACTAGTGTGCACCAGTTACTGCCTGCTGAGTAGCATAAATGTACTGGCATGAATCATCTCATTGCTGCACTGACTGATGTGATGTGATTATTAGGAGGCCGGGTAAGAAAACTGGTAACTCGTTTGGGAGCGATTTCCTCTATTTTAGAACGGAGCTAGTTTATGCTAAAAAAGGAAATGTACATGCAAGGATGACTGTTTGGTAGCTTCAGTTTTACTGTTTACCTATTTATGCATCTTGTTTCAACAGGCACACGCCCTAGTTATTTTTTTCCTGCACATGCTGAAAGATCAAAATATTTTTTAGCGAAATAACAAACTAGCAACTATAAGTTCATAGATTACTCCCGGGAACACGTGGGACTTTTTTGTTGAACTTGAAATGAACTTTCTGGAATTCAGAAGCTCGGAGTAGCCCGGGAGCCAAAAATCTCGTTTCCCTAAGCGTTGCTAATAGTAAATCAGTAGAACAGCATGATAAATTACAAAATGGGCATTTCCTCTACAAAATCCACTGTAATATGTACAAATCTAGTCGTATATCCCATTTGCTGGCCAGGACACTGCGCTAGGCAAGGAGCGCAGCGGCATGGTCCTGTGGCGGCGGTGCGGAAGCGCGGCCCTGCATTGACGGTGTGCTCGACGTTGTCAGGCTTCGGGCGGCGTGGGTCACCTTCTTCGCTGCTGACCGAGCCTTCGGGGTGGGGATTGGGGCAGCCGGTCCGGAAAGGAACCGGCGAGCGGCATGGGGTTGCTGGTTTGTATCTAATAATGGTGGTATGGCTCTAGTGTTCTTCTTGTGACAAGTTCTTTTTGATGTTGGCCTCCTGAATCTGGCCTATGACGAGTTCCTATCTTCCTCCCGAAGATTTCTGCAGTTTGGTGATATCTAGAGCGGAATCAATGTGGTTGTGTACACCTCTTTCTTCATCCAGTGTGGTTTTATTTAGGCGAGGCGCACCACCTTCTATCGGTGTCATGAGACATGTCTTAATATAGATTTCCATTAAACAGAGGTGGAGAATATCATGGTGGCTACGATCGAAAGTTGGTAATGGCGGAGAAGGTACTTATTGCGGTGGAGATAATGCGACAAAGGTTCTCCCTCTCTGTCGCGTGTCTGGTGACTCGCAGCAGTTGACAAGGGATTAACTTATCAATGCCTATAGATTGTAGGCTAGGGTTTAGTTAGAAGTAGAGGGCAAGTAGATCTCGAAGGTTTCAGCCGAAAAGTACTCGACGAATATGAAATCTAGGGTTTGCAGACAATGATTCGATGATCTCTTCGTCCCTCGACTCCCCCTTTATATAGGAGGTGGAGCCGAGGGTTTCGTTTTGTACAAGTTACGTAGTCCGGGACGGTTTCTAACTCATCCCGCCGGATTACAAATAACACTTCCTATTACAACTCTATCTTTTCCTTAAATACATCTTGGGCTTCCGAATCTTCTTATTCTTCGGGTAGTGGGCCTTCAATAAACCCCGGGTACTATATTTGGCAGGCCCATTTGGGATGCCTATGTCAGTAGCCCCCGAGATTTTGCTTGAATCATAGAGTCAAGGAAAATCTCCACTTGTTTATTTTTATTCAAAAGCTCTAACTTTTATACTTCTTCTCATAAAATTCTATATTGTACAGGGATATTGGTAGTTGGGGCTAGTTCATCCGACGGATCGGGTACTAGTTAACCGCTCTAGTGGCAATCCGCAAAAACCTACTTCAAAATCACGTCCCCGGACATGATCTCGGGATACCGGTGTAAACTTCGACGAGTGCCGCTTAAGGTCTTACCATTCCGTCGAGTCCCGGTTAAATTTATCGAGTACCTAACGCGTCCGTTAGGATTTTTCTTCGTATCTCGTTGATACGGATAAAAGTAGCAGTAGCGCAGTCTTCGGCGATGCCACGCCCGAGCAGAATAGATCTGGGGTCTTACCTTCGCAAATTTGCGGCATTCAGAAATTGATCGCAACTTTGGCGTTCTGAGAATATATTGTCGAGTGCTTTTCCGGCTGTTGGAATGGCACATTTTATCGAGTCAAATATGACTTATACTGCTCTCCCGATGGGAGTATATGTAGAGTTAATTATAACTCGAAATATACTCTCTTGCTGTTCTATTTTTCCTTTGTTAATTTCATCGGGCACGCTAACAGCGTTCCCGATGGGAGTAGCCCCCGAGGCTACAGCCAAGAACTTGTGCTTGGTTGTAGGCTCAACATTTTAGTCCACCTTGTCGCTATATTGCCATTATCTTCCGATATTCTTTCCCTTCTTCTTTCTTTTTTTTTTTTTTTTTTTTTATCTATCTATCGGGTGCGCGAACAGCCAACTTCGACTCCCAGCTCCTCGAGGCCGGAGGTCTAGTGGCATGCCTCCTTGTTTCCTTTTCCGTTTCTTTTGCTCTTGTCGCCATTTTAGCTTTGGCGACAATTACTCACTTAGTCTTCCTGGAGAACTTTCTTTTGTAATACCCATGTAAATATTCTAGCAAGTAAATGAAATTTTCCTTCGTGCTTTTCATTGATCCTGGGCCTTTCTTTTCCAGTTAATATTTGATAACTACTCGACTCCTCCTTGCTCTGCCGCTGCTTCACCTGCATCTTCCTTCTCGAAGAAAATATTAGTCGACCCTAGTCTCCTCAAGAGTTCATCAAGCGGGCATTTGTCGGAAGATTTACAAGAACTTCGACAACAACTTCAGTCTATGAAGAAACAAACTTTGGCCATGATGGAGCAGTCTCGAAAAGCCTCTGAAGGAGAAAAACTTGCTCTTCATCAAGCCGAAGAAGTCGTGGCTGCTAGGGATGCTGTCGTACTCGGAAGCAAAGGGAGCCACAACCCGAGAAAATAGTATGCTTGAGCTGATGCTAGAGGCTAGCACGGATATGCTAGGTACGTTTTTGCCTTCTTTTGATGCCTCTTCTTTATCGTGCTCGTGCCTTTCTTCCAATTTCTTGCCCTGTTGCTTTTAACGAGGCTCAGTTCTTGATTCTCGCGTCGAAGATCAGAGGGTGAATGAGAGGACAAATCTTCTTGTTAACCTCTCCCTTAATCATGGGTGTTTGTTCTGGGCCACTCCTGAACGAACCCAACAAATTGTTAGGTTCCAAGATCGTGCTTGCGCGCGATTTTCTCAGCTTTTGCACGTCGACATTAACCCTTGTCTATAGGAATCTGTTTCCGCGAAACGAGGTTCCGAAAACTCTTCCGAATTATTGGAAGTATTCAGAGATGCTCCTCGCATCCATAACTTTGTGCGGGCTCAACTCACTCGCTGGAGCGAGATTTGCCATGATTATGATAAACATTTGTTACCCAAAGTTGGACCCGACGAAGATTGTTGCTGGTTGCTCGGCCAAGAAAACGCGTCGAAAGAATGATATTGACTCAATCGATGCCATGGTAGCTCCCGTGGCCGAGTCGATGATAGATGAACTTCTTCGGATGGACTCCGAATTCTTTACCAAGGGTTCTTATGCTGAACACAAAACAACCAGGGGTTTATCGGTAGATACTATCTTGGGATTTCATTGACTTGTATCATGTTAGAAATCTTGTATCTCATATTTCCGAAGGAACTCGTTGTATGTTGCTGAGGTCCTCTATGTTGTTGAAGCCCCCGAGCCTGAAGATTGCACTATTTTTCCTTCCTTGAAATCTATTTTTCCTGAATAAGACATATTTGTTTGTCCTTTCGGTAGATTGCCCGTTTTTGAGTATCGTTGATGTCGAAGTTCTATATTTGCATGGCGAGGTTTTTAAACCAAGGCACTTATGTTTTTTGATGTGTATACTATATTTATGATTGCTGTCTCCCGATTTTTTTTATATTTGGCGAGGTATTAATGTACCAAGGCGAAATATTTCAGTGAATCTATATTGTATGTATTTTGAGGCTTGAGCGTTTGAGCCCCCGAGCGTGTCGAAAAATAAGAAGTATATCTTCACTATCTTTATTATATTGTAGCACCACGAGCCCGCCTCATTAAAAACCTTTCCCGGCCCCACTCGGTGCCCCGAAAAGGAAAAGAGTGCGTCCGAAAACTCGTGGGCGTTTCAGTACATTGAAGTTTTACAAGGACTATATTTCGACTCTAGGCGTAGAACCGCCTAAGTTGCGCCACGTTCCGGGGTTTGGCTCCTCCACCCCTGTCTTCTTGTCCTTTATCCTGTATGCTCCTCCTCCGATTACTTCCGTGACGATGTAAGGGCCAAGCCATGGTGATTCGAGTTTTTCATGACTTTTTTGCGTGAGCCGAAGAACTAAGTCCCCCACTTGAAAAGACCTTGGCCGCAAACGTCGATCGTGGTAATTCTTCAAGTCCTGTTGATATTTAGTTACGCGAGATAGTACTTCGTCTCGAGCTTCGTCGAGTGCGTCTACATCGTCTTCCAATGCTGTCTTTGAAGCTTCTTCATCATATGCTGTGACTCTAGGGGAGTCGTGCTCTATTTCTATTGGAAGTACTGCCTCCGCGCCATGGACCGAGAAAAACGGGGTTTCTTGTGTCGCCGTATTTGGTGTTGTTCGGATGCTCCACAAGCACACTTGGTAATTCTTCGGGCCAGGTATGTCGAGCTTTTTCTAAAGGTCCCAACAGACGTTTCTTGATGCCATTGCGGATTATGCCATTGGCTTTCTCGACTTGCCCATTGGTTTGAGGATGTGCAATCGACGCAAAGTTCAGCTTGATACCCACCTCTTTGCAATAGTCTTTGAATTCATTGGACGTGAAGTTGCTGCCGTTGTCTGTGACGATGCTGTGGGGCACTCCAAACCTGAAGACGAGGCCTTGTATGAATTTTACTGCAGATGCTCCGTCTGGTGAATTTATTGGCTTCGCTTCTATCCACTTTGTAAATTTGTCGACAGCTACTAGCATGTACTCCTTTCCTCCTGGCCATGATTTGTGTAACTTGCCCACCATATCGAGTCCCCATTGTGCAAAGGGCCACGACAAAGGTATTGGTGCTAGTTCTGCTGCTGGAGAGTGAGGTTTTGCGGCAAACCTTTGACACGCGTCGCAAGTTCGTACTATGTCCTTAGCATCCTCAATTGCTGTTAACCAGTAGAATCCTGCCCGAAAGACCTTGGCTGCGATAGCTCGACTACTTGCGTGGTGGCCACATATTCCTTCGTGTACATCCTTTAGAATTATTCTTCCTTCTTCAGGTGTAACGCACCTTTGCAAGACGCCTGAAATACTTCTCTTATATAATTCCCCTTAACCACCGTGAAAGCTTTGGAGCGTCGAATTACTCGCCTTGCCTCGACCGGATCGTCGGGTATTTCTTTCCGAGTATATATGATATGTATGGCTGCATCCATGGTATCTCGTATTACCATGACCAGGTCTTGCTCTTCTTCTTCTTCTTCTTGCTTTTCCTTGATAGCCCCCGAGGGTTTCTTGTCCTTCTTTTTTGACTTTGTCGACTCAGCTTGATCTCTCTCGTTATCTCTTCCCAAAATACACCTGGTGGGACCGCAAGGCATTGCGACTCGATGTTTGCCGTAACGTCGGCTTCGTCGTTGCTCAATCTACTAATATGATTTACTTCGCATCCATCGAACAACTTCTCGAGCTCATTGTACACCTCCTTGTATGCCATCATGCTATCGTTGACTGCGTCACATTGGTTCATAACTTGCTGAGCTACCAACTGTGAATCGCCAAAGATTTTTAATCGAGTTGCTCCGCAGGCTTTCGCCATCTTCATCCCGTGTATGAGAGCCTCATATTCTGCTTCATTGTTTAGACGCGTTAGGGAACGTCATCCGAAGGATGTACTTTAACTTGTCGCCTTCAGGTGATATGAGTACTACTCCTGCGCCAGCCCCTTCTAGTCTCTTGGACCCATCAAAGTTCATAGTCCAGGTTCTCGATAAATCCGGGGTCCTGTATTTTGCAACTCCATCCACTCTGCGATGAAGTCCGGTAGTATTTGCGACTTTATTGCTTTTCTTTTTTCATACGTGATGTCCCGAGGGAAAGTTCTATTCCCCAAAGGGAGACACGACCTGTAGCTTCGGGTTATTCGAGTATATTTGACAAAGGAGCTTCATTGACCACTATGATCGGGTGTGCCGAAAAATAGTGGCGCAATTTTCGTGCCGTCGTGAACACTCCATATGCTAGCTTTTGGTACTGAGGGTACCTTTGTTTTGAGGGAGACAAGACTTCGCTCACGAAGTATACTGGTCGCTGTACTCCATGGATTTTCCCTTCTTCTTCTCTTTCGACAACTAATACCGTGCTAACCACTTGGGGTGTGGCTGCAATATACAACAGGAGAGGTTCCTTTTCCTTTGGAGCCACCAGGATTGGTGGTGTCGATATTTTTCGCTTCAGATCCTCGAAAGCTCTATCGGCTTCTTCGTTCCACTGGAACTTATCTCCTTGTTTGATCAGCGCATAAAATGGTAACGCTTTTTCTCCTAACCTGGTGACGAATCTGCTCAAAGCTGCGACTCGCCCAGCTAGCTCGTCGTATTTCTTTCAACTTCGTTGGCTTCCTCATTGTTACTATGGCTTGTATTTTGTCGGGATTTGCTTCAATCCCTCTTGCTGAAACTAGAAATCCCAGAAGTTCTCCCGCTGGGACGCCAAAAGAACACTTCGTCGGGTTCAGCTTGAGGCAGAATTTGTCGAGGTTGTCAAAAGTTTCTTTGAGATCCTCGATCAGCGTTGTCCCCTTTTTTTGATGTTATGACGACATCATCGATGTATACTTGCACGTTTTTCCCGATCTGTGTTGCTAAACACTTCTGCATCATCCTCTGATATGTTGCTCCCGCGTTTTTAAGACCAAAGGGCATTGTCTTATAGCAAAACACGCCGTAAGGTGTAATAAACGCTGTTTTGGCTTCATCATCTTCTTTTAATCTGATCTGGTTATAACCAGAGTATGCATCCAAAAAGGAAAGACGTTCACAGCCTGTCGTGGAGTCGATGATTTGATCGATCCTTGGGAGGGGAAAGTGATCCTTAGGGCAATGTTTGTTGAGACACGTGAAGTCGACGCACATGCGAAGGACCTGTCGTGTTTTTCTTCGGCACCATCACTCGGGTTAGCTACCCATGTGGCTTCCGTAGATATCTCTCCGATAAAACCAGCTTCCTCTAGTCGATTTATTTCCGATAGCATGGATTTGCGGTTTGGTTCCGAAAACGCCGCAAAGGTTGTCTCGATTGGTTTCGCTGTTGGATCCAAATTTAGGTGGTGCTCGGCAAGTTCCCCGGGTACTCCCGGCATGTCAGCTGGACACCATGCGAAGATTTTCCAGTTCTCACGGAGGAACTCGACGAGCGCGCTTTCCTATGCGATATCCATGTTGTTTGCAATGGATGTCGTCTTTTTTGGATCCGTCGGGTGAATCTGCACCTCCTTAGAATTTTTCTCTGTGTTGAAAGTTGATTCTTTGTTTGGCCTTCCAACGTCTGGCAATACGTCGTAATCAGTCATGCTTTTCGACGCCAAGTATTCAGCTTGCATCCCGAAGGTTTCTGACAACCGATGGAAATCCTTGTCGCACTTATCAGCTAAGGCGAAACTCCCTTTGACCGTGATTGGTCCCTTGGGTCCAGGCAATCTCCATAACAGGTATGTATAGTGTGGTACTGCCATAAATCTAGCATATGCTGGTCGTCCCAACAAAGCGTGGTATTGCGATGGAAAATCCACGACTTCAAACTCCAGTTTCTCGGTTCTATAGTTTTCTCGGGTTCCAAACTGAACATCGAGGTTGATCTTCCCCAATGGGTAACTTGGTTTTTCTGGTGTGATGCCGTGGAACCTTGTGTCTGTTGGCTTCAGGTTTGCTAAGGATATGTTCATCTTCCTCAATGTATCCGCATACATAAGGTTTAAGCTGCTGCCACCGTCTATGAATACTCGAGAAACATCAAAACCCGCAATAACCGCTGGCGAATAAGTGCTGACCGCCCCGGTCGAGGAACTTGCCGCGGATGATCTCGCTATTGTGAAGCCGATATCTTGTCCCGACCAATTAAGGTACTCAACTCGTTGGTGGAGGCATTTTTTTCGCCATAAACACCTGTCGTGAGATTACTTTTTGAGCTCTATTGGATGGCCTTCCCTTCCGAATCATCGACACCGCTCCGTTGGAGTTAGGATCAACATAGGGTGGTGGTGCAGGTGCTGCCGCTATTCCGAGCTGGTGTCGATTGTCCTCTCGTAATCGCGGGAGGTGGCGGTAGATGAACTTCGCTCCTAGGCTCCCGAGGGTTTCTCTCGTGCTGCTCGTGCGTGAGCGTTTTCTCGCACATCCGAACATTGCTTGGAAATTTCGACAATCTTTCCGCAGGTGTCCCGACTGTCTTTTCCCATTGCTATCGAGGAAAAAATGCATCTGGCACGGTCCATTTAACATTTCTTCGGGGGACACAAAAGGTCGTGGAAACCTTGGCCCACTATTTTGCCTGCTGCGGAGTCATCCCTATTATCACTTCGCTGCTCATTGCTTCTCCGATAATCGTCTCTCGTTGCTTCCTCCCGTACTTGCCCGAAATCCCGCCGAAATTTGCCCCGGGGCGTCATAAGTTGGATACCGCCGAGGAAATCGTCGCCTCGATCGATAACTTCGACCACGGTCTTCTTCTCGCGACTCGTGTCGTTTATTGTGGACAGCGTCTTCTCCGTCTGCCCATCTATTTGCTATCTCCATCAACGCGGATACCGTTTTTGGATTGGTCCTTCCCAAATCCTCGACAAAATCTCCACGCCTAATTCCTGCGACAAACGCATCTATTGCTCTCTCGTCAGATATATTTTCTGCCGAGTTTTTTATGATGTTCCACCTTTGGATATATTTTCTCATTGATTCATCCGGCTTTTGTCGACATGCCCTCAGCTCTTCTAACGACGCAGGTTTTTTGCACGTGGACCTGAAGTTCTTGACGAATACGTCCTCGAAACTTTCCCGAGCTGTCGATGGATCCTGGCGGAAGTTTTTTGATCCAAGATCGTGCGGCTCCACTTAAGTGCACCTGAATACTTTGCATCGCCGTTGCTCGGTTCCTCCAGTTAGCTTCACCGTCTCGAGGTAATCAATTAACCAGTCCTCCGGATCTTGCAGTGCCGTCGAACTTTTTGAAGTGGTCGGGTAACTTGAATCCCGAGGGGACTCGAGTTTTTCGGACTCTTCTCGTGAAGCACCGGTAGACCGCACATATCCTCGTCATTAAGCTCCGGGGACTGCCGATGATCTCTTCTCGCTTTGCCTCGCTCTATCGACCCTCGCTTGTACTCCCGTGTCTCTTGCTCCACTTGGTCCTTCCGGAGCCGCCGCCGTTGCTGCCGCAGGTCGTGGACTATTTTGCCTTGCCGCTCCTTCGGGAGGCGTTGCTACGAACGCTCGTCCCCATAGCTCCAACCCCCGCCAATGCCATGTTGTATAATGTTTCCCTTGGATCTCCCGGGGGTGGCCTCGGATGCGAGGATGTAAGCTTGTGTCGCCATGTACCCAGCCTTCGGTGTCTTAGGGATAATATTTCCCCTTGTATCTATCGACATAAAAGACATGTCGAGGTTTTGAACCAAGAACTCTCTTTCTCGCTTCGGGTATGTGTTGTAACCTTGATCTTCCTCTCGTTCCGAGCCTCCCCGTGGCTATCACCCGAAACTCTAGATTGTCCACTTAGATCTGCCCTTCTCCTCGCCGGATGCCGAAGCCGCCTCCTTTCTCCCGTTCAACTCAGCTGTCTGCGTTTTTCTATTTCTCGGGCGGTTCGTGCGAGCATATATTGATAAGCTTGCAGCTTCTTGAGCTGTAGCCGTTGTCGTCATTGGTTCTGAACCATCTATGGCTTTTGCCGCTCTATCCCGAGCTGCTCGTGGAAGTTGGATTCCGACGCGTGGTGTGGGCCCGACATATTTAGTGCCCATACCTCTCCTTAGATCTGAGGGATCGACAAAAGGATTTCCCAACTCGTCGAAAGCCTCCGATGTTTCCTCTTGATTTTCGATAGCATAAATCTGATGATATTTTGTACTCGGATCTATGTTGGGTTCGGTGACATCATTGTTGAGATTGATGAAGACCTTGCCCACCGTGAGAGATTTGTCGATGAAGTCGTAATCGTCGACATCGCTTGAGCCATCGCTTATATATGAGTCCGCTGGATGACTCAAACGATGCGTTGCTGAAGATCTTGGCGAGTTTTTCTCTTGCTCGATGCCGACGTAACGCGTTGTCGAAGTTTCTTCTTCGACTCAGCTTGATGATGCATAGCTTGAAAAATCAGAATCGACCGCCGACGATCCCGACGAAATCGGAATTTCGACACGATACGATCCTTCCTTCTCGACGCGAAAGTGGAACCTTCCGAACGTCATCTCCAAGGGCTCCGCCACATACGCATATGCATCCAAACGGGAGGGTGGGTGAGGAACAAAATCAACAAGACCAGCAGCGATCTGTTTACCTCGATCCATGGTGTTGCTTCCGTTGACGATGTCGAAGATCTTGAACGTGCCATCGAGATCGGATCCTTACGCCTCTAATTCCTACGTACGGCGCCAATTGACAAGGGATTAACTTATCAATGCCTATAGATTGTAGGCTAGGGTTTAGTTAGAAGTAGAGGGCAAGTAGATCTCGAAGGTTTCAGCCGAAAAGTACTCGACGAATATGAAATCTAGGGTTTGCGTACAATGATTCGATGATCTTTCGTCCCTCGACTCCCCTTTATATAGGAGGTGGAGCCGAGGGTTTCGTTTTGTACAAGTTACAGAGTCCGGGACGGTTTCTAACTCATCCCGCCAGATTACAAATAACACTTCCTATTACAACTCTATCTTTTCCTTAAATACATCTTGGGCTTCCGAATCTTCTTATTCTTCGGGTAGTGGGCCTTCAATAAACCCCGGGTACTATATTTGGCAGGCCCATTTGGGATGCCTATGTCAGCAGTAGCCTTGGCAAGCGGGGGTGACAACACATTTGGATTGCATTCTTGGCGGTGCTCCCAGAGAACGAGCCACGACTTTTAAGGTACGCAAGGTCTCACCTTCATTGATTGTAGCTGGTAATGGCCCTACTAAAGTCATTGCTTTTCAAACTTAGAATTTCTCCACAGATCTTCGATCGGGAAACGACGACAACACTTGATGTATGTGTGTTGTCTTTGGTGGTGGTTAAAGTGCTACTGCGGCGAATGGTTCAACACACGACAAGGGGAAAAAAAGGTCTTTGCTTTCTTTTTTCTTTTCTTTTATTTTTTCTTGGCTTGGTGCATCCTAATGTATTTGGACATCTTGTTCGTTTGAAGCTTGATGTAATTAGTTTTTCGTGATATTAATATATTTTCTTTGTCAAAGAATACGCATGATTCTTACATAATTAAAGGCAACATCCATGAAACCCTGGAGGTTAGATCTGTTGTTGGACTTACACAATGTAGGTCTTCCTACCATGCTTCCTCTTCGGATTGTTTGCACCAGTCATGAAACTCAGAGGATTAAGAATTTCCTCTTCTTCGTTGTTCCAAAGTATTCTAGATTTTTCAGGATTTTCTAGCAGCAGTTTGGCCACAAGGAAGCCGGCAATGGAACAAGTTTGGAATAACTGGGCCTGCTTGCAAATGAACCCCTCACGCTTGTCGCTTGGTATGGTAGTATTTGGGCCATTTATCCATGTAAATAGGTGTTTCAGCCACATGCACAGCTCTTGCGGCGATCTTAGGCATGTTCGTCTTGATACATGCCACCGTGAGACGCAAAAATGAAACAAGAAACTGATTGACATCTACAAGCAATAGCACAAACTAAGCACTCCAGAAAGTCGAGAGGTGCTTAACTAGGCCAGTGCATATCAGTTAGCAAGTAAACAGAAACCAAAGTATCTTGCAAACCTGGAACAACAATGTTTGCCAGGAACCTCCATCATGGCATGTCCAAGTCTGCAACGAAGCAAAAAAAAATATGTTAAGGGCTCCTTTGATTTAAAGGATAGGAAAAGCATAGGAATAGGAAAGGTATAGGATTGAAATGGCATGTCTACTTGAAACCTATAGGAAGATGAAGTTTGTTTGATTGTAGCAAAGGAATTTTTCCATGAGGTATGAGCTAATGCTTTTTTTCCTATAGGAATTACACTACTCCCTCCGATTCATATTAATTGACTTCAATATGGATGTATCTAGACACATTTTAGTTCTAGATACATCCATATTAGAGTCAATTAATATGAACCGGAGGGAGTACAAGATTCCTATAGGAATTTTTCCTATAGGATATGTTCCTATGAATCAAACAACATGTAAAGAAAATTTTCCCCGTAGGAACCAAATCCTACACAATTTCTCTGCAAATCCTTTGAATCAAAGGAGCCCTAAGAAGAAACGTAAAACGACCTCTGAGTCACGTATTTTTAGGGTCGCTCCCAGTAATAAATTTCCACTCCTGATCCTCAAGAGAAGGATAACACATCTTTATTGGCATCTCTGCCACTAGATCAGACCATTTTGCTTCCACTAGATCCAGAATAGCATGAGGTCGATCGGCTGTAGTCACACTGCTTAGAGCATGTCTAACAGACCCCTTAAAAGGGTCAAACCCGTATAATAACCACCAAAATAAAGGGTTGGACGCTACCTGGCCATCTAGCAGACCCCGTAAAACAGGCCCCCGCGTCGATTTTTTACAGTTTTGGCTACGGGGCGGCTCTTCGCCCCTTACTTGTACGGGGCGGGAGGCTGAATACAGGGCTTGATCCCATTTCACTAGGGCGCGCGGACATTTCAGAATGGGGACTGCTGAGCGTCCCCCGGGGGATTAGATTTCTAATCCCCCGGGTGGACAGCCGTTGAATTAGCTCGATTGAACCGTCCAAATCGTGACACGTGTTACAGTATACCTCAGTCCCACATTTGCTACTATAATGTACCAAAGTAGCAAAAAACGGTTCGTTTGTAGCAAAATCAAACCAATTGTAGCAAAAAACGGTTCACCAAAAAAACACACAGATCTCGTCGGAGACCTCGCCGGAGACGATGTAGCAAAAATGTTGTACTATTGTAGCAAACAAATTCTGGTATTGTAGCAACACCGACCTCATCGGAGACCTCTCAAAGGAACCTCGCCGGAGATGTCACCCGGGAACTCGCCGGAGGCGTCGCCGGAAACCTCACCGAGACATGGTAGCAAAAAAAATGCTAAAAGTAGCACAAAAACATAAAAATTGTAGCAGCTTTTTTTTTTGCTATTGTAGCAAAACCGACCTCGTCGAAAGCTCGCTGGAGACCTCACCGGAGAACTTATAGCAGAAATACAGAACAATTGTAGCAACGATATATAGAACAAAAGTAGCAAAAATGACTTCATCGCAAAACTCTAGCCGAAAATCTCGGAGCAACAAATGTGTACTATTATAGCAGAAATACATAACAATTGTAGCAACGAATATAGAACAAAAAGTAGCAAAAAATGGGGGCAGGAGTTGACGGCCGGCACCGGCAGCAAATGGGGCAGAATCCAGTGCAGCGCTAGGGGAAATTCAGGCCCAATTTGTCACACCCTAAAAATCACACGGCGCCAGCGAAGGAAGAAGCTGGGGCGGGCGGCTAGTGGAGCAACATGAGGAGCATGGGGAACGCCGGCGAGTTCTGGCAGCGAGTTCTGCATCGATTCCCTACCAGCGGCGCATGGAGGAGATGGGGGCCCCCAGCGCACGGAGAAGGTTGGGGGGCCCGACGACGCACCGAGGTGCTGGGGAACCCGACGGCGCGAGGAGGAGGGGGTCCGGCGGCGCACGGTGGTGCTGGGGCTCCGGCGGCGCACGGAGTTGCTGGGGGGTCGACGGCGCGAGGAGGTGCTGGGGCTCCGGGGGCGCGCGGAGGTGGTAGGAGGGCTGTGGCGCGCGGAGGAGGTGGGGGCCCGGCGGCGCATGGAGGAGGTGGGGCGCCCGGCGGCGGGTGGAGCACGGGGAAGAGCACCGGGGCACGCCGACAAAAGAGGAGCAAGTGCCGATCGCGGGAGAGTGGAGACGAGCGGCGCACAGCAGTTCTCGTCACGATTTGGGGAAGAAGGTAGAAGAGATAAGAGCGGGGCCCACTGTACACGCGTCCAGCGATCCAGGCGGAGGATCTGAGCGCTGTTCCCCCGGGGGAGCGTCAGCGTTTTCCTTTCAGAATTCCCAACCGTTCCCCCCCCCCCCCCCCCCCCCGCTGCCGCCATAGACACCCGCGCGCCGCCGCTGAAAACAGAATATTCCGTAGGATTCTGTTTTACGGGGTGGGGATACGGGGTCTGCTAGCTCGGACGAGTTTTCGGCCAGCGAAAAGTGAATACAGAGCCCTCTACTCGTGTTTTAAGGGGTAGAAAAATAAGAGATCTGTTAAACATGCTTTTACTATCTATAGAGCACACGTTCCCCAGAGAACAGAATCGGAAATCCATGTGAGCTCGTTGCAGGTATCCGATGAAATAACCCCCTTACGGAGGGATCCATTCAACTAACCAGGAAGATATCTGATAATAGAACAATATTTTAGCGATACATGCTAGACCTGCCTATGTTAGTTAATCTGCTAGAAAAGAAGTGATGCAGGGTAGAGACCGCAGCGATGTTTGGCCGTGTGGGAGTGTATGCCGAACGCAGATATGTCCTAAGCAAAATTTGTGAGAAAATATGCATCCATGCCGTACAGATAACATGCAGTAGTACCAAAAATCAACCTAAACTAAAAAATATTTACATGTATACTATCGCCCACGCCAAGGAAAACACAAGTAACAGGTAAAACAAGTGCCTCATGTCACACAATCTCAATATCCCGGCCACAACTGAGACACGATTTATGTCGGATAGGTCAGCCCGTGGAGCAGTGGTCTCTTGCGTAGTCTCTTTCATCTCATGCTCCAGTCTCTTTTTTCTCCGCAGGTATTTCAAGAAATTACTGTTCTTATCACCGTAAAGGTAGCTGCTAACTATGAACGTCATATGTTTGTTTTCCTGGACCAAATAAAACAACCCTGCTTGCAAGCGGCGCTCTCTGTACTTACTAAGTGCATCGTTTACCGTGCAAGCTAGTCTTTCCAAGGTTTCAATATTTTCGCTAAAAGCCACCCATGAACTGACATCGTGCTCGCCGATCAGCCAGCCAATCCTCCACCTCCCAGTACGAAGCTGTATTTCGTGCCACAGTGTTGTTGGTTTAAGTATGACTCTGGGTTTACCCAGTGTCCTCGTGCCATACTCGTCACAGATACATAACCTGCACATCTTCTTAGGTCGTCCAATGAGATTGTCTTTTCCGCAAACTAGTGACCCAACCTTCTGCTTGAAAATAAATAAAAACATCTTTCGTGGATTCGGGCGTTTGATCCTGAGTATGACATCAACATTAAAAATCAATGACCAAAATCTTTCAATCAAAAAATTAATAGAAAAAACTAGTCCTTCGCCTTCTCAGGAAAGGTATATCCATGATACTAGTTCGTGTTTGGTTGTGTGGGAATGGGAGTGTATGCCAAACGCAGATATGTCCTAAGCAAAATTGATGAGAAAATATGCATCCATGTCATGCAGATAACATAGCAGTTGTACCAAAAATCAACCTAAACTATAAAAATATTTACATGTATACTATTGCCAGCGCTAAGGACAGCACAAGTAACATACAAAACAAGTGCCTCATGTCACACAATCTCAACGTCCCAGCAACAACTGAGACACGGTTTATGTCGGATAGATCTGTCCCCAGAGCAATGGTCTCTTTGGTAGTCTCTTTCATCTCATGCTCTAGTCTCTTCTTTCTCCATAGGTGTTTCAAGAAATTACTGTTCCTACCACCGTGAAGGTAGCTGCAAGCTAGGAACGTCACATTTTCACTATCCGGGACAAAATAAAACAACCCCGCTTGCAAACGTCGCTCTTTGTACTTAGTAAGTGCATTATCTAACGTGTCAGCTAGTCTATCAATGGTTTCAATATTTTCCTGATAGGCCGCCCATGAAGTGGCATCGTACGCACTAATACCCAGGGCATGCCTCCACCTCTCAGTACGAAGCTCTTTTTCATGCCACAGTGCTGTTGATTTAAGTATGACTCTTGGTTTAGCCAATGTTCTGGTGCCATACTCATCACGGGTACATAGCCTGAACATCTTCTTTGGTTGTCGAATGATGACCTTGCCTTTTCCGAAAACTAAGGACCCAACCTTCTGCTTGAAGATAAATAAAGACATCTTCAATGGATTCAGGCGTTTCATCCTGATTATGAAATATGTGACATAAACATTAAAAATCAACGACCAAGATCTTTCAAAAAACTAAAAAGAACTAGGCATTCGCCTTCTCAGGAAAGGTAGCTCGTAGTCGTTTAAGGTAACAAAGGCCAAGTTTTAAATCCGTCTCGAGACAAATTCTAGAGTTTCTACAACCGTTGTTGTTTGAAATATTATAACGAGAATTTAGATTGTACTCGGTGAAAGAGCATGTCAATGTCCCTGAAACATCAAATTTCGCCACCCCACCTTCTTCCTCAGCGCCACTATGTCCATCTCCAGCGACGCGCCCCTCTGCCATGGTCACGGCCCAAACCGAGCCCAGATCGGGCCCTGTCAGCGTCGCAGCAAGCCGCATCCACGCCGGAGTGGCGGCAGCAAGCCGCATCCACGCCCTCCGCCAACCGCCAGCAGGACTGCCGCCGGGATTCTCCTCTGCTGCGACCGCCACATCCGGAACCGCATCACCGCCAGGCCGCTGCATCTCTCCGCGAGCTCGAGCAAGAAAACTTCGGCCGCCGCCGGCACCGCCCGAGCTTTTCTCGGCGGCGAGGGGGAGGGGCAGCGGGGTAGGTGGTGTGCCGCCCGTGTCGCCAGAGGAGGCGACGCGGGGGCACAAGGTCTCTCAAATGTGGTTTGTATCTCCGATGATCAGAGAGATTACGATTACTACTACACTGAGTGATATACATGTAAGAACTTAATCCGGTAGATGCGTTCGTACCTGCTGCCGTCGGAAATACTTCTTGTTTGCAACTCCATGAGTAAAATCGTAGATTCGAACCGGCTATTTGGTGCCGAACTAATACAAGCGCGCTTGTGATCTTCAGATATGAGCGTATATAAAGACGAGGGCGTAGAATAACTTGGATCAGAACTCTTTTTCGAGGGGACTCTCCGTTTTGTTAACCTATTTTTATTCAACTACCTATTATATTAAGTTGAGATAATTCTATTATAATCAAATTTGATATTGACAAATGTAAAATTGTAAACTTGTGTACTTTTGATCTACCCGCCTGCAGGTACCCAATCAGTACAGGTTCATGTCACGTATGGGTATGGTTGACACCCGTGTGTATACAGGTATGAGTATTGTATTGCTCTATCCTACCTATTGTCATCCTTAGTTCCTAATCTCGTTCTACATGTCCACCTACGGTACCAATTACCTTTGACACCCGTATGCGTTGACATATCAATGGTTCGGGGCCACCATGTAATTCCCCAGCCATCCGAAATCCCTAAATCGAACCAGAGCCACCCCTACAATGTCGGAAGTGACGGGATGACCTAAGGGCTGAGGGGATACCTCCCTACGTAGGGCAACCTCTTGCCGCCGCTCCCGCCCTCCCATGGCACCGGTGGCATGGGAACCCACCGGTGAGGTGGACGTCATTCCATGCGCTCCTGGTACAGGGGTCAGACCAAGCCGACGCTGATAGGGACGCAGATGCGCCACTTCTTCTTCTTCTTTTTGGCCGCCGCGGTCGACAACTCGGCATAGTGGTTGCTCTTCGGCTTCTTTTACGGCCATCCTTGCCCATGGCTGAGGTCGCGCTGCATGTTTTTTGGAAGTAGAGAGGGAGAGTAAATTACATAAATCTACCACAATTGAGTGGTAACGGGCCAGTACCATTCTTGAATTTTTTTGCTAAAACTACAATTTCTAGGGTGACCAACAACAGATGACGTCATCTGATTGCAGTTTAAGTGACGTGGGTCCACTGTCAGGCCATTCAGGCCAAACGGCCGTTCTCACAGTTTAAGTTTTTAGCAAAATTTTCAAGAATGTTACTGACCTGTTATCCCTACCTCAATTTTGGTAGATTTATATAATTTACTCAGAGATGGACGACAATGGAGGGGAGCTGGGCTAGATGGTGGCAATGGCGGGGAAAGTCGACGCCCTTAAAAAGGGACGGTACGCTACCGCTATGAATGTCATCGCTGGTTTCCAGGCGCATGCTAGTATGCTACTAATGGAGGCGCGGAAGCCCAGCCGATGCCCATCAGTCCTGGTGCTGCCGCGGAAGCCAAAGCATGCCATTGATGGCGCCTCAGCGACCAAGCACGCGTGGAAGGGAAGTGATGCGGCCGGGCAGAGAGGCGAAGCGAAGTAGGCCACTCGCCTACCACCAAAAAATATTGTTCACCGATGGAAAAAATATTGTTGAAAAATTTCTCAATTACTACCAAAAAAATATTGTTCACCGATGGTACGGGTTGTATTGCGAGCAAACACGCTCGGCCTTTATGTTACCGTCAAAAAATAATTATTGAAAAATTAGGCATCGTGAGATAATTACCCATACGATAATTTGTAGTGTAAAATTGTGTTGAAGAGTTACTATCCAAATTTAACGATGAAAGATTATTATCGGGTGTGATGAAAAATTATGTCAAATATTTACTCTAAGAAAATATCGCTCAAGAGTTTCTCTAATTGCCGCCAAAATTTACCGGTGTTCCGCAGCAAGTCCTCCACCAAAAAGAAGGTCAAGCCCGAACCATCTGCAGCTGTGCCGTCCATTAAGCATTCTCAAGCAAAAGGTTCCAGTTTTCGAAATTTTGTCAAAAAGGACCACCTGCCCGACTGAAATGTCAAAAAGGACCACCTGTGAACGGAAATGGCAAAACTGCCGTGGCGGCACGACGGCCAGCCGACGCGTGGCGCCTGCCGCCGTAGCCGGTGGCGGCAGGGCCTGCCGCCGTCAGCCGTGGCGGCATGTCCGGCACCGTCAGCCGGCCGTGAACGGCGCGCAGCCTGCCGCCCTTGCCGGTGGCGGCACGCCGACGTGGCATGCCTGCCGCCGCCACCGGTGGAGGCAAGTGCTGCTGCCCCGACAGGCCTGCACAGCGCGCTGACGGCGTTGATTTCCATGTACTTTTTCGAATTATTGTACTGCTTTTTGGCTGATTGCACTGATTGAGGCATGTTCTGCTAAATTTTCCCGCCTAATTCTCTCGCTCAGTTCGCTATAAAAGCCAGCGTCGAGTGTGCCTAATTCTCTCGCTCAGTTCGCTGATATCATTTGGTACACAAGTGCTCATACCTTAGCCAGCATGAGTGTGCCTTGCTCAGACCAGGATTTTAGACCGATGAAGGGAAAGAATGCAACTTTGCCGCCGGGGGTTAGAGCAGAGAGGTGTTGGTGCGGCCGCCTTGCGAAGGTGAAGGAAGTGGTGGATTTTTCGGATAAGTTCGGCATGAAATATTTCATGTGCGCATACTACGATCATGATCCACCCGCACATACAAGTTCATCGTCCTCGAGACCTGCGGTATGTTGTAACAGCATGATTAAAAATCATATTTGTATGTCATTAATTTTTATTTATTTATCGTCTTGTTTTTGTTGCAGTCTCCGCCGCCCCTTTGCAACTGGTTTCACTGGATAGACCAGGAGCAGCCGGATTGGGCTCGCCGTGAGGTGGAGGAAAAACAGAGGCGTGCGTGGGCAAGGTTCCATGAGGAGGAGCGTTTCGAAAAGGCTATTGCTAATGATAAAGCGAGAAAGAGAGAGACGAGATACAAAATTAAGGGCAGAGCAAGCTCGAAATCGCGAGGTAAATCGAAGCGGATGGATGATGAGGCTGCACGTAGGTATGCGAGAGGAAGAGGTGCGCAGGGAGGCCCGTGAAGCGGAAAGAAAGAGATTAAGAGAAAGGGCTGCCGAGGCGCAGCAGCAGAAGAACGCGGCGACAAGATCGGAAAATGGCCACGCTCGGACGCTGAGGGCAAATAGAGTGATCTCGTTGTAGTAACTACGTATTTTAAATTCTGTTTACTTTCGCGTTGTATCTTAAATTCCGTTGTAGTGATTAGCCGTATTTTAATTTAAGTTATATTTCCAACTTTATTTCGGCAGATGTATTAATAATAAATGTTGGTTTCCCGGAAAAAGTTCGCGCGTAAATTTTCCCGCGTAAAGTTCCCGCCTTATTTTTTCCCGCCAAAATTTCGCGCCATGAATTCCCGCCAAGATTTCCCGCCTTTTCTCTGAGTCGCGTGCTATAAAACCCCTCCCCGGGCATTCATTTGTTGTACACAATCGAAGTCGCCAGAAGATGGCTCCTCGGGGAGATCGTAGTTTTACTGCACGTATGGCTGCTCCTCTTATCTCCTCTGCTACTTCAGTTATGAGTGCCAATAACATAGAAAATGTCGAAGATCTGGTCACGAATGTGAATCTTCTCGTTGAGGTAGGCAAGCTTTTTTCTAAGCACGCAGGTATGCCTGGCCGAACTCCGGTGGAATTACGACAAGAGATTCTTAGGTTGCAAGCAAGGTTTGAGAAGAAGAAACCGAAGGATGAGAAGGAACAAGAAGAATTTCTAAGGTATCCATATACATGGGCTTCCTCGACGGAGGATGACGAAGAAGTCTTCACGCCGAGGAGTCCGGCTAAGAGCAATGAATATTTCAAGGGAAAAAGCGCTGCATCCGCTTGCGTTGACTCGGACGATGATTTTATGCCACCGAGTAAGAAGGGAAAGGCTAGTTCATCATCGAAGAGCAAGAAGAAGGGAAAAAAGTGAAGCTTATAATGTTACTCGTAGCGTTTATTTTAAGTTGTGGTGTTGGCATTGCCGATGTATCTTCATTTTATGTTGTATTTTTGCATGTGCATGTACCTTATTTTGAAAAACTGGTTGAATAATTATTCGAAATTATAGAAATATGACTCATACATAGGTCATACATAGATAGAAATAATAGTAATATGGCAGAGTCGTCAACATATCACCCTTATAGACGACGGCGTGGTGGTCTCTGCTTAGCACCAGAAGGCGACCAAGGATTTGGTATACGATGTTGGCGCAAACCTCGACCGTACTGTTCGTGCTCCTCATCTGTGTGGGCCTCATAGTTCTGTGGTGGAGTTTGTAATACATGTTGAGATTGTGTCGCCGGAGGAATTAAACTGCCTTGTGTGCTTATAATGTCAGCTCCAAAGAATTCATTAAATATCCCTTGATTCTCGAGGTTGACTAGAAGTTCCGGGATAGTATTCTTCCTGCATATGCTCAGTACCTCGTGGCGGGGCCATATTGTGGCCGAAACCAGCTATCATGTTGGGCCAAGCAGGATCAAAAGATTGCTGCGTAAAAAAAATTAGTTGTAAGTAATAGACATGAATATTTTTATGGGAGAAATTATATATTAAAATTGAAGGAACCTGTGGAGGAGGCATATTGTAGCCGAGTCCAGCTTCCGTCTCTGACTAGTTAGGTTCAAAAGATTGCTGCGGATGGAAAATATTCGTAAATAATAGGCGTAATTTTATGTTGTATGAGTGATTATTTATAAAATATGAACATACGCGAGTGGTGTTGTCGACGTTTGAAGTCTCCCCTTGGGTGTATGAAAATCGTTCCCCGAACGGATTAGTAGAGAAAATATTCTCCTCCTATTTTTAATGCGCAGAAGATAATATTTATTGTAAAATCTTGTAGAAGAACGTACGCGCATTTATAATTTTAAATGTATCTGATAATACCTGTGTGGCGCCATGGGGCGGAGACATGCGAGCTGATTGTGAGCGGTCAAGTAGAGATGAGTCGACGCGTGCATATGATGGATTCCGCGTAGGAGGTTGGCTCGTACGCGCCATACTGCTCGTACGTGCCATACTGCTTGTACGCGCCATACTGGTCGTACGCGCCATACTGGGTCTAGACGATGGTGCATCTGGCATGTCGTATTCTCGCGTAACAACATCGTCATCTCGAGCACAACCAAATCTTTTAAGCCCGTTCATGGCCGTATTAAAAATACGCCTAATCAGGGACTTTCCTTCAGGACTATTCACGTTTCGCAGCCGCAAAGCATCCGATGCAGACCGAGCGATCTCCCTATATTCTTGTATCTGAAAATAGAAAACTCAAAGTACGAGAAAATGTTGTGGATATTTATTTTAATTGCAATAAACTCATATTTATAAAGAAATGCAAGTACCGAGGTTTCGCGATGGTATGCTGCTGTTCGTTCAGTCCCTACAACCAGCTGATCGGCATGTGTGTAATCTGGTGGAGGACCGGTGAGCAAAATCCTTGTGCTACTGCGATACCAATGATTGTAGTGGTCGTATGTGCCATCACTATATGGTCTACCAATATAAGAAATAATTGTCGTTAGCACATGTATAAAAATAATCGAAATAATTTAATACAAAACGTACCTATGTTCTTGCACTACATCGGATGCCGCATTATTAATCCACAGCTCTATCCACTGTCTATTACGACTGCTCCAGTCGGCACAATTCAAACCTTTATTATCTTGCCTGAAATCAAATGATATATTTAATTAGGAATATGTAAGTCATAAATAAAATGCAATACATTTTATATTGAAATGAGCGCACTTACGTGTGAACTAGATCGTCAAGTCGCCTCGGTAATGGTGGTGGAACAACCTGATAGAGCCCAAACTGCCGCATAACACGCTCTGGGTTATATGTCTCAACCATCCAAAGAAAGAGGAGGTGGCAGCGTGTTAACCACAAGTCGGAGCCTATATACATATCAACTGTACATGGCTGAGCACCCCACACAGCGACATCATGCGTCCATGGGTTCCAGCTGATCATGTGATCCTCTAGCCCCTCAAACTCCTGGTGGTATTCGGGGTAACAACCGTGCACCACATTTGTTGACCAATTTTTTTTAGCATGTACCCAACGAGATCCAAATGTCAGAGGGCCATATCTAGCCTGGCCAAAATCATATGGGTGGATTATGTTGGATAGGTGGGGACGTCCAACAGGTATGTACTCCCATGACCATAGCTGAAGAAACTCATACTGACGGCAAGTATGTGGCACCTTGTCAGAGGGCCATATCTAGCCTTGTCTCTAGATCGGGCCACCCCCAATCTGGATCTTGTGCCACCTTCATAAACTCGAGCACACTCAATAGCCCCGTGTTGCGATCAGAGATGATGCAAACATTGGGGCGATTTCCGACAACTGAAATCTTCAAGCAGCATAAGAACCAGAACCAGCTATCTTTGTTCTCGCTCTCCACCAATGCATATGCAATAGGAAGGAGCTGATTGTTTGCATCTGCTGCGATCGCCAACAGGAGTGTGCCCTTGTACTTTCCAGTGAGGAAGGTACCATCTATTGACAACACCGGACGACAGTGTTGAAATGCTTGTATAGCCTGCGGGAATGCCCAGAATAAACGGTCAAGTATTTCTTCATTTTGCTCCCTGGGGTGTGGACGTTCTCTCCTGAATACATGAGTCCCCGGGTTACTTGATGATATCTGATGGAGCAGTCTGGGGGCTAGGTCATATGCTTGCTCATATGTGCCATATAGCCTCTGGAAAATGTCCTCCTTGGCACGCCTTGCCTTTCCCGAGCTGACAGAAAAGCCAATCTGATCTTCTGCAGTCTCTTGCAGCGTCTTCACACTAACATTGATGTCTTTTTCCACCGCCACTTGCAAGATATGTGACAAATATTTTGTGGTGACGTTGCGGTGCTTAGCCATAGCCCCCACCTGCTCGCAACTATGTGGTTCTATTTTTGAGATATGCCAGGGCTGACATACCCCAGAGCTCTTTCGAGCGACCACTCTCCCCATGCACCCCTCATTCAATTTGACACATATCACTTTTAGCTGACTTCGATCAGATCTGCTTCACTCTGTGCTCCCGAGATATGCTCAATGCATACCTCTTTATTGCCTGGTCAGCGGAGTCCTTGTCAGGGAAACTTTGCCCAACTAGCAGACTATCCTCTCCTAGGCCTGGAACAGACCGAAATTCATTGCTTATGGTCATGGTCTGCATGAATTCAGCCTCCATTGGACCTGGGACCGCCCTCTGGGGAGGACCTACTCCTTCTTCATCCGACGAGGATTCGGACGAAGATGAACGAGCATCATCATCCAACGCCTCAGGCAATCCCTCCACATGTTCGCTGATGTCGACGACCGCGGACCAATATCCTGGGTCAACATTATGGTGGCTAGGCATCTGCTCCGATGGGTCGATGCTACGAGCAGCGGTCATGGCAAGCTGATCCGACAGGGCCGGTGCTAGGACCTGCGGTGATGGACAGCTGCTCTTCTGCAGCGCTCCTACTGCTTCCAGGCATCATCGGTAGCTGAAATAAACTTCACATACACCATCGGCCGTCCGTACATAGCAGCACCAGGTGTGCTTGCAAACCTCATGTACGTACGCCAATTTGTATCATTTTTTACCTCCCGCAAACCCCAACGGGGAGGTCCATTCCCTTCTACGACGATAAGAGCCTCAACCGTCATCCTCTCGTCCACGCATCCCCTGACCAAATGGGGCTCGGATGATTTTTCTTACATCCGCAAATGCTCTATTGACCATATCTATCACTGCAACTTCCATCGAGTCGCAGTTCGAGAAATCCACCCCACCGAATTCGTCACGTACAACGTCCCCATAGTACACTACCAAATTTTCCATCGTACCTACCGCACAACCAGATTTTAAAAAATAATATTAGTAACATCCTACCTTAAATCATATTACTGTTTTAATAATTTCATTAATACACTTATTCTAACATGGCGGTAAGACTTTACGGAAATAATTAATCCTTCCTTTTCTAAATAATACGGCAAAAAAATACACAAGACAAAATATTAGAAGACATCATATATATACCTGAATTTGCAGATAGATATTCCTCCAAATAATAATTTACGCGCCACAATAATCCAAGTAATAACTGTGAAAGAGCATGTGCATACTTCAATCCACCTAAAATAGACATTAAAATTTGCGAGTTAAAGCATGTTCCTAACATACGGTTATTAGTTCAACAAATTATCCATCTCTTTAATTTTCAGTCATACATGCAATAATAGTACGCTGCACTACGTGTTGTTCTATTTCAAATTAAATTACATCCTTCATAAAATCTCACTCTCTGTACATAATATGCTAATACAATGTTGCTTGCCTAATTAGTAGAGTAAAATATACTACACTACACCACAAATAGCAACAGCTAACATATGCATGTACGAATAAAATTGGCGATCTACAAGAACTCACCTTAATTTTCTTCTTTCGCTGCTTCGTGCACCCAATTAGCGGCTCAATCAGTGACTCAATTAGCTAATCAATCACTAAAGAACAATGGCATGGGAGGGCTGCTTCGAGCTGTTCTTCTCTGAGCTCTCGTACGCGAAGAAAGATGAAAACGTATGAGACGAATAGCTGGCCAGCTGCTACTTATAAAGGACGTGAAACAACCACTTTCGGTGGTCACGGTCCTGTACCAGCGGCGGACGTCAACTCATGTCGGAGAATCATACAATCAATTTTCTGTACAACTACAGTCTCTAATATAGCTGAAAGTGCAAAAACTAGTGCCAAATAGACTCAAACCGGAGCAAACAGCCTCAGAATCAGAGACAGCCCGAATCTGACACAGTTTGCGTGGAAATCAGCGTCATCAGCGTGGGAATCAGCGCCGTTAGCGCGCTGTGGAGGGCTGTCGGGGCAGCAGGACGTGCCACCACCGGTGGTGGCGGCAGGCCTGCCAGCTCAGCGTGCCGCCACCGGCACGGGCGGCAGGGCGACGTCGGCGTCGCTCCGTTGTCGGTCGGCTCACGGAGGCGGACGTGCCGCCAGGACTGACGGCGGCAGGCCCTGCCGCCACCGGCTACGGCGGCAGGCGCCACGCGTCGGCTGGCCGTCGTGCCGCCATGGCAGTTTTGCCATTTCCGTTCACAGGTGGTCCTTTTTGACATTTCAGTCGGGCAGGTGGTCCTTTTTGACAAAATTTCCCAGTTTTCATGCTAATAAACTGCAAGAGGCCCTTCAGGATGAACCCAGAACTCCGCCATCAACCAACAAGAAGGGCGCTGAAACCTTGTTGGAAAAGCTTGTTGTGGAACCAACTGATGCAAGGTCAAATTCTTTTGTTGGAACTTGGAAGTTGGAACCCATGAATACCTTGCCCCAGAGATCATCAGAGGAGATGGCCATGGCAGTTCGGTCGACTTGTGGACTCTTGGCATCTTCCTGTATGAACTGCTCTATGGCAAGACACCATTCAGGGGACCTGGCAACGACGAAACACTTACGAATGTGGTCTCACAGGGGCTGAAGTTCCCTGATAGCCCAGCGGTCAGCTACCACGCTCGCGACCTGATCAGAGGGTTGCTTGTGAAGGAGCCAGAGCACCGGCTAGGCTCGAGGAAAGGAGCTGCTGAGATCAAGCGACATCCCTTCTTCCAAGGCCTGAACTGGGCCTTGCTCCGTTGGACTGCACCGCCCGAGACCCCGAAGAGCGTCGACACCTCAACCATTGCGGCAGCGGTGGCACGGAAGAAGAAGGAAGGCAAATGTCTTGAGTTCAGGATGAATGGGGACGACATCGAATTTGAGCTCTTTTAGTGGTGGCAGTAGTAGTAGAGGTAGTACTTTGTATTCTGATGAAGAACATCCATACCATGGTAGCTAGTAGAAGGTAGTAGTTTCACACTCCCCCACTCCTCCCCTGCAGTTTTTTCTGTTGAAAATGAGTATCTGTTGTCACCTGCCAATGTTGGGATGTAGTGTAAGGTCGGCTGTTGTGCCTGTAACTTTATTCCTTGTTAATACCATCAGATATCAGATCGACACGGGTAGTTGTCATGGGCTTGTGCAAGCATTCTCTTTCGAAGGCAGCCATGGTCTTGCAAGCTATTGCAGCTGGTAGAACATGATGTTGTGCTGTACTGGCCATTGGTCTTGCAAGCAATTACAGTACAGTAGTTGTATTGCTGGGAAGTACTAGTAAGAGCATCTCCACCGGCGGCCCCGCTAGCAATTTGGGAGCCGGGGCGAAAATGGGCACGTACCGGCGCGCTCCAAACGGCGCCGGCCAATTTCGGAGCCCAATAAAATCGCCGGTAACCCTGTGCCGGCCCCTTCGTCAAGAGCGTGAATCGGGCGCACCGGCACCTCGCGGAACGACTGTTTTTGTGGGTGGGGGCGCCTTGTCAGCGAGGGGACGCGGCGGTTCGCATCGGAAACGACGCGGGGAGGTTGGTCATCGGCGTTAATGGCCTCCCGCGCGGAAACCAAAACGGCGAGGGTGGCGAATGGCCACGCGGCGTCCACCTACCTTCCTTCAATGCGCGTCCACCGCGTCCCTTAAAACCTCACCGGCGCGCACTTCTCTCTTTTCCCCGCCGTCCACCCCTAGCCGCCGCCGTCCTCAACCTTCGCGCGAACCACACCACCCGCACGCAAACGCGATGGCGCACAACGACCAGGCCGGCGGCAGCGGCGACGGCATGCTCCGCTCGACGCAGCTGTCGTTCGACGAGGCGGACGTGTTGTACTGGCACCGCATCCCCGTGCCAGTGCAGTACAAGTTGCCGCACGGCTGGCACATCTCCAACGGCGGCTTCGCAGTGCCGCCACCGCCACCGCGAGGACCACAGACGCAGGTCCTCGCCAGGAAACGGCGGGCCGAGATGACGCCGGAGGAGAGGAGCCTCCCGGAGAACGCCGTCGAATGCCCGACTTGGGTGGATCGCTTCGAACACGAGCGCGTCGTCGAGATCGCGCGGACGAACAACCCCTCGGGCGGCCGCTTCAACAACGTCGGCCGCCGTGCCTGGTGGTACGGCCGCTCCATCGACGACACGCTCCGCGAGTACGGATTGCATCCACGCGTTCGCGGCCAACGGGAGCCGGTATACTTCCCGCAGGCGGCGAACATGGCGCCGCCTACCACGCAGAGGGCGCTAGAACGGACCGCGGCAAACCTGACGCATCGGATCGTCCGCCGTCGCGCACACGCGCTCGGCCGCGCCCGCGCCTCCTTTCGGAGGCGTCGTCATCCGCGACGACGCGAGGCGCGCCTCCTCTGCTCCGACTCGTCGGATGACAGGGTCGGGCCGCCGCTCCCTTGTCAAGGAGGAGGACGCCTTGCCACCACTTCCGCCGGCGAAGAAGAAGTGGTGGGAGAAGGAGGCCGAGGCGCAGGCGGCCCTCCGTGGCGATGGCGACGAGGAGGAGTTCCCCGCCCTCAACTTCATCATCGACCGCTCCGTCGATGAGGACTACCGTCACATCGCGATCGACCCGCAGCAGGCGGCGGTGTGGTCCGCCAGGGACCACGACGCCAACTACGTTGACCTCGCCGGACCATCCGAGCTGTCGGCGCCAAAGGAGGAGAAGGCCGACGACGAGGAGGCCGATGACGCCGACAGCTGGTCCTTCGGGACGTCCAGCGGCGACGAACTGGACTTCAGCGCCTTCGACTCCCCGCACCGCTAGATGTTTGTTTTTAGTTTTTTAGTTTGAATTCACGTTCAATTTGTACAAATTTCGTTCGAACTTCGTATGAATATCGTTTTCAACATTTGAATTTGATTTTCTAAATACATCGGGGTCATCGGTTTGGGGGCACCGGTGTGGGAGCAGCGTTTCTAAATAGAGGATGCTATGCCGGCGCCTATTTGGGGCTGTCGGTGGAGATGCTCTAACTCGACCTTAGTCCAGTAATAAGTTGTGCCATATGTTGTTGTTGGTTAATATCATTAAGTTAGAAGCACGGGTTTAGCAGTTCTGTGGCGACTTCACAATTATTATGGGTTGGGTTTGTGCTGCTGATGGAAAGTAGTTACTGCCTGCGTAGTACTAGTATAAATGTGCTGGCGTTGGATGATTTAATTGCGGGCTTGCGGCAGTGACTGACGTGACGTGACTATTAGGAGGCTGGGTAAAAAGACTGGAAACTACATTTGGAGCGATTTCCTCTCTAAAAATCCGCTTAAATACGGCAATGCTTGTGGAACTGATTTTGTGTGTGTGGAACCATGTTATTGCAAGCAGCACAAAAAGATAAATTCTAATATTTGCTAAATAAGAGAATGTACTTTCAAGGGTGAGTGTTTGGTAGCTTCAGTTTTACTGTTTACCTATTTATGCATCTCTAAAATATCTCAAAATTCAGAGATGTGCATTTTGTTTTAAGAAGCACTCACCCTAGTTTTTTTTTTCTGCGCAGAATTAAGACCAAAATGTTTTTTAGCAAAGCAACAAACTAGCCTGTATAAGTTCATAGATTACTCCCAGAACACGTTGGACTTTTTTTATTTGAAAGGAACTGTCTGGAATTAAGAAGCTCAGAGTAGCCCTGGAGCCAAAAGAAAAAGGCTTGCTAATAGTAAATCACTAGAACATCGTGACAGCATCTCAAAATGGAATTTCCTCTGCAAAATCCAGTGTAATATGTACAGATCTAGTGCTATATGCACGATTCTTACATAATTAAATGCAACATCCATGAACCCCTAGAGGTTAAAACTACTGCTGGACTAACACAATGTAGGTCTTCCTGCCATGCTTCCTCTTCAGAATGGATGCACTGGACATGGGGCTCAACACACTAAGAATTTCCTCGTCTTCTTTGTTCCAGAATATACTAGATTTTTCAGGATTTTCTAGCAGCAGTTTGGCCACCAGGAAGCCGGCAATGGACCAAGTTTGGAATAACCGGGCCCGCTTGCCGATGAAATGCCCACGCTTAGCATCATAGTATTCGGGCCATTTATCCTTGGAAATACAACTTTCAGCCACCTCCACAGCTCTTGGGGCGATCTCAGGCCGGTTCATCTTGATACATGCCACAGTGAGCTGCAAAAATAAAACAAGAAACTGATTGACATCTACAAGAAATAGCACCAACTGAGCACTCGACAAGGTCCAGAGGTGCTAAACTAGGCCAATGCATATCAATTAGCAAGGAAAAAAGTTTTTGCAAACCTGCCACAACAATGTTGGCCAGGAACCTCCATTATGGTATCAAGGTCTGCAACAAAGTAAAACAAATGTTAAGAAGAATTGCAAAAAATCTGCAAGATTGGCAGAAGTAGACGATATTCTAGAACTCATGTGTTTTTAGGGTCGCTCCCGGTACTAAATTTCCACTCTTGATCCTCAAGAGCAGGATAACATATCTTCATTGGCATCTCTGCCACTAGATCAGACCATTTTGCTTCCACTAGATAAAGAATAGCATGAGATTGATCGGCTGTTGCCAAATTGCTTACTATAGACCACAAGTTCCCCAGAGAAAAGAATCAGAAATCAATGTGAGCTGATTCAGGTTTCCGATGAAATAACCCCCTTTCGGAGGGATCCCTTCAACTAACCAAGGAGGAATCTGAATGGGATATATGTTAAACTTTATGACAGCATCATAAAAATATTCTTCCATTATGTATCTATAGATCTCATTTAGCTTTCTCTTTTCAAGCCAATAATACTCCCTAATATGAAAAGAGAATGCCATAAGTCTGCTATTTAGGGCAGGAATCAAGTCAGCCGATCCATCTTCTGGGGTAAGCAGCTCACTTGCACACAAGAGGGCTGAACAGAACAGAGCCTACACCAGAAATAAAAATGATATATGAAAATCATGCATAAATATCAGAAAGTAATCCTCACTCATCCACAAGGATAGTGCGGAAAGATCATTGACAATACCAGCCCTAATATTAGAATGCCCTGAATTACTATGTTTTGTAATGACAAGTACTATAAAAGGCGGACATATTTTGCTGGCCATAGGTTAGTGAATTGTTTGTACGTGTATTATTGTATTTGGACTTCAAGTGACTTAGTGAATTCTATCAGAGGATAGGTTTCCGCCATGTCACATGAATAATTTGACAGTAAAATCTTCATAAAAATCGTGTTATTAGTCGGCAACCATTTTGGGTGACACTTGAATGTTTTCCATCCATCCTGCGTTCTTACCCAACAAAAGATTTGATAACTTCTCCTAAAACCAGAAAACATCTAATGTTTCTCCTAACTTAATTCTTGATAAACCTCACATTAAATCGTGCATGCCTTGATACTGTCGCATGGGTATTGTGCCAGCCCCTAAACATTCAAAAGGTAACATCCATATGCAGGCCAAAGACTGGGTTCGTTTCCATTCCTACTTGGTCTAAGTACTGTTCTTCTTTGCTTAATGTGGCTCAGATCCACAAGAAAACTAAGTGGGATCCAACTCTGGAGCATAGATCTATGCCAGAAAACATTATCTCTTTACTTAAATAATTGCAAATTTGTAGCTCCAGAAGAGGATTGTGCTCTATGCGATGAAATTAGCAACACCCAAAACGAAATTAAGACACTTTTTCCGTATGTAAGAAAAGATCAGGCTTCAATATTGTATTTTGTATTTACTTCTGCACCCGCATCATATATGTTTGAGACTTTCTGTTGATATGGCTATATGTCATTTGGTGTGTCTTTTCTGTGTGTTTCTTCAGTTTCACTATGCTATTACCTTCTTAACTTAACTGTACTGTTACTTTCACATACTCACGGTACCTGAATTTCCAGTGGGTGTCCATGGATACCCATTCAGCAATCCATCATGCAGGAGCCATCGTGACTAGCAATGTGGGGAACATGTCAAAGCCCGTGGAATGAACGGTCTGGACATCCCTCAGTAATATGATCCACCATACACCTGAAAACCATCATGACGGTGCTCTTATGCTACATTATAATTAACAGAATCATCAGATCCAACAATATTTGAAGCAAAAGGTTCAAAAAAAAAACTCTGCCTTAATCAACTGGTGCCACATGGCCTATAGCAGCCTCCCCAAAGTCAGGATCCAAGACTTCCTCATTCGCACCATCAAGTGGAATAACACACACCTTGAAACTAGCTGGCATTCCCGGACTATGGCAGTCAATCGTTTTCTACCAGCTCTATGTACAAAAAGTTTTTATAAATTAGAAGCTAAGTTTGGTACATCATGAGCAGTTCTAGTGATACTTTTAGCAAAAAGGTATCCCGAATAGATGCTAGGAGGATGCTGAGTTCAGCAAATGAAAATCCATATTATTAACTTCAACTAATTGCATATAGCAGCCAGCAGTACGGAAGCCCGTCGGGCGGCCAAGCCGAAGCCGACGAGAGGCCCAGCAGTCTAGCAGCGCGAACGAACGACTAATGCACCTCCATATGATTGATGCAATAAGACAAGTAACAAATATTAGTCCACAGTTGAATATTGTCAGCACAGTTGAATATAGTTAGCCTCAACGAAGAAGTGGAGAAGCAAAGCCAAATGCTCCCTCATCAAATATTGGTAGACCTAAACCAACTATTATTTGAGGAAGGAAAACTCCAAACAATCATGGGCACCAGGGTTAGTAGCATGGCATAGTTAGGGTTCACTCAAGGTGAAAGCACCATGCAATATGACAGGTATATATGCAAGACAAGAATAAAGTCCCGAACATTAATAAAGCATTTTTATTTGTTGCAAAATTAGAGAGAAGAGTTGATAATCTTGCCTTTGTTGTCCGGTTGCTAACCAAACTAAAGTCCAAGCTGTTGGGTGAAGACTGGCATCTAAGAGAATTATTTTCATGTGTAAATACCTTTCGTAAGCTATCAAACAAACAGTGAAGCAAACAAACTCATTTTATTTTGAAACCAGTGGCATTGGAAAGAGTTTTTCAAAACAAAAACTACTGAGAAAAGAATAAAATCATTTGGGCTATTATTTGCAAAATATAGCAGTTCAAAGTTAGACTTAAAATCTGGGTTTTACCGATTTTAGTATTTTTCATTGGAAAAGAATAAAATGCTAACAAGGGGGACCCACCACTTACATACCGCTCTGTTTCGTTGGTGGCGCTTCGGTAAAGGAAAAGAGGGGGAGAGGTGGCGGAGATAGCCATATTGTATATCCCAACATTTTCCATACACATCGGGTGATAGCGCTGTGGGTTTGGTAAGTGGTACTACGTCACTTAATCAAGACGACGGAGGTGGTTATCTTTATTAGTCAAGATTAATGCAACTCTGTATGATTGATACAATAAGACAAGTAACAAACATTAGTCCACCACAGTTGAATATAGTTAGCACAGTTGTTAGCGGAGTCTTTGACGCAACCCGTTCCCCACTCCTGGTCTGTGTCTGACACCTACGTCCAGCCTGTGACCAGTATGTGTAGGATTGAGGGGCATGTAGTCTCCAAAATATGCCGGCGGATGCCACCATAGGGAGGGCCAGGCCTCACTGGGTAAAAGCATCCGTCAAAAAAAAACACAATAATGCCAAATTGTTCTCGGGCTCCGTGAGGAGGGGAGAACAAGAAGCAATAACGCAAATGCCCCCAACCCCGAGGATCATTGGACAGCGTACACCAATCCTAGCCTCGATGAAGAAGAAGTGGAGAAGCAAATAAAGCCAAATGGTCCCTCGTCAAATATTGGTAGGCCTAAACCAACTAATATTTGAGGAAGGAAAACTCCAAACAATCATAGGCACCAGGGTTAGTATCATGGCATAGTTAGGGTTCACTCAAGGTGCAAGCACCATGCAATATGACAGGTATATATGCAAGACAAGAATGAAGTCCCGAACATTAATAAAGCATTTTTTTTGTTGTCTTTGGTATTTAACTCAGAGAAGGTATTAATCACACTTCAGGAAGGATAAAGACCAAAATAACAATATGGATCATCCATGATTCGAGGAAACTCTCTCAAGCTGTATGATTTGTTTTGTCATTTTCATATTAGAGTGCATTTAAGGTCTTCTTTTCCATTTTTTCCAAAAAAGGTGCCATCCTCCCACGGCTATTCCAAAAAATACCCTCTATGTGCGTCATCCCTCAGGCACACCAAAATTATACAGGACGCTGCTCTACCCCAAGTTAATAACAATGACAGAAACATCCTATTTTATCTCACATGAATGGGGCGTGAGCCAACCAAGGCGATAGCTTGGCATTATTAGTTGAGTAACTATGCTTGTAACAATCAATTAATATATGAGCATCAAGGAACATGAACATAATTAGAAATATAAATCTATCTGAGACTCTGATGCAAACAAAGGGCAAAGGAAACAATACATGCAAAAAAAGTAGAATAAGGGTGTAAGGAATTCTCCAGAGAGAGGATGCATGACATCTTCTTTTAGCATATCATACCAAGTGCGATCATAAGCTAGTTCAAACAATGTTGCATTTTGGTGAAACATGTACAAAAGAGAATTTTCTCATGCAATGTTCAGTTCAGTTTTGTTATGGGCGTGCTTACCTGCTGCAGTTACAATGAGAAGAACTCTCTTCTGGCCATCAGGATCACGGTTCATCATGAGCAGTTCTAGTGACACACTATACAGTATCAAAATGATATTCAGAACCGAGAAAACGAATATTCAGAAACAGTGAGCTGTAATATCCAAGTTTCTTACATCCAAAACCACTCTAGCATACTGCAAAACCTCCTCCCCTTTGGGAGCTCCACTGTACCCTGCATCATTTCCTAGATCTGCAGCATCTCCCAAATCTCCAACCTGGAAATAAGATTGATCTATTATCATCTTAATAAACTTTTACAAGCTATCTATAAGAACTGGAAGAAAGTTAAGTCTACCATGTCAGTGGATATGACACTTGCACCACCCCCTGCAACCATTGTCCAAATGCAACCTTTCAGGTTCAGAACGGTAAATTTCAGTGATGCACTTGTCTGAAAGAATGACAAATGTTACATTACACATATCTACCTTCAGTACTAGGGTGAATGGATCCATCTCCAGGAATGAGAAACCCAAGGTTATGAAATGATGTTGGGGGGCAAAGCAGTAAGTTCAGTTTGTGTGCATTTGCAAGTGTAAGCTACCTGGGAATACAGAAAATGGCCCTCAAATGAAATCGCCTTTCTTTTGTGTGGACCTGAAATTTATAGAGAAACTTTGTAAATGATGGTTAATGCAGAATTAGATTACTGCGGCAGCAGACAAGTACTTTCTAAATACAGTTGGCTGATAACTGTAACTGTGCAAAAAATGGAAGCAACCAACTATTGTAATCACCAGGCTATTTCTCGCAAATGGAAAAAGTGTTTCTATTCTTTCAAAGATAATCAAATGTCATTCTCATTGGCACACCAACAGATTTTCATGATAGCGTGTATCAAACAAATGCTGCATTGAGTATTCTCATGACCACAAGGACAATAGGCACACCTGGTGCATAATGCTTCAGATCAGGTATCCACTGAAATGTAAAAGGGATTCAGGTTTGGTAACTGCACAGATTACTTGGGCGTATCATAAGTTGCAACTGAAACTGATCTGACCATATACGCAGATAAACCAGACAGAATCGTACCTAACAATCCTAGTGAACCAACAGATTGCGTTTTCTAAAGGCTACAGCAGACCTGAACCAGAATCAAATAATAACCTACATGTTGAGCACAAATCCTTTCATAAGTCCACCGGTACTGGGAATTCAGCAAACAACTAGTCATGGTGATAAACATCTGTGTATATGTGGGGGAAAAAGTTAATTTAGCATAGAACAAAAGCAAGTACTTCACCTCCCTGCTATCTGACCAACTGCCTACTGCAACTAGTAGGAACACAACATGGTAATGATTGGGCATGCCATAAACTAATCCTGGTTGTAGAATATTAGAAAGCAATAAAAAATGACGAGGGATGCAGCACGAAATCAGGAGGAAGCACTGGTCAACCGAATAAAAGATGGAAACCACGCACGAATTGAGGAGATACCTCCGTGTCCATGGGGAAGAAGAGGGAAGGCAGCTGCTGCGCCTGTCGCCGGCGCCCTCCTTGACGAGTCGGAGGCCGAGATCCATACAATCGGGGCCGGCCGGAGACAGCGTCGGCCGGGGATCTTCACCACGCTAGTCGACCCTTGGATCCGCCGCCCCGCCCTCGTCGGATCTGCCGCAGAGGGCGTCGACCAAGTGCGGAACGGAGGCGGCGCCGCCCCCACCACCATGGAAACGCAAAAACAGGATATACAGTATGCACAAGGGACAGCGGAAATCAAACAGGATACCAAAAACGCAAGAAAAGGGATTTGGAGGCACACACATAATATAATTTATACTAGATAGCAGTAGCTTGAGTACACGAACATGGACATGACTCTACACGCCCTCGGCGCCAGATGAGGAACAATCACATAGACTCGACATAACACATAGTAGTACTAGAAGCAGAGTAGGATAATCGGCAGATGGCCATAGAGAACTGGTACTAGAACAACAGCCTACAGCCTACAGGCTACAGTATGATGCACAGCGCGGGCGCAGCGTGGATCTCGGAGTCGGAGTCGGAGTCGGAGTCGGAGTCGGAGCCGGAGTCGGAGCCGGAGCTGCTGGAGGAGGAGGATGCGTTGTTGGCGGCGGGTGCGCGGCGCTGCTGCTGCTGCTGGTGGTGGTTGAGGACGCGGTTGGAGTTGTGGTCGTTGTACTCGGGCCTTCCCCGCAGTCCATCGAACAAGCCCTTGGTTTTGTTCCAGGTCATGAGGAAGGCGTTCTTCTCTTCCCTCAGCACCACGGGGGGGCTTTTGGGCTTGCGGCGCCTCTCGGGCTTCTTCTTCTTTCTCCTCTGGGTCTTCGACATGGGCTGAAACCCAAGAAAACACGATCCATTTAGAAACACGAATCAGTCAGGACGAAAAATTATAAAATAACCTCGAATCAAGGCAAACCGCCTCCGAGCACATCGACCGTGCTCGTGTCGGCCGACGAATCTAATCCAAACAAAACTCAGATCCTGCAGTCAACATCTACTACATGTGTCCAAGCACTAGAAACAACAAGATCCAAAAGCCTCCTTCGAACTAGTAGGATATAGTATATTAATTGAAGTCGCATCTGTCCAATCAACCAACAAAAACAACTCGAAAATCTAAATCCAGTTCACTGCGATGAAACCGGTGTATCCATCACCATCCACAAGTTCACGGGCTGAAAATCCCATCTACTGCTACGTTACTTTTCTCCACCCAAAACAAGAAATTACTTACAAAAGCAGACCAGCGCAAAAATCAACTGAATCAAACAAAATCGTACATGAACAAAAGTTTCACTACGCATCAACACGAGGAGGCAAAACGCAGAGAAAAAACAGGTTGGGAAAACCGGCAGGGAGACGTCCACCTTTGGGTCACGCCAGCAACAAACTCACGCTCCCTTCTCGCTGGATTTCTGTCTGTATGTGGAGTGGTGGGAATCCAAGGATCCCTTTTTACTTATTTATAATACTAACAGAGGCCAAAACACCATAAACTAAACCCTAATACGCACCCGTACACCAACACTTCCCTTCCTTCTACTTGTGACTCACGCAGCACATGATGCCCGGCGCGTCACCACGCCGCACTGCAGTATGCTGGCCCAGCGCTCATCACCTGCTTGTGGGCCGGACGGATAAGCACATAAGTAGACCATCTCATAAAAATCCTCTGGCACGCTAAGGACATCTCCCGCTGCGCGACGCATTTTAGCGTCCGCGCGTGTCCGTTTGCGTCGGTCGAAATGGTCGAAATCGATCGCGCGTCTGTTGCGTCGGGGGTGGCTCCAGTGGCACGACGCATTTTTGGCCGAATCATTTTTTTTATACATGAAATATAATTTACATAGTTAAAACATGAAAAAAAACCTAACGCCTACTGCTGCTCCTCGTCGCTGTCGAGCACGATGAGCTCCGGTATCGGCCACGGTTAGTTGCCATCCGGGGGAGCATACGCCGGGCGCGCCGGCGGTGCTGGAGGTGGAGGCGCCCAGAGCTGCGGTTGTGGTGGCGGTGGAGGGGCCCAGAGCTGCGGCTGTGGCGGCGGTGGAGGAGGCGCCCAGGGATATGGCTGTGGCGGCGGTGGAGGAGGCGCCCAGGGCTGCGGCTGTGGCGGCGGTGGAGGAGGAGCCCAGGGGTTGTACGGCGGCGGATGTAGTCGTCGCTGTCGTCCTTCACCTCCTCGTTATGGTACGCGAGCGCCTCGATGTAGTCATCCTCGTCGTCATAGGTGGCGTAGGCGTCGTCATCGTGGTCGTCGCGGTCGTCGTCTTCGTTGTACTGCGCGCGCGTCGGCGCCTGCTGACGACGCCTCGGCGCCTCCTGTCTTCGTGGACGAGTCGATGGTGCAGCCCCGAAGGGAAAATCCCTGTCGCCGATGAAGCCCTCCCTTCTTCTCTTATCCGTCTCGGTCGACAGATACGTACGCCAACTGTCGGAGTCGATGGCGTACGCCGGATCGGCGAGGAGGTCCGGCGGCAGGTACCGCCTCCTTCGCCGGATCTGCGCGGTCCGGTCAGGCTCGCGGGCAGGGACTGGAGGGATGGGCACCCGGCGGCAGCTAAGCCGCCAGCCGCTAGGCAGTTGCACGCCGAACCAGGCCTCGCACGACAACCATTTGCCGTGCATTAGCCTCCCCAGCATGACGGGGAACGGCACCCTCTTGATGCCGCTGCCGGAGGCCTCGAAGTCGTTATTCTTCCCTATGGCGCTGCGGCGGTGGTGGTGCGAGTGGAGGTGTGGGCGAAGGAGGAACGTGGCCGGTGGTCTTTTAAGGGCGGCCGCGCGCGGGATACAATGCCATTGAAGGCGGCGCAGAACAGGCAGCTGCGCCATTGATGGCGAAGGCTGCGGCGCAGACGCGGAAGTGCTGACCGCCGAAGCGATGCCCTCGATGCAGACTCGCTGACAGGCGGGCCCGATGGAGACGCGAGCGGACACTTTGCGCGTCCGCGCAGCGTCTACGGCAGGTTTGCGTCTCTGCGGACGACCCGGTCACTTTGAGTCACGCCGCTGGAGAGGATGCCAGACGCATTTTCGGTCAAAGCGGATGCAAACGGTCGCTCAGCGTCCGTTTACGTCGCGCCGCTAGAGATGCCCTAAAAGTAATTTTTTTAGGCGCACAAGTTGGTAATCTTCGATCCAGCAGGGCGTGCTAAAACAACTGTGTGGGAAAAAAACAGCGTGTGGCAAACCGATTCGTCGCGCGTGAGAGCCAACCGCCAAGTTTATTCCTTCGCACGTGTTCTCGCCGTCGCCGATTCTTCCACCCCTCTCCTCCGTCGACCGCACCGAGTCGCCGCCGCCAACGCGAAAAACCAGGTGGCGCCGCTCTCATCAGTCGATGCGCGTCCAACCAACCAAATCGCCGCCCTCGCAGCAGCAAATCGGCCGCGCCGTCGCCGCTCCCCCATTTCAAACCGGCCGTGTGATACATCTCAAATGTATCTGCTTTTTCAAGCACTTTACTCAAATATTTGCTCCGAAATCTTACCGTACTTAGATAAACTGCTAAATCTGATGATGTTTTTAGTAAAATTCTGTTTCTATCTATTTTCGCAGGAAATAAAATCGGAGAAAAATACCACGGAAGTTTTTCACCAAAAGAAGGAACCTGGAGCTTTGAACCAGACGAGAGGGGCCACGAGGCCCAAAAGAGCATGGATTCTGCGCCCCCCGCCCTAGGCGCACCACCAAGGCGCATTTGGCCCTCGATCATCGTCTTGTCTCCCCTATCGCATGACGCCTTATATATCCTAAAAAAAACTTATGTTAGAAAAGTTCTAGCGCTCTATAACGCGCTCCCCCAGGCCCTGGCCACGCCAAGGGGTGGTGTGGGCCCCTCAGGCACCCACCGACCTCGCCCTTCCGCTTATAAGATGCCCCCGATGCGAAAACCCTAAATTAATCAGTCTCCGCCCACGAAAAGTATTGTAGCTCCGCCGCCATCGAAGACAAGTTTCAGGGGATAGAAGTCTCTATTCTGGCACCCTGCCGGGACGGGGAATTGCCCCCAGAGCCATCTCTGTCACATCCCACTTTTCAAACCCTGCACATTTTATAGTTTGAAATTTTTTAGGCCAACAAAAACTTTTAAATCTTGCTACTATGTGAGTGCATAGGATAGAAATATGCCTTGGTTAGTAGTAAGATGTGTGTACCTTGATAACTTCCCCACTCTAAAAATTTTTTACCAAAAATCTTTTTCAAATAAGAGGGAACTCTCCCCTCTCTCCTTAACACCATTTGTCACCCTTTTCTTGCTCTCTGGAGTAAACCCTAGGAAGAGGGGCCACTTTCCCCTCTCCTTTCCCCTTCTCTCTTTTTCTCCACTTTTTCTCCCTTGTAACCAACACCTTGTGACCCCTCTCTTTACAATCTCTCTCTGGCCATTTTTTTGTTGTTGCCGAAAACCCTAGGGGTACACTACCCCCTCTTCCTATCCCTCTCTCTTTCTTTCTCGTTTTTCCTCTCAAACATGGCCGGGCCATGATGCCCTAACACCACCCCTCTCCCTTGTCAACCATCTGGCCCGCACCTCCCTTTTCTTGGGCCATCTTGGACCCCTCTTTTCCCTCTCCCTCTGGCCCAAGGCCATCTCCCGTAACCCCAACCTCCACCGAAAACCCTTCGCCGCCAGAGAGAGCGCCAGCGCGGGAGGCCGACGCCTCGATCACCTCCCTGGCGCCTCGACTCTCTCCCTCGCCCCCTCGTTTCCCACCCTGCTGATGCCACCCCGCAGACGTCATCACGACCCCACCAGGGTGACGCCAGCCCTCGCGGCCTGGTTGGCCGTCGCCCGCCCTCTGCCCTCCTCCGCCTATATAAAGGCCACGCCTGCGCCTCTCCACCCCTCACACCACTCCCTCTCATCCACCCAGAGAACACCCAGAGGGCGCTGAGGCGCTCCTCTGGCCATCACTCCCCACCATCCCTCGCTTGCCGTGGTCGCTCGCCGGAGGAGAAGAAGGTGTTGCAGGGCCGACAGCACGTTGCCTCCCTCTCTCCTTCCACCCAGCCGCACCCCCGCCTTCCTCTACACCATCCTAACCCCTCCCTCGCCGTGCCAGGACGACCGGAGCCCGCCGCCACAAGCCCTGTTGCCGGAAGCCGTGAAGAAGGAGAAGCCACCGGAGCCGTAGGAGACGACGTCGAGCCGCCCCAGGACGAACCCGCGAAGCCCCCACTCCGCCCTGCTGTCGTCGTCGATGATCCGCCGCTCGCCGGTGAGTCCCGCTGCCCTTCCCCTCCCTTCTCTGCCGCGTCCGGCCGCCCGCTCGCCCATCTGCGAGGAGAAGCGGAGACGATGGCCAGGGGCCATCCGATCCCCATCGCTCGGTTGCATGGCCCATGCAGCCAGCATGGCCATGCAAGGCCTGGCCCACCTCGGGCCCCCTCTCTTTTCTTTTTATTTCTTCCTTTTTCTTCTCTGCCTGCGTGGCAATTCTCCCGGGCCGGCCCATCTCTCACACAAAACGGCCCAGCAGTTCCCCGCCCAACTCACCGTTTGAATTTCGTTTAAACATTCCTGTTTTTGAATTAAAAACTTGTGCACCAATTTGTAAATAACTCGAGATTTATAAGTCCAAATGAAATGAAACCAGTGACGTTAGAAAGATAATTTCAAGACCTTTCTCATGCCCCTTACCTCATAATTTTAGGATTTTTCTGCGATTTATGATAGAATAAACATGATGTTAGTATTCTGCACACTCCATCTTAGTTGTAAAATCGTAGAATTAATATTTTTGGTTATTTCCACTTGTGTTGTTCTTATATTGTTGTTGCTCATCTAGGAAAAATACTATTAGGCCCTGTTAGAACATTTTGGTATTCGTTTTAAAAATTGGTTTGTCACATGAAATGTTAGCCTCTTGAAAACTTGTTTTATTTGTTTCTCAACATTTTCTTTTCTTTAAAACTTGACCAATTCTTGGTTCACTTTGTTACAACATATACCCTGCATATTTATCACTTGTTCATTTAAAGTCTTGATTCTTGAACTATGTGAGTGATTGTATGTATTGTTTATTTGTTCCGCGATGTTAGATACGAACGTGGGAGAAGCTGAAGGAGAAGATTTTGGAGAAGGTGTTGAAGAAGACCAGGGACTAGCCAGCCAAGGCAAGCCATCCTTTGATCTCTTGATGTCATATTACTTGTTGTGGTTATCCATTTGTTGTCTTTGCCTCTTGATCCATCTTGAGTTAGTTCCACTTTTGTTGTCTATGCATGCTTACCTTAAGTATGTGGATCTCCTTGTCTCCTGATTACCTTTGCTTTTAGTGGCGTGATGATTAGCATCATGCCCCTTTAGTATCAATCTACTTGGCACTATGCATGCGACCCTTAAGAATGTAATTCCCTTGACACCCAAAAATGATTACCACCCTAGTGGTATGATGGCTAGCATCATGCCATTATTGTCAATCTAGTTCATCAAAGTAAAACTCTAGGTTGGGCAACCCTAATGTTTTATGTTTTGGAAATACTTTGAAAAACCTTGGGAAGATGTTGTCTTGCTCAAGTGTTGTTTCAAGAAAAAGGTCTTGAAGGATCGGAAAGTGGTGTATGGTTGGTTGTTGACCAATAAAGAAAGTGTGGGTAAAAATGAATTTCAAAGGAGCACTGCGTATAAGTGTTCGCCATCACAACTTTTTATAGCGCAACCACACTACTCCAATGTGGGCACGGGGCTTAGCTTGACGTTTGTTCTTCTTAGCATGAGGCACCGCACAATTATACAAGGGTACGGTTACCCCCGAGTCCGGGTTGTCGTAGTTGGAGACAATAGTATAACGGGATGCCTTCGGGGCTACCCGTCCGGAAGACACTATGGGTCTCCTGGCTTGGCGGTGGAGCCACGCTCAAAGGGAGGTGAGCTGCCACGGTGCCGGGGAGGTACATACTCCATAGGGTAGGACCTTGATACGCGTAATGCACACGCCCGTTGGGAACCCCAAGTGGAAGGTGTGATGCGTGTAGCAGCAAGTTTCCCTCAGTAAGAAACCAAGGTTGTCGAACCAGTAGGAGTCAAGAAGCACGTGAAGGTTGTTGGTGGCGGAGTGTAGTGCGGCGCAACACCAGGGATTCCGGCGCCAACGTGGAACCTGCACAACACAATCAAAGTACTTTGCCCCAACGTAACAGTGAGGTTGTCAATCTCACCGGCTTGCTGTAAACAAAGGATTAGATGTATAGTGTGGATGATTATGATTGTTTGCGAAGAACAGTAAAGAACAATTGCAGTAGATTGTATTTCAGGTGTAAAGAATAGGACCGGGGTCCACAGTTCACTAGTGGTGTCTCTCCCATAAGATAAACAGTTGTTGGGTGAACAAATTACAGTTGGGCAATTGACAAATAAAGAAGGCATAACAATGCACATACATATATCATGATGAGTACTATGAGATTTAATCGAGGCATTACGACAAAGTACATAGACCGCTATCCGACATGCATCTATGGCTAAAAAGTCCACCTTCAGAGTTATCATCCGAACCCCCTCCAGTATTAAGTTGTAAACAACAGACAATTGCATTAAGTATGGTGCGTAATGTAATCAACACAAATATCCTTAGACAAAGCATCGATGTTTTATCCCTAGTGGCAACAAGCACATCCACAACCTTAGAACTTTCCGTCACTGTCCCAGATTTAATGGAGGCATGAACCCACTATCGAGCATAAATACTCCCTCTTGGAGTCACAAGTATCAACTTGGCCAGAGCCTCTACTAGCAACGGAGAGCATGCAAGAACATAAATAACATATTGTAGGATAACGTTGCATAGAAAACAAAAATTTTCCTACCGCGAACACGCAATCCAAGCCAAGATGCAATCTAGAAGACGGTAGCAACGAGGGGGTATCGAGTCTCACCCTTGAAGAGATTCCAAAGCCTACAAGATGAGGCTCTTGTTGCTGCGGTAGACGTTCACTTGCCGCTTGCAAAAGCGCGTAGAAGATCTTGATCACGATCGGTTCCGGCGCCACGAACGGGCGGCACCTCCGTACTCGGTCACACGTTCGGTTGTTGATGAAGACGACGTCCACCTCCCCGTTCCGGCGGGCAGCGGAAGTAGTAGCTCCTCTTGAATCCGACAGCACGACGGCGTGGTGTCGGTGGCGGTGTAGAAGTCCGGCGGAGCTTCGCTAAGCTATGCGGGATGTGGAGGAGCGGGCGGCTAGGGTTTGGGGAGAGGGGGCGCCGGCCACTATGGGGTGCGGCCACCTTGGTTGTTCTTGGGTGGCCGGCCCCCTCCCTTGGTCCCTCATTATATAGGTGGAACCCCAAGAGGTGGTGTCCAAGTCTTCGAATAAGACCCGAACCAAAACCTTCCATAGGAGGGGCAATCCTAGCCCAACTAGGACTCCCACCCAAAGGTGGGATTCCCACCTCCCATGTGGGGGGTGGCCGGCCCCCTAAGGGGGAGTCCACTTGGGACTCCTCCCCCACTAGGGTTGGCCGGCCATGGAGGTGGAGTCCCTTGTGGACTCCACCTTCCTTGGTGGTTTCTTCCGGACTTTTCTAGAACCTTCTAGAACCTTCCATAGAACCTTCCGCGACATTTTATTCACATAAAATGACATCCTATATATGAATCTTATTCTCCGGACCATTCCGGAACTCCTCGTGATGTCCGGGATCACATCCGGGACTTCGAACAAATATTCGAACTCCATTCCATAATTCAAGTACTACCAATTCAACATCCAACTTTAAGTGTGTCACCCTACGGTTCGAGAACTATGCGGACATGGTTGAGTACTCACTCCGACCAATAACCAATAGCGGGATCTGGAGATCCATAATGGCTCCCACATATTCAACGATGACTTTAGTGATCGAATGAACCATTCACATATATTACCAATTCCCTTTGTCTCACGATATTTTACTTGTCCGAGGCTTGATCTTCGGTATCACTCTATACCTTGTTCAACCTCGTCTCCTGACAAGTACTCTTTACTCGTACCGTGGTATGTGGTCTCTTATGAACTTATTCATATGCTTGCAAGACATTAGACGACATTCCACCGAGAGGGCCCGGAGTATATCTATCCGTCATCGGGATGGACAAATCCCACTGTTGATCCATATGCCTCAACTCATACTTTCCGGATACTTAATCCCACCTTTATAGCCACCCATTTACGCAGTGGTGTTTGGTGTAATCAAAGTACCTTTCCGGTATAAGTGATTTATATGATCTCATGGTCATAAGGACTAGGTAACTATGTATCGAAAGCTTATAGCAAATAACTTAATGACGAGATCTTATGCTACGCTTAATTGGGTGTGTCCATTACATCATTCATACAATGATATAACCTTGTTATTAATAACATCCAATGTTCATGATTATGAAACTAATCATCCATTAATCAACAAGCTAGTTTAAGAGGCATACTAGGGACTTCTTGTTTGTCTACATATCACACATGTACTAATGTTTCGGTTAATACAATCCTAGCATGATATATAAACATTTATCATAAACATAAAGATATATAATAACCACTTTTATTATTGCCTCTAGGGCATATCTCCTTCAGTCTCCCACTTGCACTAGAGTCAATAATCTAGATTACATTGTAATATACCTAACACCCATGGCATTCTGGTGTTGGTCATGCTTTGCCCTAGGGAGAGCTTTAGTCAACGGATCTGCTACATTCGGATCGGTGTGTACTTTGCAAATCTTTACTTCTCCATCTTCGATGTACTCGCGAATTGAGTGGTAACGCAGCTTGATATGCTTCAGCCTCTTGTGTGACCTTGGCTCTTGTGCATTGGCGATGGCACCCATGTTATCAGAGTATATGATTAATGGGTCCAATGCACTAGGAACCACACCGAGCTCTACAATGAACCTCTTCATCCATACCGCTTCGATGAAGCCTCCGAAGCCGCTATGTACTGCGATTCCGTTGAAGACTTCGCCACCGTGCACTGCTTCGAGCTTGCCCGGCTTACTGCAGCACCATTCAATATAAACACGTACCCAGATTGTGACTTAGAGTCATCAGGATCAGTGTTCCAACTTGCATCGGTGTAACTTGTTACAACGAGCTCTTGGTCACCTCCATAACAAAGAAACATATCCTTAGTTCTTTTCAAGTACTTCGGGATATTCTTGACCGCTGTCCAGTGTTCCATTCCTGGATCACTTTGATATCTCGCTAGTCAAACTAACGGCATGCGCTATATCCGGTCTTGTACATAGCATGGCATACATAATAGAGCCTCTTTGCCGAAGCATAGGGGATTTGATTCATCCTTTCTCTTTCTTCTGCCGTAGCCGGTCCTTGAGTCTTACTCAAGACCTTGCACTGGTAACATAGGTAAAAACCCTTTCTTACTTTCGTCCATTCTAAACTTCTTTAGAATCTTGTCCGAGTATGTACTCTGTGATAGCCCTATTAGGCGTCTTGATCTATCTCTATAAATCTTGATGCCTAATATATATGATGCTTCACCAAGGTCTTTCATTGAAAAGCTGTTATTCAAATAACCTTTTACACTTGCTTAATAGTTCTATATCATTCCCAATCAATAATATGTCATCTACATATAATATCGGGAATGCTACGAGCTCCCACTCACTTTCTTGTAAATACGAGGCCTCTCCATGACCATTGTATAAACCCGAAGTCTTTGATCACCTTATCAAAGCGTCGGTTCCAACTTCTCGATGCTTGCTTCGAGTCCATAGATTGAACGCTGAAGTTTGCATACTTTGTCAGCATTTTTAGGATCAACAAAACCTTTGGGTTGTACCATATACAACTCTTCCTCAATGTCTCCATTAAGGAACGCCGTTTTGACATCCATCCGCCAAATCTCATAATCGAAAAATGCAGCTATTGCTAACAAAATCCTTACAGATTTTAGCTTCGCTACGGGTGAGAAAGTCTCATCGTAGTCAACTCCTTGAATTTGTCGGAAACCCTTTGCGACAAGTCGAGCTTTATAGACGAGTAATATTACCATCGGCATCTGTTTTTCTCTTGAAGATCCATTTATTCTCGACGGCCTTTCGGCTATCGGGTAAGTCTACCAAAGTCCATACTTTGTTATCATACATGGATCCCATTTCGGATTTCATGGCCTCTTGCCATTTGTTGGAATACGGGCTCATCATCGCTTCTTCATACGTCGCGGGGTCCTCATCATTGTTATCCACAATCATGACATTTAGACAAGGATCATACCAATCGGGAGTGGCACGTTCCCTTGTCGATCTGCGAGGTTCGGTAGTTTCCTCGTTCGAAGTTTCATGATCATTATCATTAGCTTCCTCTCGTTGCCGGTGTAGGCGGTACGAGTACATTTTCCGTACTTGCGCTACTCGATCAACGAGTATAGATTCATTAATCTCATCGAGTTCTACTTTTCTTCCGAGTCACTTCTTTAGTGAGAAATTCTTTCTCAAGAAAGGTTCCGTTCTTAGCAACAAAGATTTTGCCTTCGGATCTGTGATAGAAAGTGTACCCTATAGTTTCCTTAGGGTATCCTATGAAGACGCATTTCTCCGCTTTGGGTTCTAGCTTGTCCGGTTGTAACTTTTTTACATAGGCTTCGCAACCCCAAACTTTAAGGAACGACAGACTTAGGTTTCTTATTAAACCATAATTCATACGGTGTCGTTTCTACGGATTTTGATGGTGCTCTATTTAAAGTGAATGCGGCTGTCTCTAATGCATAACTCCAAAATGATAATGGCAAATCGATAAGAGACATCATAGAACGAACCATATCTAAGAGAGTTCGATTACGACGTTCGGACACACCATTTCGTTGTGGTGTTCCGGCGGTGTCAATTGTGAAAGTATTCCGCATTTCTTTAAATGCATGCCAAACTCATAACTCAGATATTCACCTCCGCGATCAGATCGTAGAAATTTAATCTTCTTGTTACGTTGATTTTCTACTTCACTTTGGAATTCCTTAAACTTCTCAAAAGTTTTGGATTTATGTTTCATGAAATAGATATACCCATATCTACTCAGATCATCTGTGAAGGTTAGAACATAACGATAACCACCGCGCGATGCTACACTCATTGGTCCGCACACATCGGTATATATGATTTCCAATAAGTCAGTAGCTCGCTCCATCATACCAGAAAATGGAGTCTTAGTCATTTTTCCCATTAGACATGCTTCGCATCTATCAAGTGACTCAAAGTCAAGTGATTCAAGTAATCCATCGGTATGGAGTTTCTTCATGCGTTTCACTCCAATATGACCAAGACGACGAGTGCCACATATAAGTAGAATTATCATTCAATTTAATTCGCTTAGCATCAATGTTATGTATATGCGTATCACTACTATCGAGATCTAATAGAAATAAGCCATTCTTTTGTGGTGCTCGACCATAAAAGATATTATTCATAAAAATAGAACAACCATTATTCTCGAGACTTGAATGAATAACCGTCTTGCATTAAACAAGATCCGGATATAATGTTCATGCTCAACGCAGGTACATAATAACAATTATTTAGGCTTAAAACTAATCCCGAAGGTAGATGTAGAGGAAGTGTGCCGATTGCGATCACATTGACCTTGGATCCGTTTCCAACGCGCATCGTCACTTCATCTTTCAGACGGTTGTCGTTTATTCTTTAGTTCCTGTTTCGAGTTACAAATATGAGCAACCGAACCAGGTATCAAATACCCGGGTACTAGAACGAGAACTAGTGAGATAAACATCTATAACATGTATATCGGATATACCTTCTTTCTTCTTCTTGACAAGGCCGCTCTTTAGATCCGCCAAATACTTGGAGCAATTACGCTTCCGGTGTCCCTTCTCCTTGCGGTAATAGCACTCGGCATCGGGCTTAGGGCCGTTCTTAGGTTTCATAGGAGGCGTGGCAGCTTTCTTGCCACCCTTCTTGAATTTTCCCTTAGACTTGCCCTGTTTCTTGAAGCTCGGTGGTCTTGTTGACCATCAACACTTGGTGCTCTTTCTTGATCTCAATCTCAGCGAGCTTTTAGCATGCCAAAGAGTTCGAGTAACTCCTTGTTCATGTTCTGCATATTGTAGTTCATCACAAAGTTCTTGTAACTTGGTGGCAGTGATTGAAGGACACGATTAATCCCCAGTCTGTTAGGAATCACTATTCCCAAGTCACCGAGTTTCTTCGCATGCCCGGTCATGGCGAGCATGTGCTCACTAATGGAGCTGCCTTCTTCCATCATACGAGTTTGAAGAAATGTTTCGATGCTTCATAGCATTCCACGGCCGCATGAGTCTCAAAAATAGCTTTCAGCTCATTCATCAACTCATGAGGATCGTGGTGCTCAAAACGTTTTTGAAGATCGGATTCCAGTAGCGCACGGGATGGCACACCGAACTTGAGAGTACCGAGTTTTCCGAGTCTCGTAAACAGCTTTTACTTCATCGGTTTCGGTTTCGCAGGAGGGTCACCTAGCGGTGCATCAAGCACATATTGCAGATTTCCGCCGGAGAGGAAGATCCTCACATGACGGAACCGGTCGGTGAAGTTGCTACCGTTGCTCTTAAGCTTTTCTTTCTCTAGGAAGCTGGTTAAAATTGATTGAGGACGCCATCTCTACAACATATATTTGCAATAGTTTAGACTAAGTTTATGACAAATTGAGTTCAAATTTTAATTCAACATAATTAAAAATCTAGGTGAACTCCCACTCAAAACAATATCCCTCGCATTGTCTTAGTGATCACACGAACCAAATCTATCGCACCTCAAATCGATCATCACGAGAAAAGGTGTAATTTCAATGGCGAACACTCAAAGTGTTCATCATATCAATCATATGATTCATGCTCTACCTTTCGGTATCACGTGTTCCGAGACCATGTATGTACATGCTAGGCTCGTCAAGGCCACCTTAGTATCCGCATGTGCAAAAACTGTCTTGCACCCGTTGTAAGTACTTATCGAATCTATCACACCCGATCATCACGAGATGCTTCGAAACGATAAGACTTGATAACGGTGCTACTAAGGATGAACACTTTATTATCTTGAGATTTAAGTGAGGGATCATCTTATAATGCTACCGTCGCGATCTAAGCAAAATAAGATGCATAAAAGGATTAACATCACATGCGGTTCATATGTGATATGATATGGCCCTTTTGTCTTTGCGCCTTTGATCTTCATCTCCAAAGCACGGACATGATCTCCATCATCTTCGGGCATGATCTCCATCATCGTCGGCGAAGCACCAAGGTCAATGGCGCCGTCTTCATGATTGTCCTCCATGTAGCAACTATTACAACTACTTTGAAATACTACTCAACATGAAATTTAAAGACAACCATAAGGCTCCTGCCGGTTGCCACAATACAATAATGATCATCTCATACATATTCATCATCACATTATGGCCATATCACATCACCAAACCACTGCAAAAACAAGTTAGACGCTCTCTAATTTGGTTTGCATATTTTACGTGGTTTAGGGTTTTCGATATAGATCTAATCTACCTACGAACATGAACCACAACGTTGATACTAATGTTGTCAATAGAAGAGTAAATTGAATCTTTACTATAGTAGGAGAGACGAGACACCCGCAAAGCCTCTTATGCAATACAAGTTGCATGTCGAACGAGGAACAAGTCTCATGAACGCGGTCATGTAAAGTTAGTCCGAGCCGCTTCATCCCACTATGCCATAAAGATGCAAAGTACTCAACTAAAAATAACAAGAGCATCAACGCCCACAAACCATTGTGTTCTACTCGTGCAACCATCTATGCATAGACACGGCTCTGATACCACTTGTAGGATAACGTTGCATAGAAAACAAAAATTTTCCTACCGCGAACACGCAATCCAAGCCAAGATGCAATCTAGAAGACGGTAGCAACGAGGGTATCGAGTCTCACCCTTGAAGAGATTCCAAAGCCTACAAGATGAGGCTCTTGTTCGCTGCGGTAGACGTTCACTTGCCGCTTGCAAAAGCGCGTAGAAGATCTTGATCACGATCGGTTCCGGCGCCACGAACGGGCAGCACCTCCGTACTCGGTCACACGTTCGGTTGTTGATGAAGACGACGTCCACCTCCCCGTTCCGGCGGGCAGCGGAAGTAGTAGCTCCTCTTGAATCCGACGAGCACGACGGCGTGGTGTCGGTGGCGGTGTAGAAGTCCGGCGGAGCTTCGCTAAGCTATGCGGGATGTGGAGGAGCGGGCGGCTAGGGTTTGGGGAGAGGGGGCGCCGGCCACTATGGGGTGCGGCCACCTTGGTGGTTCTTGGGTGGCCGGCCCCCTCCCTTGGTCCCTCATTATATAGGTGGAACCCCAAGAGGTGGTGTCCAAGTCTTCGAATAAGACCCGAACCAAAACCTTCCATAGGAGGGGGCAATCCTAGCCCAACTAGGACTCCCACCGAAAGGTGGGATTCCCACCTCCCATGTGGGGGGGGCCGGCCCCCTAGGGGGAGTCCACTTGGGACTCCTCCCCCACTAGGGTTGGCCGGCCATGGAGGTGGAGTCCCTTGTGGACTCCACCTTCCTTGGTTGTTTCTTCCGGACTTTTCTAGAACCTTCTAGAACCTTCCATAGAACCTTCCGCGACATTTTATTCACATAAAATGACATCCTATATATGAATCTTATTCTCCGGACCATTCAGGAACTCCTCGTGATGTCCGGGATCACATCCGGGACTTCGAACAAATATTCGAACTCCATTCCATAATTCAAGTACTACCAATTCAACATCCAACTTTAAGTGTGTCACCCTACGGTTCGAGAACTATGCGGACATGGTTGAGTACTCACTCCGACCAATAACCAATAGCGGGATCTGGAGATCCATAATGGCTCCCACATATTCAACGATGACTTTAGTGATCGAATGAACCATTCACATATATTACCAATTCCCTTTGTCTCACGATATTTTACTTGTCCGAGGTTTGATCTTCGGTATCACTCTATACCTTGTTCAACCTCGTCTCTGACAAGTACTCTTTACTCGTACCGTGGTATGTGGTCTCTTATGAACTTATTCATATGCTTGCAAGACATTAGACGACATTCCACCGAGAGGGCCCAGAGTATATCTATCCGTCATCGGGATGGACAAATCCCACTGTTGATCCATATGCCTCAACTCATACTTTCCGGATACTTAATCCCACCTTTATAGCCACCCATTTACGCGGTGGTGTTTGGTGTAATCAAAGTACCTTTCCGGTATAAGTGATTTATATGATCTCATGGTCATAAGGACTAGGTAACTATGTATCGAAAGCTTATAGCAAATAACTTAATGACGAGATCTTATGCTACGCTTAATTGGGTGTGTCCATTACATCATTCATACAATGATATAACCTTGTTATTAATAACATCCAATGTTCATGATTATGAAACTAATCATCCATTAATCAACAAGCTAGTTTAAGAGGCATACTAGGGACTTCTTGTTTGTCTACATATCACACATGTACTAATGTTTCAGTTAATACAATTCTAGCATGATATATAAACATTTATCATAAACATAGAGATATAAATAATAACTACTTTTATTATTGCCTCTAGGGCATATCTCCTTCACATATATGATAGATTGATAATCAACTTGACATAGTATTCAATATTCATCGGATCCCAACAAACACAACATGTAGCATTACAAATAGATGATCTTGATCATGATAGGCAGCTCACAAGATCTAACATGATAGCACAATGAGGAGAAGACAACCATCTAGCTACTGCTATGGACCCATAGTCCAGGGGTGGACTACTCACACATCGATCCGGAGGCGATCATGGCAATGAAGAGACCTCCGGGAGATGATTCCCCTCTCCGGCAGGGTTCCGGAGGCGATCTCCTGAATCCCCCAAGATGGGATAGGCGGCGGCGTCTCAGTAAGGTTTTCCGTATCGTGGCTCTCGGTACTGGGGGTTTCGCGACGAAGGCTTTAAGTAGGCGGAAGGGCAGGTCAGGGGGCGTCACGAGGGGCCCACACGCTAGGGCCGCGCGGCCAGCACCTGGGCCGCGCCGCCCTATTGTGTGGCCACCTCGTGGCCCCACTTCGTGATCCTTTCGGTCTTCTGGAAGCTTCATGGAAAAATAGGACCCTGGGCGTTGATTTCATCCAATTCCGAGAATATTTCCTTACTAGGATTTCTGAAACCAAAAACAGCAGAAAACAGCAACTAGCTCTTCGGCATCTCGTCAATAGGTTAGTGCTGGAAAATGCATAATAATGACATATAATGTGTATAAAACATGTGAGTATCATCATAAAAGTAGCATGGAACATAAGAAATTATAGATACGTTTGGGACGTATCAGACCTCTTGCTAAGTTGAATGGGCGAAGGGCTTCGACTGATTATCGAGACTCGCATACTTTCGTATGACGAACCGGGGATGATCCCGGCGGATTTATCAGATCTTGTGGGGAAAGTGCGCACACTCTGCAGAGTTACATCTGTTCGAATAGCCGCGTCCGCGGTCATGGACGGGTTGAAATGGCCATACTTAATCGGGGCTAGTTTTGGTTTTATAAACTTTACAAAAGAGAATTGTGAAGATACCGGATGGATACGGAAGGGTAGTTTACCTTGAAAAATGGTTTAGTAAAGAACTAAAATGGGAAACCCCCTCCTAGTGTTTTATGATGTAGTTCCTATTTGAGATATTTCCTCCCTTTGGAAATGTATTTGTTAAATTCCTAAGTGTCCCCTCCGACCGTGGAGTCGGGATGCTTTCTCCACCAAAGAAATTTCTTCCTTTCCTCCTAGCTCAACCACATGAGAAACTTGACTTACTTTTCCTCATAACTCTTTAGGTAAGTGTTGTTAGAACTTGCTTAATGGTATTGCGAGTACAATTCCAATGTACTCACGGCTTTGTCCCTGGATATTTACTTGGCCAGACTATGAGGAGGATTTTGAAGACGATGGAGGTTATCAGGACGACTGTGCGACTTAGGACGTTTCCCCGGTCAGCTTCCTGTAGGATTTAAGGCAATGACTTGGGCCCGATGCTGTTGATTTGTATCCGCTGCAAGTGTGTTTGAATTCAGCCCGAAGTGGCAATTTATGTGAGACTTGGTCATGTGACCGTTTGTAAGACTTTTATTATTCGGTACTTTGTATTGGATGATGTAACTTTGTTTATCAAGTTCGGTTATGTGCTCATGTTACACTGATCATGGGATCATGAGTGAATGCATAACGGGTATTTCGGATATTTAAATCCGTGGTGCCACAATCTCCATCGACTCCACCGTCATCTTCATCGTTGTTGTTGCCTCCTATGATGAGGAGGGAGTAGTTCTCCCCCGAGGCTGGGGGTTTTACCGGTAGCTATTTTGTCTATCTCTCTCTCTCTCATGGTGTGATCGTGAGCTTTGTAATCTAGTTGAATAAGTAGATGTTATTCTTCAACTATTATGATACTCCAGTGGTTTTATTATGTGATCTCCGGGGACACCTTGTCCCACGGTGTGAAGGTGACAGTGTGCACACTATGTTTGTCTCTTAGACTAAACTTTACAGAAATACTTATGAATTGTGGTTCTTGTTAGTACCATCTTTGTATGCTCAAAGTGATAGCGTGGGGTGTCCATATATTGGAAATGTGAACTTTAAAGAGTGCTTATGCAGCCCTACGCAGTGAATTTGTGTTTGTTATCAAACCGGAGAGTGGTTCAGAGTAGCGTAGAGAAGAGATAATATTTATGTATTCAATTATGATATCATTATTGAGAGTGTCCACTAGTGAAAGTATGATCCCTAGGCCTTGTTTCTAAGCACTGAAACACCGTATACAATCAGTTTTGCTACATGTTTGTTTGCTTCCATTTTTATTTCAGATTGCAATTACCAATCATAATCATCCATATTACTTGTATTTCACTATCTCTTCGCCGAACTAGTGCACCTATACACCTGACAAGCCTATTGGGTGTGTTGGGGACACAAGAGACTTCGTGTATCGTAATTGCATGGTTGCTTGAGAGGGATATCTTTGACCTCTACCTCCCTGAGTTCGATAAACCTTGGGTGATCCACTTAAGGGAAACTTGTTGCTGTTCTACAAACCTCTGCACTTGGAGGCCCAACAATGTCTACATGAAGCTCTTTTCTGGCGCCGTTGCCGGGGAGGTAAGGTAAAAGGTACTCACATCCTCTGGCTACTAAGTCTTTTAGTTGCTGGTGAGTGCTCGAAGTTATTTCCTTTAGATTCTGCAATTATATCTTTTTGTTTCTTGTTTTTATTTTCACTACTTAGGCTTAATGGAAAATAACAAAAAAAAAGAGTTTTATAGTATTTATCTTGAGTTAGCACATGAGGTGTTTGAAGAGAAAATTTAAAAACATATGGAACTTTATTTACATGCTAATAGCAATGTTATTGGATTGAATTCTTTGAACACCATTATTGCTAATGCTATGGAAAAGTCTAAGCTTGGGGAAGCTAGTTTTTATGAAAATGATCTTTTGAGTTCCCCAGCTTTAGAGGAGGAAATTTGTTATGATGGTATTATGTCTCCAATATATGATGATTATGTTATTTTCAGTCCACCTACTATTGAGGAGAAAATTAATTGTGATTACAGTATGCCTCCTATATTTGATGATTATGGTGATCAAAATAATAATGATAGTTATTTTTTTTGGATTTGCTCCCACTACGATTAATAAGAATGACTATGCTTATGTGGGGAGTAATAATTATTTGATGCATGTGGCTCATGATAAGAGTGCTTTATGTGATAGTTATATTGTTGAGTTTATTCATGTAAGGGTATTTTACCCTTATCCATTATTTTGGTAACAATGACACCGTTGCTAGGGTATTTTGTCTAATACATGTCTATAAGATTATTCCCAGGTATTAGCTAAAATAGGCATAATGGTGTATCAATGGAACAAGAAGGTAAAGGGAGACCCCCCACTTCGACAAAAATGAAGAAGGACTACTCATCACCTAGCCGGTCACAGGCCCGGTCAGACCAGCCGTGGCACCGGCTGGCCCGGCGCCAACCGGCCCCTGGACCGGTGCACACCGGGCACAATCCGGGGGACTTTTCCCCTTCACCCGGTGCCTGCCCGGCTGGCCGCCCGGTTTGGACCGGCGTCGTCCGGTCTCACGCCCGGTCGGACCGAGCTATGGACCGGCTGTCCCGGCGCGGACCGGCTTCTGCTCCGGTGGCAACCGGGGGCCATGTATTGCTCGACAAGTTCAGCCCCGGTCACGGCCCGGCGCCAGGTCCGGTCTGGACCGGACGGTCCGGTCGGTGGCCCGGTTGGACCGGCCCATGCGCCGGGTGGCCCAGCCCCAGGCCCAGTTGACCGGGTTCCTCGAAGAAATGCTGAGGTGGACAAGTTGCAACGGCCAAATTTCAAGTGACACTAGAAATACCCCTTCTCCTACCTCTGAACAGTTAGAAACTACATTACAAACTGTTCTTGAGCTCTCTCTCTCTCATACTCCATTGATAGAAGCACCAAAAGGCTCAGATCTCCCTCCTCCTCCACCCAAACTCAAATCCCTCCGGGGATAATATAGAGGAGAGCCTGATCTATAGTCCCACCGAGCCAAATCTTGTTCCACCTTGTATTCATCGAGATACCTTTTCTCTCTAGGGTTCCTTGGAAACCCTAGGTGGGCAAAAGAGGTCCGGAAGCATCCGGGATGTGGATTTGCTCCTGACAAGATTATGAAGGTTTGGAGGCTGCCTCAAAGTCTACCACAAGTGAGTGGGCTATTCCTTCGTGGGATAGGCTCCGGAGAATAGGGTGAGCCTTCGTGGCATTGGGGAATCCTGATGGGTTCGTTGCATGGAAAACAAAAAAATTCTACCGTAAATGATGAAGAAAGGAGGCAGTGTTGAATGATGAAGAGCGGATTGAGCACCTAGTGCTGACGCACCCTTCGGATGCAAGCCAGTGGAAAGCATTAGACAATGAATTCGAAAGTTTTGGGGAAGATCCCAGAAACATCAGGTTGGGTGCGAGCACGGACGGATTCAATCCGTTCGGAAACCAGAGCAGCACACATAACACATGGCCCGTGTTTGTATGGATCTACAACCTCCCGCCCTGGCTGTGCATGAAGATGAAGTACATACAGATGAGTATGCTAATTCAAGGGCCGACACAGCCAGGAAACGATATCAACATGTATCTCCAACTATTAAAGGAGGAGCTTGAAACGTTGTGGGCGGAGGAAGGGGTAGATACATGGGACGCCGTCGCGGAAGAATATTTTCCTTTGAGAGCCGCATTGATCACGACGGTGCTGGACTACCTCGGATACGGTTATATTTCGTGCCAGGTGTGCCATATTGGGCGAAGGAGGACGAGGCGTATGTAAATGTCGGCATTGAGAACCCCTGGCTCAAGTACACGTACTCGCTTGAAAGAAGATTCATCAGGTCCCGGTACCATAAGAAGAAACTAACCGGGGAACTTGTCACGGACCCCAAGGTCGTAACCGACATAATTTGGTTCACGAACGACAAGAAGGTCCTGTCATTGGAGAAAAAACTGGTAAGCAATTTACCGGTTTAATTAGATCAAGTATCGTTCATATAATAGTAGCAACATTTCTAAATGGTTCACGTATCTACCGCAGGAAGAAGAAAGACAAAAACTTTCTCAATGTGACGAAGGCTCCTCGTCCCAGGCGTCGACGGGCAGGGTAGCCTGGGACAAGCCTCTCGTACGGGCGCTAAACATCGTTAATGAGCATTCACCTATGAGAAGGCCGCATAGAGGCCGTGTGGATGACGCCGGTACAGGCTACAAGCATGGTCACTACGGCTTGTTGTCTGTGGCCGATAAAAATGCGCGCAATGAGAGGAAGCAGCGAGAGGCGGAGGAAATGAGGGACTCGATCCTAGCCCAAGTCCAAGTTGGTTTGGTACTGATGTCTACGGGTGCTTCTATTCTTGTAGACAGTGTTGGGCCTCCAAGAGCAGAGGTTTGTAGAACAGCAGCAAGTTTCCCTTAAGTGGATCACCCAAGGTTTATCGAACTCAGGGAGGAAGAGGTCAAAGATATCCCTCTCATGCAACCCTACAACCACAAAGCAAGAAGTCTCTTGTGTCCCCAACACACCTAATAGGTGCACTAGTTCGGCGAAGAGATAGTGAAATACAGGTGGTATGAATAAATGTAAGTAGTAGCAACGGCACCAGAAAAGTGCTTTGCTGTCCAGGACTGGTGTGTGGTTGATGGTGGTAATATTGCGGACAGTAGAGATGCAGTAAAACAGTAAACAAGCAGCGATAGCAGTATTTAGGAACAAGGCCTAGGGATTATACTTTCACTAGTGGACACTCTCAACATTGATCACATAACAGAATAAATAGATAGGTGCTAGACTCTACACTCTCTTGTTGGATGATGAACACCACTAACTGTGTACGATTACACGAACCCTCAATGCCGGAGTTAACAAGCTCCACAATATTCGATGTTCATGTTTAAATAACCTTAGAGTGCATGACAGATCAACATAACCAAACCAAGTACTAACATAGCATGCACATTGTCACCTTCACGCTACGAAAGGAGGCATAGATCACATCAATACCATCATAGCAATAGTTAACTTCATAATCTACAAGAGATCACAATCATAGCCTACGCCAAGTACTACACGATGCACACACTTGTCACCATTACACCGTGCGGGAGGAATAAACTACTTTAATAACATCACTAGAGTAGCACACGAGATAAATTGTGATACAAAACACATTGCAATCATAAAGGGATATAAATAAGCACTTCACTATGCCATTCATAACAGTGAATAAGTATTCTGTGAAATATAGCCTAAGAGACCCACACGGTGCACACACTGTCACCTTTACACACGTGGGACAAGGAGTCTCCGGAGATCACATAAGTAAAGCCCACACTAGCATAATGACATCTAGATTACAAGCATCATCATATGAATCTCAATCATGTAAGGCAGCTCATGAGATTATTGTATTGAAGTACATAGGAGAGAGATTAACCACATAGCTACCGGTACAGCCCCGAGCCTCGATGGAGAACTACTCCCTCCTCATGGGAGACGAGCAGCGTTGATGAAGATGGCGGTGGTGTCGATGGAGGATCCTTCCGGGGCACTTCCCCGTCCCGGCGGCGTGCGGAACGAGAGACTCCTGTCCCCCGGATCTTGGCTTCGCGATGGCGGCGGCTGCGGAAGGTTTCTCGTACCGTGGCTTTTCGTCTCGATGTTTTAGGTCAGGGACCTTTATATAGGCGAAGAGGCGGTGTCAGAAGGTCAACGAGGCGACGACACAACAGGGGGCGCGGGCCCCCTTGGCCGCGCCAGGGTAGTGTCTGGTGGGCCTGTGGCCCCCCTCTGGCCTCTCTCGGGTGTTCTGGAAGCTTCGCGTGATCCTAAGATGCTAGGCGTTGATTTCGTCCGATTCCGAGAATATTTCCTTACTAGGATTTACGAAACCAAAAACAGCGAAAACGACGGAACTGGCCCTTCGGCATCTCGTCAATAGGTTAGTTCCGGAAAACGCATAAATATGACATAAAGTATGTATAAAACATGTAGATATCATCAATAATGTGGCATGGAACATAAGAAATTATCGATACGTCGGAGACGTATCAGTGTACCGCAACTGGTACCGCAACTCAAAGCTTCACTCGTACCTGATATCACAGCTGAAGTCTTCGCTTCAGTCCAAGCTGATTTCAACACTGTCGTCGCGTGGTATGAGGGTGGCAAACACCCCCCCCCCCCCCCCGCAAATGCAAGTGGTTAGCTTCGGCGGCAGCAACTCGATGGTGCCGCCGGCCGCCGGCAATGCTGATGTTATAATGGAGACTCCTCCGGCCGCCGGCAATGTCGCAGGTGCTAGGGATTCACCGTCCATGCCGGGTAGCAGCCTCTCCGTCACTTGCACGCCCGCCGATGCATGTGCTGGCCCATCGATATTAGCCGAGCTCAACGCCCTCACGGTAATGAACTAATGTGTACATCAAGTTAATATATTAGTTTGGTCATCCTTGTCCTCTCTCTAACGCCATACACATCTTCTCGCAGGCGCTCTCAACGCCATGCACCTTCCTGATGAGAGTAAACGGCGAACTCAAAGACGTCGCGAGGGGGTCCATCCTTCGGCCCCTGGATAAGAAGTGGCACACACGAGATATGGAGGATGACGTTTACCGGGTTGAAGTGGACCGGGCGTTACCGGGCTATGAGGATTTGTTTCCTCCTAATCAACCGCATGGTGCCGATGACGATAGCCCGTTGAATCTGGCCTCATTGAAGGGTTGGGTACTGCTATGGCCGAAGACCCTAATTCGTATCAACACCTACTCGGGGTCGACGGCAAGCAAAGACAAGCACCTTGCGGCGCCACAGGTCAGCGTCCCTCCACGACAGCAAGCGGCGCCGGTGGTCATCGCCCCACCACAACGGCCAGTGGCGCCAGAGGTCAGCGCCCCACCACAACAGCCAGCGGCTCCAGAGGCCGAGGAATACGAACGTGAGAACTTCCAATGGGATATTCCTACGTCTTCACAAGTTGTCCATGAGGATGCGCCGGCCTCGAAATATGTGTGCTCAAAGAAGCTGTTCGATTCTCAAGAAACGGCCGAGGAGGAAAATCTTGAGGAGGTCGCCACCGCCGCCGTCAAAAAGATGTTGAGCCCAAACACACTCCGTGCTACGGCCAATATGGCGATGGATGGTCCAGTAGTACAACCCAAGAAGAGGAAGAGGCCAAATAAGAAGGACGCCAAAGACAAGGCGGCGGCCAAATCCAAGGACAAGGTCCCACTCCTTGACAAGTTGCCAAACAATTGGCGACCTCTGCATCACTTGGGTGAACCGATGCTGCTGGAGCATGTCGTCAACAAACTCACCGCGGATATGAGGAGCTTGCATGAGACTATCAGGCATGTGGAGAAGCAACTTCTCAAATCAAAAGATCCTAGTTACCCTCTCTTCGTGGCGAAGGTGCCAACTGGCATGAACTTCGTCGAGAAGTACCCCGCGGACTTGTGCTTCATCCGGTTCAATGACATCTTCAGCATCTATCGCATGCAAATGCTCCACTTTAGTGTGGTTCGCCTAGTTTCTCTTAGCTTGTCTTCCCAGATTGTTAAGGAGGGGACGCCGACCATCGCGATAATGGACCCCTTCTATATGCGGGAGAGCATCATCTGCAACGCTGGGGATCGGGCGATTGCCACCCAGCAGGTCGAGGATTTCATGCCGGCGAACATTAAAAAGGACGCCATTCTCATCCCTTACTTCCCCGAGTAAGTAATCACTCGCTAGTCCCCATCACCATTCTATCCTATATCTCCATTTGCATTTCCAAAGGTTAATCCGTGTGTTTTCCGTAGAGACAAGTTCTGCACCCTCATTGTCGTGCACCTGCAACACTCGCATGCAGTCTATCTCGACTCGGGTAGGGACCAGAAGAAAGACTACACCCACATCAAGGCCCTTCTCATTGATGCTCTCACCGGCTTCTCCAACAAGGCAGGCCCCCTCAAAGTAGAGAGGAAATCCCGAGGAGGCTTGGTCTTAACCCACACAACCAACTTCCCCTGCCTCAGGCAGTCGACGCAAGACAATGGGATGGACGCGTGGTACGCCATCCTTCAGATGCAGGAGTACATAAAGTACGTAGATGACATGTTGCTGCCAGAGACTCTCAAAAACAGGTTTGCAAACATGGCGGATGCCCCTGATAGAGAGCTGAGAAAGAACTGGGGTCGCATCCAGCAGTTCATTTGCACAATAATCCTGCAGGATATCAACAATAGGTCTGGCGAGTTCTTCTATGGCTACGGTCTACCACCTAATGACGAGATAGAACTCCGCTTGGAGATGTCGCGTGATGAGAGGCCGTTCAACTCGCTTGAGGGCTGCCGTCCATTCCCCCTAGGCGTACAACCTGATCCTACGACGGGAACACTATTGCTAAAGCTTGAACGATATGTCCCTGAACTTCCGTATTGTAATAATTGCTATATATTCCGATAGAATCGACTTGTCGCTTTTATTTAGTTGTATGGATGTGCATGTGAACATGTGTCTATAGTTTCATTTACTTTGCTATATATTTCAAGATTATGGCGTAGATACCTTAATAATTATTTGCATTTACTCGACCCCTACTTGCCTCGTATTTGGAGTTCGTCGATGATTAGAATGTTTGGTCACTCGTACACTCGGGGGTGGAGCCAGTGAGCCTTGGTGCGATGGCCACAAATATCAATCTATTGTGCATCCTACCTAGCTTCACTGACTCCATCCCTGGATGTTAATATTTGTGTCGACCGACAAAGTATGAGGCACGCTATTTAATTCGTACTACTTGTCTTTTATTTGAGTTCGCACTTCTTAATTGCATTGGCCGATGATTAAAATGTTTGGTCACTTGTACACTCCGGGGTGGGGCCAGTGAGGCTTGGTGTGATGGCCACAAATATCAATCTATTGTGTATCCTACCTAGCCTCGCTGACCCCATCCCTGTATGTTAATATTTATTTCGACCAACAAAGTATGAGGCACATGCTATTTAGTTCATACTACTTGTCTCTTATTTGAGTTGGCACTTGTTAATTGCATTGGTACTAACGTTTTACTTGTCTTGTGCATGGAGATGCCGACGACATATGTCGTGTACAAGGGGAGGGTTCGTGGAGTCTACGACGACTGGGAGGACTGTCAGAGACAGGTGCACCGCTTCAGCGGCAACAGCTACAAGGGATACCCCACTAGGGTGGAGGCGGAAGGAAGATACGCCCGTTATCTGGCGGGAGAGATGAGGGACATGAGGATGAACCGGATGAAGACCATGGCCTTCGTGATGATGGTCATCGTGACCATGTTGGTCATGTTCTATGTGATTGTAGTTTAGGTTAGTAGCTACATTGTGAGGTGTATGACGACACTTGTGACGACTATGTACCGAGACTTGTAACTTTGTGAAACTTCGTCGTTCGGTGTTGTATATGCACATGTGTTGTATGAATCAACATTCCATAACGAGACTTGCGTATTTGTGTATTGATACCGAAATGAGACTTGGCTCTCTATGTGCTTCTCATATTGCATGTACTGCTGTATAAATATGAACTGCTGTATAATTTGCAAATATGCGTTGTAATACGCTGGAAAAAGGCTATAAAATTGTATTTTTGATTACTACTGCCGGCGCACCTACATGACCTACTGTCGGCGCACAGAGCACGCGCCAGTGCTGGCATCCCTACTGCCGGCGCAGCTACACGTGCGCCAGTGGAATATGGTAGTTGCCGGCGAATCAGGGCCGGTGCGCCGGCAGTAGCTACCTTACCGCCGGCGAACAGGCAGGCACGCCGGCAATGAGCAGTTATCACCGGCCCGTTCGCACCGGCGGGCTTCGGTGCGCCGGCAATAAGCCAATTAGGTGCGCCGGCAGTAGGCCTTTCCCTTGTAGTGATGGTGGACCCCACTTACTAAATGGGCCGGCCCGATAGCAGGAAAGTGGGTCCCACATGCTAATTGTGCCGGCCCACTAACTTCTTGGGCCGGCCCACTTGCTTTATTGTGGACCCCACTTGTTAAATGGGCCGGGCCGATAACAGGAAAGTGGGCCCCGTATGTCTACTGGGTCGGCCCTTTTGCCTGTTGACCGGTCAAACGAGTGCATTCGGCCCGGCCCACATGATTAGTGGGCCGGTCCATTTAAATTTTGAGCAGTCAACCTTAGAGGTTAGGCCCGGCCCACGTAACTAATGGACCAGCCCAGCTATATAGTTGACCGGTCAAACTAAGTCAGCTGGCCCGGCCCGCAAACTAAATGGGCCGGCCGCTCAAGGCGTGGCGGGCCTCGTGTGGGCCTACCATCTACCACGGGGTTTCAGCCGGTTAACGCCGGTGCTTGCGCGGTTAACGGCGTCCGCCACGTGTCAGTTTGCATGACGTCAACAGTCAACGGGCTCCCGAAAACACATCTGCAATGGTCCGATTTTCCGTGGCGGAAGGGCGCCCGAACGCGACGGACCGACAAAAACGTGGTAGGACTTTGCTTGACGCAGTTTGGACCACAGAACCCATATCGTCGGGTTAGGCCCATAGGCGACGAAAAATGGCCCTTAGTGGTCGATTTTGGGGTGTTGTCTATTTGAACTTTTCTTGTAGTGTTTCTTCGCGATTGAGAAGGAGCCTCTAAAGGAGAAGAACAAGGGGGAGTTTTTTGCTGTTGTGATCAAGTTCGAGGGTACGCCGCTCTTGATTGCACATATTTCCGAGGAATTCAAGGACTTGGTGGATGAACTGTGGGATTGGCAAGCGTACAGGCTCTCTGAGACGGAGTTCTCTGTGTGTTTCCATCTCAGGCCACTCTTCTTATGGGAACGAGGACTGGCAAGCTCTACCTGTCCATCAACAAGATGGAAGTGGCCATTAGGGAGGCGTTTCTGAATCCTAAGTCGTCGATGAGCTTGCCTGCTGTTTGGATTCAGTTGTCTAGGTTGCCTGAAGGTTTGATTGAGGTGGATAGGCTGATGGCTGCTATGGTGGTGATTGGGTGCCCGCTTGAGGTCGATGAGCTGTCGCTGAGGAAGTACAAAACGGAGCCAGTGCGCATGCGTTTCCAGTGCAGGTTCCTAGACCGGGTGAAGGGAACTATGCAACTAGTGGTTAATGGGGAAGGCTACACCATTGCTGTGCAAGGGGAGCTAGGTGGACGTGGGGGCGGCAACAACTATGGGCCAGCTCCAAGGCCTTCGCCGCCAGGTGATGATGATCAAGACGATGACTATGATGATCTCGGCCCCACCGAGGATGAGTGGAATGACCTGGGAAAGAAGGACAAATATAAGAGCAGCAATGCCACGACCGGTAACCAAAAGGAACCAATGAAGGGGAAAGAGAAAGTGGGCGAGGCAAATGGTGGTGATGGGGTGCTGGTGGGTATCACAACGCCCCAATGCTGTCAGGTCCGGAGGCGAGGCTGAAGTTCCTTGACCAGTATGGGTTGAACCTTTCCATGGGTGGGGAGTTTGCCCCTTTCCGCCAGCCTCGCTCGCTCATGGTGACTTTGACCTCCCCTGGCAGAGCTGGTGAATTCTACATAGACTCGTAGGTCTCTGACCCGGCCTAGGACGTCGGGAGCAACAAGTGCCCTGGTCTGAGTGCACTTGAGCTGGGCATGTCTGTTGGTTCACCGACGTGCGGGCAGTTGGAGGGGGTGGCTACTATGGCGGCGATGGTGATGGAGTCTGAGGAGGTGGCGTCTTTGTGATGGTGCATGCCCGGTTTCTCCGGCTGGCGGTGTACCTGGCGTGGGTGCTAATGCGAAGGAGGGGGCGGGCTTGGCGATGCGGGCTGAGAGCAACGCCACATTCACCTACTCCAGGGTGCACAAGACTAAGGAGAAGCTGTTGTCCGTGAGGAGAAGCTGCTGTCCAGGGTGTGCGAAGTCTTGTGTCAACATCTCCTTCCTGGAGAAGGCCAAGCATCTCACCGCCGACAAGAACCTGGACTCAGGTACACCCAAAAACACTGGTCTCGATTATCTCCCTGATTCTCGGTTGTTGAGTGTTCTAGACGATAGTTGTATTGTGTTCAACCCGAGTCATGGCTCACCTTGTGATATCTTGGACTTGGTTCGAGCTAGGGAGCTTGTTGCTCAGGCCTCCCTTGTTTCCTCTGCGCTTGGGTGGGAGCACGAGGTTGCGCTTGCCGCTATCAGGGAGGTAGCGAAGCACTCTCCTGCGATGGACGATGGGACATCACCACTGGAAGCAATCCCAAGCGTGCTAGTGAAAGGACGAGATGTTGCCTAGAGGGGGGGTGAATAGGTGTCTAAAACTCTTACGGATTTGGCTTGTAAGAATGTGGAATTAAACTAGCGTTTAGTTTACAAGCACAAACCCTAAATATGCTAGGCTCAACTAAGTGCAACAATAACAACTAGAGCTAAGCAAGATAGGCACAAGATGTATGTAGCACAAGTGATAGCAAGATATATGTACTTCAAGCACGATGGCTATCACAAGGAAAGTAAGCTCAGGTATAGAAATAACCGAGGCACGCGGAGACGAGGATGTATTCCCGTGTTCCCTTCCTTTGCAAGAAGGTAAGTCACATTTGGAGGGGTGGAGGTCCCACGAAGGATTCCCCAACGCCACGAAGGCTCACCCTATTCTCCGAGCCAAACCCATGAAAGATAATGGCCATTTCCTTATGGTTAGCTTTTCCTCCACTCCGGAGATGGCAAGCTCCAAAACGACTTCACAAGCTCCACAAAGGAGAAGCCCGGGCCTCTTCACAATCTTCCTTGAAGAGATCAACGGTGCACCAACCTCCAAGCCAACTAGGAGGTCTCCCTGCAAGAGTAACAAGCTCACGGTCTCTCACTCGAACTAATCGTGGTGGAGAGCTCAACACTATGCAACGATGCAAAGCAAGAACACTAGAGGTGTTTAAATCCTTCACACTCAAATCCCACCAAAGCAACAAATGCTAGGATGAGATTAGAGATGAAGAACAAAGAGGAAATCAACAAATGGCTCCAAGATCTAGATCCCAAGAGTTCCCCTCACTTAGAGGAGAAATGGATTGGTGGGGGTGTAGATCTAGATCTCCTCTCTTAGATCCCTCAAGAATGAGCAAGAATCATGGGAGGGAAGGGAGAGGAAGCAAGCTCAAGAGGATCAACAATGGTGGTCAAAATCGTGCTCAAGAACCCTAAATAACTGTTGGGGAAGAAGCCCCTTTTATAGCCCAAGGGAAGATATAACCGTTGGGGGCAGATCTGAGCCCGGGCTGCCTGGCGTAAGAGCTGGTCCGACCGGGCCAGGGACCGGGCCACAGACCGGGCCGCTGGTCAACCGGGATGAAACCGGGACAGGGACTGGGCCATCCGGTCCAAACCGGACATGAGGTCGGGCCAACACCGGGCGAGGCTGAAAACCTTACTGGATAGTGCCCGGTGTGCACCGGTCCAGGGGCCGGTCGGCGCCGGGCCAGCCGGTGTACAGGCCGGTCCAACCGGGCGTGAGGCCGGACTGCTTCAGGCCCAAACCTTTTTCTTTTAAAATAGAAAATGCTCCCGAACTCCGATTGACATGAAACCAATTTTGTTGGAAAGATAACGGCGAATAGAACCCCAACAATATGGAGACTCCTCACAGTATATTTTTAGATGATTCTAGGGAGGGAGTCTCCCACCGTCAAGAAATGGTGAAGGCGTCCAAACTCGAAAACGCAATAGAAGATGCATGCGGATTCTGTTTTCGATGAACTTGGGCTTGTTGTAAAGCTAGCAACAAGCTCAAGAACCTCACACGGAGAAACACCAAGAAACAACAAGATTTATGGAATGCAAATCATGCAAAGAGTTGATCTCCCTAAGACGATGTGATCAAGTTACCCAACCAAAAGCCCCTCTTGATAGTGCGACTATGTATCCTATAATCTGGTCTCCCAACAACCACCTTGAGACAGGTAAAAGGAAAACCTAGCAAGGCCATACCTTTGCGTTGCGCATCCCGCTTGATCTTGATGATAACTCTTCAAGATCCACTCAAGCCAGAATGCATCACTTGATCATTGTTGCTTCGTGAAGACTCACAAATGCTCCCCCATACACCATGATGGGAAATATCCATTGATGCACATCTTCACATGTCCATTATCACCAAATGGATGTCAAACTTTAAGCATATGATCCTGTTGAGATGCTCAACTTGAACTTGCCCAACTCAACCTTGATGACGATCACCACTTGATGTCATCCTCTCATGGGCTATATGAGATCTCACTTTTGATGCATGCCCATGGAAAGATACCTAACCCACTGATGACCCACAAGTATAGGGGGTGTATCGCAGTATCTTCGATAAGTAAGAATGTCGATCCCAACGAGGAGCAGAAGGTGTTGACAAGCAGTTTCGATGAAGGATTCACTGTAAATGCTCACAGACAAGTATTCGGGGGGTTTTGATGTAACGGATGAACAAAGTACGAGTAAATAAAGTGCAAGAGTAACAATTGCAGCGAGTGGCCCAATCCTTTTTAGCACAAAGGACAAGCCGGTTTGTTTACTTATAATGACCAAACGTTCTCGAGGACACACGTGATTTTAGTCTAGTGCTTCCGCTACATACGGCTAATTAATCTTCATTGTTTTGATAAGTGTTGTGTGGGTGAACCTATGCTAATGTACCGCCCTTCCTAGGACTAATACATACTTGTGATTATACCCCTTGCAAGCATCCGCAACTACAAGAAAGTAATTAAGATAAATCTAACCACGGCCTTAAACTGCGAGATCCCGCTATCCCTCCTGCATCGATATACCAACGGGGCTCGGGTTTCTGTCACTCCGGCAACCCCGCAATTGGCAAACGAGTACAAGATGCATTCCCCTAGGCCCATAAAGGTGAAGTGTCGTGTAGTCGACGTTCACACGACACCACTAGAAGAATAACACCACAACTTAAATATCATAACATTGAATATTACTCAACCATACTTCACTACTAACATTTAGACTTCACCCATGTCCTCAAGAACTAAACGAACTACTCACGAGACATCATATGGAACATGATCGGAGGTGATATGATAATGAATAACAATCTGAACATAAACCTTGGTTCAACGGTTTCACTCAATAGCATCAATAACAAGTAGAAATCAACACCGGGAGAGTTTCCCCTATCAAACAATCAAGATCAAACCCAAATTGCTACAGCGGTGACGAGGTGCAGCGGTGGAGATGGCGGTGATGATGATGAAGATGATGGCGATGGTGATGGAGATGATGCCCAGCTCGATGGCGGTGACGATGGAGTCGATTTCCCCCTCCGGGAGGGAATTTCCCCGGCGGATTCCTGCCCGCCGGAGAGCTCTTTTCTCTCTGGTGTTCTCCGCCCCGCGAGGCGGGCTGTGACTCTTCGCGACGTACCCCTCCGGCTTAGGTTTTCGGGACGAAGGCATACGCGAAGAAAAGGAGGCGAGAGGGGCTGTGGGCCCCCTCCTCATAGGGCGGCGCGGCCGGGCCTTGGGCCGCGCCGGCCTATGGGGTGGGCCCACCTCGGGTCCCCTCTTCTCCCCCTTCGGCTCCCTTCGTCATTTGGAAAAATAGGATTTTTCGTGTAATTCCCGTCAATTGTTGATCTTCCGAAATATTGCATTCTGACGGTGCTTTTTCCAGCAGAATCCTGGCTCCGGTGCGCGATCCTCCAATAATCATGAAACATGCAAAATAGACGGAATAACATAAGTATTATCTCCAAATATGAAATATATCAATGAAAAACAGCAAATTATGATATAAAATAGTGATGCAAATTGGACGTATCACCCACATAGACAACACAAGGGCACATATATGATGGGTTAGTTCATAAAGCATAATTGACAAGGCTTACCATACCACATGACTTCTCGTGGCACATTCTTCATGCTTCATGTGTTGACCAAACTTGACTCTATTCTTCACTCCTTGTATTGGTCAACCTTGTATCTTATCATGCTCTATCATACTATCTTGAGGTGTATAAAGAATTCTTCATTTGGTTGCATACTCTAAATCTTAGTCAACCATAGCTCAACTCATGAGACTATCATGACACCGACTTGGAGCCATATCTTGAATTCTTCACTTGGAATTAAGCACTCAAGATCTTGATCATTCATTGCTTATAACATAAGCTAGAGCATGGTTAATCTTGAGTTCCACATAAGAACTCCATCTTCATTTCTTCTTCTTGATCATATCACATATATATCTTCAAATCGATGATCTTGATGCCAATACAGAAGGCATATCTTTATCTTCATGGCATCCATACTTGAATCCAACATATGGAATACAAGTAGTACATATGGAATATTCCTTCATATAAACTCAATGAAAACATTAGTCCATAGGGGTTGTCACTTAATTACCAAAACCACACATAGAGGCAATATACCCTTCAGCTAGTGCGAAGCGGCCAATGTTATCGGTCCGAAAAGGACAAAACAAACGCTCTAGTTTGCAATGAAGGGCCTCATCTATAACAATCAGAGGGTTCGGGGCTAGTGTGCGCCGATCCCAAATGTCTGATTATCTGAGAGCTGAAAGAGTAGATATTGTGGGTCTCCAAGAGACTATTAGGCAGTATTTTTCTACATTTGAGCTATGGAGCTTAGAGGTTGGGGTCAATTTAATTGGAATTGGCTTCCTGCAACATGGCACTCGGGGGGGGGGGGGCATGTTGCTTGGTTTCCGGGAATGGAGGAAGGATACCTTCTTCCTTACCGCTCGGATCCTACAGAGAAATTGCAACCTTAAGTGTTGGTTTTTTGCTGGTGTATGGGTCGGCTGACCATACGCATACCGAGGAGTTCTTGGACGAGCTTGAACAGGAGGTTAGCTCTTATCGAGACCCTGTGGTTTTTGGTGGGGATTTAAACCTCATTAGATGCCCTAGGGACAAGAATAATGCCAGTGTGAACTGGCCAAGGGTGCGCAGGTTTAACGATGCTATTGCCGCGTTGTCGCTGTGGGAGGTTACTAGGGCTGGGGCCCGATACATTTGGACCAATAAAAACCTTTCTCCGATGCACTGCGTTCTTCGTATCTCCGACCTGGGAGGCATGTTTCCCTCTCTTCTCCCTGATGGCGATAACATGATTGGTTCTGACCAGACCCCTCTTATACTGAATAGCGGAGAGGATGTGGCGTGTCATCCATCCAGGTTTATGTTCCAAACTTGTTGGTTTGGAGTACCGGGTTTCGTGGATATAGTGACGGGAAAGCTAAACTCCTTTTTTATCAGACTTTGGCCCTCATCGGGGTTCGATTGATCTGTGGTTGTGCGTTTCTACGAATTCTAGGCAATTCCTAAAGGGCTGGGGAGCTAACCTGGGGAAGGAGAAATGTGACCGCAAGGCAGGTCTCTTGGCCCAGGTGGAGGCCTTGGACCAGGAAACTGACTCCAATGTTCTTGATGAGGAGGGATGGGTTCTTCATTTAGAGGACCAGATTGTATTCTTTGACTAGATGGAGGAGGAGTACTGGCGGCATCGTAGTCGGGTGAAGTGGCTTATTAAGGGGATGCTTGCACGACTTATTTCCATGCCATTGCGAAGTGGCGACAACGCAAGTGTGGAATCCCACGTCTGATCTTTGAGCAGTTAGAGATCATTGTCAAAGTGGGCATTATGGGACATGTGTATGACTTCTACCGCATTATGAGATCATTGGCAAGGGCGTTTATGATTGGCCCGAGTTTGTGGCCAACTGCGAAGCTCATCTTCGGGGAGGATAACGTTGATCTTGAGCGCAACTTTACTATGGAGGAATTGGATGAGGTCCTGCAAGGTATGAAAATTGACTCGGCCTCGGGTCCGGATGGCCCCGGTGGCCTTCTATGTGAGGTTCTGGGGAACCCTAAAACATTTTGTTCTCCAAATCCTTAACAACTTTTCCCAAGGTAGGGTAGATATTTATAGGTTGAACTTTGGGATCTTATCCTTGACCCCTAAGGTGAAAGGTGCGGATTCTATCAGGCATATTCGCCCAATCTTCAAGTTTGTTGCTAAGGTTTACGTGTCTAGAATTTTCCCGCTTGTGCATAGAAGGATTGACCGCACCCAGGCAGCCTTCATAAATTGGAGGGTGTTACACGAGGGAGTGTTGGACCTCCACGAGATTGCACACGAGCTTCGCAGAAAAAAGCTGGGGGAGGGGGCTTGTTTCTAAAGCTGGATTTTGAGAAAGCTTACGATCGGGTTGATTGGGACTTTCCGAGAGAGGCGCTACATCGCAAAGGCTGTTTCCCGACCATTGTACACCGCCTCATGCAATTTGTCTAAGGTGACCAAACTACGGTGGATGTTAATGGGGAGATTGGCCCCTTTTTCGCAATGCCAGGGGTTGCAACAAGGGGACCCGCTGTCTTCTATATCCTCTTTGACTTCATGGTGGATGCCTTGGCGGCCATGCTTTCAAGAGAGAATGAGCCGGGGTATATTCATGGTGTTGTGGGTTATTTGATTCCGAGGGGCGTGACTCACCTGCAATATGCGGATGACACCATGATCTTGATTTAACCGATGGACGGAGGCATTGCGAACTTAAAGCTGAATATCAATTTTCAGATGATGTTGGGACTGAAGATCAACTTCTCCAAGAGTGAGGTGGTGGTGGTAGGGACCGCGCCAGACGAACAGGCACGGGTTGCCAACCTCCTCAATTAATTGTAGATTGGGGAAGTTCCCCATCTGAAAGAGCAAAGTCTATACTCCATGTTTTGTGTGTTTGATAACAACACTTGAATGAATCTCACCGTGTACAAAGATTTTCTTTGATAGATTTGCAAGTGCACGGTGACCTCGCTGGACACGTCATGATCGTAGGACTGAAGCGTAGCTTATAGATTTTCTGGTTTTGTGTGTGTATCGCGAGGTGACATGGTTGGAGAGGGAAAGAGGAAAAAATAGTTTTTGCCTGACCGGTACTATCGGTACCTGGAACGATAGTATAGATACCCTACTGGGGTACCGCCCAACGGTACCGCTCTGGAGCTTTGCACTGAGAAAGTCCCACAGAACAAGTTACGATACCTCTACGGTACCTTGAGCGGTAGTACCGCTTGAGAGCGGTAGTACCGCCTCAGTACCGCTTAGGTACCGTAACATAAGTTACGACACTACCGATGTGGTACTGCTTAGGTACCGCTTGGGATCCAGTACTCCCAGAGGCCATTGCGGTACCTCAAGCGGTACCGCAAGCGATAGTACCGCTGTGTGTCCACGTGGATAAGTTCTGTGGGGGATTTCGAATCCAGAGCGGTACTACCGCTTGCCAGAGCGGTACTACCGCTTGCCAGAGCGGTACTACCGCTTGCCAAAGCGGTAGTACCACTTAGGCGGAAACTGCACATAACGGTTGGATTTCGGGGGCCCTATATAAAGGGACCTTCTTACCCAACTCATTTTTACCTCTTCTCTCTCTCTCCTCCATTGTTGTTGAGCTTAATCCTTGAGGATCTCCCCAATCATCCAACCAATCTTGCCCAAATTTTGAGGAGTGGTGGAGGAGGCCCCGATCTATAGTTCTACCAAGAGAGATTTCACCAATTCGTGCGAGTCCTTAGTGGATCTTGTTGTTAGGGTTCCTATGGTGGGATCTTGGAAGAAGTGCACCTATGGAGGCTAGCTTGGTGTTGTGCTAGCCCCATAGGTTGTTGGGAGCCTCCTAGTGTTGTGGAGCTCGCCCCAACCTTGTGAAGGAACCACCGCCTCGACCGGTGCCTTAGTGGAGAAGGGGGAGCCCCTTTGTGGAGCTCTCTCGAGGAAGAAGGTGAGGCCTTCCTTCGTGGTGTGGCCGCCTAGCCTCTTGTGTGAGGCTAGCACCTCCTCAATGCAGACGTACTCCCTTTTGTCGGAGGAACTGCGGGAAACAAACCTCGCCTCGTCTCTGCGCCCTCCGGTTGTCCCTCTCCTTACTCTTACTATCATGCTTGGTTCCTTTACTTGTTGCACTTGTCTAGGATCATACTAGGATCATCTTGAGCATCAAAGCTATCACCTTTACTTCCGTTGCACTAAAAATTGAAAAATGCTAAAACTTTGTGTAGCATCCATTCCCCCCCCCCTCTTGTTCGCTACGATCAATTCAATTGGTATCAGAGCAAGGTTTTCTTGCTCAGGCTTTACCGCCTAAGAAATGGCCGGACAAGAGAAGGTTGTGAATGGGTCCCCTTCCCTTGAGCCACCCTCTCCATCATCTACCATCGATAGCACAACGGCTACGTTGGATGACCTCAAGAAATTGGAGTCATCCATCGTTAGCCAAATGAAGGCAATGATGATGGAGTTGGTTGCTCAAAAGCCAACCCCTACCGTAGATCCTAAGGCAAGTGCCGCGGATCCCCCACCAAAAGCTAGTCAATTTCCTCTTGTTGATTTTGTCGCTCAATCAACAAAAGATCCACAAAAGGAAGGGCTTAGGGAGACCGGCACTTCAACAAAGGGGAAGGATGAGACACCGGTTGAGGAACGTTTAGGGGATAATCATGCGGTGCCACCACCAAGTGACTACACCATAAACGTTCCAATACATATGCCACATATCTTGTCGCATGGTTCTCCACCGTTACTTGAATCAAATAGCTTCAAAAATTGGCAATTCTTAATGCGTTCTCATGTGCGCAGCGCTTCTACTGAGCTTTGGCGCATCATCGAGGAGGGTTATTCACCACGAGACCCAAATAACTTGACAAGAAGAGAGGTGGTGGATGACCAACTCAACGCCACCGCCATCAACATGATCCACATGGCCGTCACGCCCAAGGACCGTGCTCATATCCGCTCACTCAAGACCGCCAAGGAAGCATGGGATAAACTCGGCAAGCTCTTCCTCGGAAATGAGAGCATCCAAAGCTCTCGTTTCGATGAAGTGAACAACATGGCCGACAACTTCATCATGAAAGAGGGAGAATCGCCCGAAGAGATGTACCGGTGCCTTATCGCTCTCGCCGTACAAATGCAAGATCTTGGAGCAACGTTTGTGGATGACCCTTGGATCAAGAGAAAGTTCTACAATGCTCTCCTTCCTTAGGAGGAAGTGAAGTTGACGGCCATCCGCCAAAATGCCTCCTTCCGCGCTATGACATCCTATGAAGTCCTTAGCGAGTCATCGCTTTGGACATCTCCAAGAAGAATGCGGAGGATCTTGTTGCTCACGCCCACAACATCTGCAAGCCCAACCTCGCATTGAAGATGAAGGTGCATGAAGAAAGTGAGAGTGATGAGGATCCCATTGAGTGGGGTCTGGATGATCAAGGCCAACTATCATGAGCACATGGCCCTTAAGAGATTTTGGGAGGGAAACAAGACCCGAGGCACTAGACCAAGAAGACAACGTGATTCTCCAAGGAATTCCTCCAAGAGTCCAAGGGAGGGGCAAAAGGGGAGAACATGCTACAATTGCGGCGACAAAAGTCATTTTGTTGCGGATTGTATCTATGAGAGAAGAGAAGATAATGGTGGAAGGCTCGTCCGCAAGGACAAGTTCAAGTCCCTCTCTGAAAGTTCAGAGATGGTAAACATAGAGGGGGTGAATAGGTTTTACAGATTTTAATTCTTTCTTTGCAATATTAGGCTTTGCAGAATATAAAGATGAGCCTAATGCAAACTAGGTGAAACAACCTATATGAGGATACAAGTAACTCAAGCACGAAGGCTCTCATAGGCAGTTATATCAGAAGTAAGGAGTTCGGTTAGAGATAACCGATAGCACGCAGAGACGAGGGTTTATTCCCGTGTTCCCTTCCTTTGCAAGAAGGTACGTCACGTTTGGAGGGGTGGAGGTCCCACGAAGGATTCCCCACGCCACGAAGGCTCACTCTATTCTCTGGAGTCTATCCCACGAAGGAATAGCTCACTCACTTGTGGTAGACTTTGAGGTAGCCTCCAAACCTTCACAATCTTGTCAGGAGCAAATCCACAGCTCGGATGCTTCCGGACCTCTCTTGCCCACCTAGGGTTTCCAAGGAACCGTAGAGAGCAAGTTTCTTGATGAATACAAGGGGAATGAGATTTGGCTTGGTAGAACAGTAGATCGGGTCCTCCTCTATCGTTTCCCCGGAGGGATTTGAGTTTGGGTGGAGGAGGAGGGAGATTGTCAACACCCGGATTTTTAAGTCCAGATGCCTATTATGTCATTCATCGCAATCCCAGGATAATGTTGTTGCGAGGCATAATAGTTGAATATCACAGTCATTATTTATTACAAGCCATAATGTCTTACAACCTTGAATCACATGATTCATCTTACACAAATAGTTGATCTTTCAATCAACAACATACACAAGTTCATACATAGCGGAAGCGTAATAGTAACGGGACTCTCTAGTCCACAGGCCAACATTTGACGTCAGAAACCCCTAGTTGTCGTAGGCGTCCTGCTGGTCATCCTCGTGATAGTTCTGTTCTCATCATCATACTCGGCCATTTGAATAGCCAGGGACAAAGCCGTAAGTACTTCAAGTACTTGCAAACTAATACCATTGTAAAATGCCAACTAAAGGTACTAAGCTCTAGTTTAACTTATATAAGCCAAATTTTAGTTCACAAGCTTGGATCATGTGCTAACTAACTTAAGTGAGAACATTAGTGTCATTCCCACCACCTTGTTTTAATTCCCAACAAGTCACCAAGTCACCATTCACATATTAAAGCTTTCAAAAATCTGACACCGGAAACTGTATGGCCCTTCCAACCGCCCGTAACCGTGGACACGGCTATTCGAATAGATTTACACTCTGCAGAGGTTGCACACTTGTGCCACAATATTTGATTTCATCCGTCGGAATAACTCCGAGTCACCGTAACACGATACGCGGATCATCAACCATAACCTTTCACTTACACATCCTAGTATGAGCACCTCTCCCCATGAGCTTGGCCTCCCGGTGAAAACCAACCGTTAACCCGGGAACCGCACGGGGCTTGGACGTACAATTTCACCTCAATTCACATCCTTTCTCAACAACGGAGGCAACCTCAACATAACCCCTATGATGTGTGTTCGGAGGGAACTCATACTAAAATCTATAAACTTCTAGTTAAGCCCTACCCATAATCGGGTATTGTGGGGGTACTCAAAAATTGGAAAGGTATCGCATTCAAACCAATATCAGGTTTTTATCAAAAATCACCATCTTCTCTTGTTCACATCCAACTTCAAACTCTTCAATGGAATGCTTCATCATTCCAAGGTTTCAAAATTCAACCATTCACATGTTCCCATCTAAAGTAGTCAAATTTTAGTATTTTAGCACTAGCACAAATCATGAGGGGTGCTACTTTGCTTTGCTATCTTTACTCATCTAGTAATCTTGTTCTCTATACATATTTTAGTCCATCCTTGGAAAACACAACAAGTATAACTTGTATAGTGTACACATAAGATAGGCTTGTATGAAGAAAGGTAAGAATCATGGTGCCTTGCTCAAGGAGAGCTTTGCACTTTGCAAGAGTATTATCTTGCCTTGGTAGTTCTCTAGGTTTTCTCCTTCTTCTTCGGGGTAGAATTCTCCTTCCTCTTGATAATCTCCGGTGCTAGCGTCTAAATTTGAATACGAAGTATAATCACCAAACAAGCTCAAAAGCTATACTAAACACATCATTACTTCACACAAACTATACTAAGCACACACATAAAATAAGTAAGTGCATTGGTGGGGTGACTTGAGGAAAATAATTTCCTCTCATTCATATGTGACAATTAACTTTCATATGGTGCTTGAGGATTAATTTCCTCTCATTGAAATCTTCTTAAAATTTAATTTCTCAACCATAATCATACATGAATTCATATTGACCTAAGTCAAACATTCATCATCATTATTGGAGAAAATGATTTAAATGAGGTAGACCACCTCATACTATTTAAAAACTCTACAAATGATTTAAATCTCCAAATGTTCATATAGGAGAGTTTGGACCAGGGGTGCAAACATCACATGAATTCATTTGAGACAAAGATTTAAATGAAGTAAAAATACTTCATAAGATTTACATAATAGTTTTGGACAATATCACTTACTAAACTAGCCATATTGTCCATTAATTAAACTAGGGCATGATCATGCAAAGTGACCACACCATTTTCTTTCAGAAACAATTAGTGTAAGTCAAATGTGAGCTATAGGAGTTGGAATTAACTTAATATCTATTTTGGTTGATTTTTAAGAATTAATTGAATGTGCAAAAGTCTCTGGCTTGATCTTTTTGTCACATTATTTCTACAACAGATCTCAAGGTGAGACCAGTGGCAAGTTGTAGAACTTTTCCTTAGCTTTCTAACAATATAAGGTTTGTTAAATTTGGCCAAGCCAAACAGATGCTATTGATTTTCAAAGTTGGAGCCAGTATTGAAATTAAATGGATTTGGAAAATTCGAATTTGAATTACTGGGCTACGCGGGAAAGCTAACTGGGCCGAAACGTTTAAAAAAGGCCCAAGGCCAGCCCACCACGCATTTGTGCACGCGCGGGCCGCCTGACAGTGGGCTCCACCCGTCAGCGACGCTTAACGCCGAAGCGGTATGGATCAATGAGACGCGTTGGATTAGAACAGGATCTAACGGTGCACGTTCATCGTCGTCGACGGCGAGAGGGGAGCTCTGGCACGGCGGCGGTAGGGGGTCGGAGGCTCACCGTGGCTCCAGCTAGGGTTGGTCAGTGTGCTTGGGGACGTTGTGGACGACGGCGAAGCAGCCTGTAGCAGCGGCGTCGCTTGGGGAGGCCTGGATCGACGGCGATTGCTGCAGAGCTTCCGCGGCAGTGATGCGTCGATTGGCCTTGCTCCGGCGACGATTGAGGTGGCTACTGGTGCTGAGCGAGGCGGTGGTGAGAGGTGGTCATGGTGGTGTGCTTGGATCGTCGAGGGGAGGCCTCATTTTATAGGCGCGTGAGGGTGCCATGGGTAATGTGGCAAGTCGACAAGGGCGCGGCCGCTCCGGTGAGCTAGAGGGCTAGGCGACGACGGGGTCGTGTTCACGACGTCACCGCGGTCCTCGGAGCGTCAACGGCGTGGTAAACGGTGGCGTACGGTGGTCGGGCGGGCGTGTGTACTGTCGCGGCCGTGGCGGGCGCGTTCGTCCTCTCCGGCGGCCGTGGTCGCCAAGGCATGACGCAAGCGTGTCCGGCGAGCTCCGCGTGGCGAGGTAAGTACTACGACGCGCGGATATGGTCGGGGTACGGCAAGATTTGGCAAGCGCCGCGTGGCCGTGGCGCGCGCGTCTGTGCGCCAGTGATGTCGCCCATGCCGCTCGCGGCGTACCTGGGCGTACCTGGGCGCGCGTTGTCCGGGGATTGTCGGCGTCCTCGCGATCGACGGCTTGCACGGGCGATCTCAGCAGGTCGTGGGCTACGCGTTGGACAAGGTGGCTCGGTCGGGAGAGGCAGGGAGAGAGGGGTGGCGCGTCGAGGTGGAATGTGGCCGGCATGGCCATGGCCGGCCATGATCTGGTCGTGTCCATGGCGTGTTCTTGCTTGGGTTACGTGTAGGAGTGTTCACTGGTCATGGCTAGGGTGTGTGAGGGTCAAGGGATGGTCTGGTTTGATCACATTTTGAAAATGGGTGATCTTCCAAATGTTTCAAAGTCTCCTCTTTGATTGCTCCTAATTCTTGATCCAGAAAGCTTTTGGTAAGATGATCTATACAAAAGTTGTTCACCTTGTTGTGTACTTGGATGACATACCAAGAGTTGGATTTGTTTGGTTTGGAAAATTTGAAATAGAGAGGCTCAAAGTGGTGACCAGACTGTAAAAGTCAGAAATGACCATTATCTCATGTGATCATGTTTTCAAATTTGAAATTGGTTTGAAAGGTAAATCTTTGATTCCCAAAGTTGTAATTACTCTTTAATAACATAACACAACTATTGGTGAAGATCAAATGGGTCTAGGATCAAATTTACAAAAATGGCATAAGCCATATGTTAGGGTTTTTAGGGTTTTTCTAATATTTGATTTCTTTCTCTTTTTGATGGATTTGAAATATGATGATCACTTGATCATTCTAGGGTTTTGGAGTTCATCACATACACAAGGTAACAATCATCATGGCATATCACTCAAAATGCACAAGTCCTATGCAGGGTACTATATGCAAAGTAAAAGTTTTTGTTGGTTCTAAATTTTGGATACTTGGAAATGTTCTTCTTCCTTTATTTGAAATTTGGGATGTTACAAACCCTCCCCCCTTACAAAAGATCTCGTCCCGAGATCTTAAAGAAAAATTAGGTACTAAAGAGATCTGGGTACTCCTTCTTCATGTCTTCCTCTCGCTCCCAGGTGGCTTCATCTTCGGTCTGATTGCTCCACTGTATCTTCAGAAACTTGATGCTTCGGGTGCGGGTGGTTATGTATGCTTCTTCCAAGATGCGAATCGGCACTTCACGGTATGTCAAGTCTTGGTTGATATCCACCGAACGGTGATCGATGTTCTTGAACACTTCCGTCTTCTCGGGGACTTCCAGGCACTTCCGAAGGAGTGAGATGTGAAATACGTCGTGCACGGCCGACATTTCTTCAGGTAACTCCAATTGATAGGATACTTCGCCTCAGCGACTGAGAACTTTGAAGGGTCCGACGTATCGGGGTGCAAGCTTTCCTTTCAGCTGAAATCTCTGCATTCCTTTCAGGGGGGATACCTTGAGATAGACAAAATCTCCGATCTCGAAGGTCATCTCTCGGCGTCTCTTGTCGGCGTAACTCTTCTGTCTTGATTGCGCCGTCTTGAGATACTCTCGGATCTTGTGCACCTTCTCTTCGGCTTCACGAAGAACATCAGGTCCAAAGACTTGGCTTTCTCCGACTTCCGACCAGTTCAGGGGGGTACGGCACTTCCTTCCGTACAAAGCTTCGAAGGGGCCATCTGCAAGCTGGCTTGGTAACTGTTGTTGTAGGAGAATTCTGCGTAAGGCAGGCAATCTTCCCACTTGGATCCGTACTCCAGTACACATGCTCTCAACATGTCCTCCAATATTTGGTTGACTCTCTCGGTCTGTCCATCGGTCTGCGGGTGATAGGCGGTGCTGAAATTCAGACGGGTCCCTAGTCCTTCATGCACCTTTTGCCAGAATCGTGAGGTGAATTGTGATCCTCTATCTGACACTATCGACTTCGGGGTTCCGTGCAGGGCGACTATTCTGGAGATGTACAGCTCAGCTAATTTCGGTCCTTGGTAGGTGGTCTTGACGGCGATGAAATGGGCTACCTTGGTCAACCTATCCACCACTACCCATATAGAATCATTGCCTTTGCTGGATTTGGGCAAACCTGTGATAAAGTCCATTCCTACAGAGTCCCACTTCCATTCCGGAATCTGTAGGGGTTGCAGCCGATCTGCGGGTCGGCTGATGTTCCGCCTTGACTCGGCCGACGGATATCACACTTGGCGATGTAGCTTCCGATCTCCCTCTTCATTCCATGCCACCAAAATTGTTCCTTCAGATCTTGGTACATCTTGGTACCTCCGGGGTGAATAGAGTATAGGGTGTCATGGGCTTCCTTCAGAATGACTTGCTTCAGGGTCTGAGTCCGATGGTACGCAGAGACGTCCTTTATACCAAAGAACTCCGGCTTCCTCTATGGTGAATCCTGGTGCTTTTCCTGCGACTATCTGGTTCTTGATTCCGTCCATGCTGGCATTTCCCTTCTGAGCTTCCTTGATCTGACCAATCAGGGTGGGCTGTAGCTCCATGCTGGCTAGGAATCCTTCACTGACTAACTCCATTCTAAACTGCTCAAACTCCTGGTACAAGCTGGGTTGTTCTTCTGCTATCATTGAGTTCAACTGACACGGCAGTCTACTCAACGCATCCGCTACCACATTGGCCTTGCCGGGGTGGTAGTGGATCTCCATATCATAATCCTTGATCAATTCTAACCATCTTCTTTGCCTCATGTTCAGCTCCTTCTGGTAAAGATATACTTCGAGCTCTTGTGATCCGAATAGATCTCGCGGCGATTTCCCATGAGGTAATGACGCCACACCTTCGGTGCTAAAACTACGGCTGCGAGTTCGAGGTCATGGGTGGGGTAGTTCTGCTCATGCTGCATCGGTTGCTCGGGACGGATAAGAGATCACTTTGCCTTCTTGCATAAGCACACATCCGAGACCAATCTTGGATGCATCACAGTAAACGTCAAAGGGTTTGGTGATGTCCGGCATGATCAGAATTGGGGCTGAGGTCAGTCTAAGCTTGAGTTGTTGGAAACTCTCCTCACATTTGTCCGTCCATTCGAACTTCTTATCCTTCTTCAGTAATTGGGTCATTGGTCGAGCGATACTCGAAAAACCTTCTACGAATCGGCGGTAATATCCGGCTAATCCAAGAAAAGCGCGGACCTCGGTCTGGGTGGTTGGGGCTTTCCATTCTGCAACAGTCTTGATCTTGGCGGGATCTACAGCAATTCCTCCTGCAGACAAGATATGTCCCAGGAATCCCACTTCCTTTAACCAAAACTCACATTTGCTGAACTTAGCATACAGCTTATGCTCTCTAAGGGTCTCCAGGACAGCTTCTAGGTGTTGTTCATGCTCTTCCTCAGACTTGGAGTAAATTAGAATGTCATCGATGAAAACGACAACAAACTTATCCAAAAAGTTCATGAAGATCTTATTCATAAGATTCATGAAATAAGCGGGGGCATTGGTCAATCCAAATGACATGACATTGTACTCGTACAATCCATATCTGGTGGTAAAGGCAGTTTTGGGAATGTCCGATGCACGAATTTTCAACTGGTGATATCCGATCCCGAGGTCAATCTTTGAGAAAACTATGGCACCGGTCAGCTGGTCAAACAAATCTTCTATCTTTGGCAAGGGGTATTTGTTCTTGATGGTGACATCGTTAAGTTTACGATAGTCCGTACATAAACGACTGGCACCATCCTTCTTATCCACAAACAAAACGGGGGATCTCCAAGGTGACGCACTTGGTCTAATCGGACCTTTGGCTAACAGATTCATCCGGTTGCTTCTTCAGCTCCACAAGCTCTGCCTGGGTTCATGCTTGTAGGCTCTCGGGCTATAGGTCCGGTTCCGGGGATTAACTCGATGATAAACTCGATATCCCGGTCTGGGGGCATACCGGGTAAACCATCCGGAAACACATCAGGATATCGACAAACGACCCTGATTTGATCCAGAGTTGGCTTGGCTATGCCTTGGTTGCAGGTAAATTTTCTAGGTAGCAGTTCAGAGACATGTTCTACTATGACCCCGGTGCTACTGGTCATGGTGATGGCTTTCTTGGCACAGTCAATCATTCCATGATGTTTTGCCATCCAATCCATTCCCAGCACTACTTCCAAACCTTTTGTTCCCAAAATTATCAGATTGGCATAGAACTCTACTTCATGTATTCTGATGGGTACATTTTTACAAAATTTTCTGGCTTTAGTGGTGGATCCAGGGATTTGAACTATCATGACATGTTTCAAACTGAGAGGTTGAATTTTACTTGTTGATGCAAAGTCTTCGGTGACAAAAGAATGAGATGCTCCGGAATCAAACAACACTCTGGCAGGTACTGAGTTGACAGGAAACATACCCAGTACAACATCTGGTGCTTCCTGAGCTTCTTCGGCGTTCATGTGGAAGAGACGGCCGTTGCGGTTATTGGGGTTGTTGGGGGCGAACTTCTTTCCGGTGGAAACGCGGCGTTGCTGCTGAGCAGGTGCAGCGGTGTTGCCGGCGAGCTTGGCGAGTCTCTTGGGGCACTCGTTGGAGTAGTGTCCCACCACTCCGCACTCATAGCAGGTGATAGTGGACTTGTCCTTGGTTGCGACAGGAATAGCGTTGCTTCCAGTCCTTGGAGCGGTGTTGGTGTTGTTGTTGTTGGGGTTGGGGGCTCTGGGCGGAGCGCGGTTGAAGTTGTTGTTGTTGTTGTTGTAGTTGTTGTTGTGGCCTCCTGGCCTGGAGTTTCCTCCACTCCGGTTCTGATAACCGGGGCGCGAGTTCTGCATAGGGGGCTTGTTGTTGTTTCTCGGAGTGAAACCTCCGCTTGAGCTGGGGCGATACTTCGGGGCATTGCTAGGCCCACTCTGGTGCATCATGCGACGTTTGCGGTTCTCGTTGGCTTGGTTCAGCTTGCCCTCCATCTGGATGGCGGAGTCAACAAGTGCTTCAAGGTCGGCGAAGGGGATGTTGACGAGAACAGTCTGCATCTCATCATGCAGTCCGTTCAAGAATCTCTCCTGCCTCTTCTCAGTGGTGTCGGTCTCATCGGGGGCGTACCTTGACAGGGTAAGGAACCTGTCGCGGTATTCTACCACCGTCATGCGACCTTGCTTCAGTTCACGGAACTCATCCCTCATCTTCTTGATAAGACCCGGGGGTACATGGTACTTGCTGAACTTGAGCTTGAAATCTTCCCAAGTCATGAACTGACCTCCGTTCATGGCACGAGTGCTAATCCACCAGGCTCGGGCTGGTCCAGCGAGGTAATGGGTGGCAAACAGGACCATCTCGTTGGCTTCCACTCCAGCTACCTCCAAGTTGTTTTCCATGGTTTGAAGCCAGTCATCGGCATCGAGGGGTTCCTCCGTCTTGCTGAACACCGGAGGGTTGGTATTCTGGAAGTTCTTGAGCCTGGATCCGGGATGATCATGATTCCCATGACCTTGGTTTGCGAGGTTTTGCAGTGCGGTGATGTTAGCTTGACGTTCAGCTCTTTCAGTTTCCCTGTCCGCCAGCAGGGTTTGCAGCAGTTGCATCATAGCATCGTTGTTGTTGCGATTGGGAGGGGCCATCTGAATATACAGAACATTATAAGATAAGAGGGAAATTCTAGGGTTTATTTTGAGTAAGTTCAAAAACTTGTAAAAACTTGAATGCTTTGGATGACACACACAAACATTCATTCATTCATACCACATCACATATTACAATCTAGTAGTTCAACACTCCAATGGTTTTAAGAACCATTTGACATACTACGATACAAAGGTCGGGATACAACTCATGCCTACATCAGTGCTCAAGTGCAGCTACCCTCGTCCTCAACGTCGATAGGAACGACGTCATCAGGTCCCGGCTCCAGAAAAGCGTAGTCCTCCTCCTCAGTGAACTCGTCCTCCTCGAAGTCGTCATCGTCACTCAGGAAGGCTCCTCCTCCCCTGAATATCGATACCGGCTTCGTCCTCCTCCATCTCCTCGGATCTGCTCCTCCCGAGCCTTCACCGTGGCCTCAAGTGACGCCATCCGAGCGCGAAGGCGTGTGATGGTGGCATCCTTCTTCGCGCACCTCGGGCGAAGCTTGTTGCGGTCCCCGGACAGCATCTTGATAGCATCGCCATGGGTGGCCGGGCGAGGTGCGTCTGGTTCGCGTACACCCGAGCGTTGTCTAGCTCCTGCTGTGTATGATACAGCATAAAGTCTAGGTGCTCGTCGTGGTGTCGCAGCTCCGGGTGGGACTGCAGAGTCATGGGTGCTCTTGAGGCATCACGCCTCACCAAGTGAGCGAAGCGGGACGCAAGCAGGCGTACCACATTCTGTCCGCAGAGGCGTGCCAATGCCTCCTGAAGAGCTCTCGCCAGTCCGTCGAGCCAGTTGCTCTCACGGAACGAAAACAGAATCCTCTCCTGGTTGGGAGACTCCATCGTGCCTCGCAGATCTGCAGTAATGATCCACTGGAGTTCTCCACCGGGCTGATCGTTCACCTGAATTCCGTGGAACTCGGGGAAGTCGCCCAAGGAAAGGCGAGACGACGGTGAGGTCATGTTCGAACACGAGGCTCCCACCGTTCCCGAGCTAATAGAACTTCGCGTTGATGGGTTCATTGGGCTCCATCTGAAAGTGAAAAGGATGAGTAAGTTAGAGAGTGAACAAGTGTGGCAAATTTTTAAGTACATTCAATTAAGAAAGGTACAGTATTCATCAAATTTCGAAATAGTCTCAAAGGCAAGAATGCGAGTAAATTTTCATAAATATTCACTTCATTTGATTTCAAAGTTAAGTTTTTATGAACGTTCATTCTAACTAGGGTCTTCTAAGGTCAAACAATGACTCTGATACCAACTTGTCAACACCCGGATTTTTAAGTCCAGATGCCTATTATGTCATTCATTGCAATCCCAGGATAATGTTGTTGCGAGGCATAATAGTTGAATATCACAGTCATTATTTATTACAAGCCATAATGTCTTACAGCCTTGAATCACATGATTCATCTTACACAAATAGTTGATCTTTCAATCAACAACATACACAAGTTCATACATAGCGGAAGCGTAATAGTAACGGGACTCTCTAGTCCACAGGCCAACATTTGACGTCAGAAACCCCTAGTTGTCGTAGGCGTCCTGCTGGTCATCCTCGTGATAGTTCTGTTCATCATCATACTCTGGCCATTTGAATAGCCAGGGACAAAGCCGTAAGTACTTCAAGTACTTGCAAACTAATACCATTGTAAAATGCCAACTAAAGGTACTGTTATCACCAGATTTTGACCGAGTCAGAGGTGGGCCGCGATCAAGATGGACTCGAAGAATGTATATATAGAAGAAATACGTGAATCGGCCTTTTATACCAAGTTGGGCTTAATTGCCCGTGTATCCGTAATATATTAGATCGCATCTCGGTTTAGAAGTTAGAATCTTACTCGTGCACGGTTTGGTGCACGCCCCACATTAGAAAGTCCACTTGGACTATAAATATGTATCTAGGGTTTATGGAATAAACAACAACCAACGTTCAACCACAAACAAATCTCGGCGCATCGCCAACTCCTTCGTCTCGAGGGTTTCTACCGGTAAGCAACATGCTGCCTAGATCGCATCTTGCGATCTAGGCAGCGTAATGCCTATCACGTTGTTCATGCGTTGCTCGTATCGAAGCCTTTTTGATGGCGAGCAACGTAGTTATCTTAGATATGTTAGGGTTAGCATTGTTCTTTATATTACATGCTATCGTAGTGCAACCCTTGCATGTCTAGCCGCCCTTACACCTATCTTAGGTGTAGGGGCGGCACCCCGCTTGATTATCATCTAGTAGATCTGATCCGTTACGATTGCTCCTTGTTCTACAAGGATTAGTTTAATATCCGCAATAGTTAGGCCTTACAAAGGGGGAGGATCCGGCGGCACGTAGGGTGTCGTTCGTTGGCCCTAAACGAGGATGTTCCGGGGATCAACCTCGTGTTGGTTTTTAGGCCTTGTTTAGGATCGGCTTACGATCACCGTGCGTGGCCGCGAGGCCCAACCTGGAGTAGGACGATCCGATTATGCGGTGAAAACCCTAAATCGTCGTAGATCTAATCAGCTTTATCTTGATCAAGCAGGACCACCATATATTCGGACACCTTGTCCGGATCATGGGTGGATCGGCTCTTTGAGCCGATTCACGGGATAACCTGAGAGCCGATCGAGGCTCGTATTTAACGTTTACGTGTGTGCCCTGCGAGAAACTAAGCGAGGCATCATCCACACCTTCACGACCGGGTATAGGTCGGGTGGCACGCCCTTGTGATAAACATCGGACGTGCGACCGGGAGGCTTTGCGGGCCGTCGCTCCGAGGGACCAGGGCCAGCCGCGGCCCTAGTTGTTCCCGGCTCTACGGTGTTGCCCGTCTCTGCCCGCCGGGGGGTTTCGACGTCAACACATTCTGGCACGCCCGGTGGGACGACCTTCGACATCCACAACATCGCCATCTACATCCGAGATGGTGGAAGACACTCCGGTCACGTACGAGGATCTGCCTGATGAGCTCAAGAAGAAACATGACGAGATCAAGGCAACCCTCGAAGCCGAACTCATCGGCTCTTTCCACCGAACCCGCTCCCATGGCGTCGGGTGGAAGGGTTTCACACCCGAAGGCGCGCTCGATGGAGTGGACCTGTCCGCCCGTCGGAGGAACGCACCGAGTCGCTGCGGCGAGAGATCAACTACATGGTGGCTCATTCGCTGCACCAACACTCTGAGAGCCTGGTGAACACTTTGGAGCGTGTCGCTCTGCGCGTCGTCCGGGAAATCATGAGCCACCTGTATTCTCCATCAGGACCAGCTCTGGGGACTTTCAAGGGAGAGATGCCGCTCCAGCCCCAGCCGTTCGCATGGGCAGCACCGGAACTGCCGAACTCATCGGCATACGTCGTCTACAAGATTGGTGGTGATCCTAGTGACTACCAATTCCTACCCGAGGCACCCAAGGAGATCCCGCACGGATACGCGTGCGCATACGTACCGGACCGCAACGCCCGGGCACTCTCGAACCAGGCTGCAATATCGGGGGCCTCCGGAACGGCGAGGAGGAACGTCGGGAGCCGATCCGAGAAGCAATCGTGGCTGGCTAAGTACGCCACCCCGACAAACCTCCAAAGCCCAGCTCCTGCGGTTGGCTTAGAACCGGAAAAGCAAGCATGGCTGGTTAAGTATGCCACCCCGGCGAATCTTCGGGGTTCGACACCTTCAGCCATCACGGCGGATCAGATTTGTGCAATTCGAAAGATCGGTTCGGCATGATGCCGAAAAGGAAGACATTCGGCTACACCAAGCCGTACCCCAACGACTACGAACTGATCCCGCTACCACCCAAATATCGGCTCCCGGACTTCACGAAGTTTAGTGGATCGGATGGTTCCAGCTCCATCGAGCATGTGAGCCGGTATTTGGCACAGCTGGGCACGATCTCAGCATCAGACGAGTTGCGCGTGAGGTTCTTCGCACAGTCCCTCACGGGATCGGCTTTCGGGTGGTACACATCGCTACCACCGAACTCCATCCGGACTTGGAAGCAGTTGGAAGAGCAGTTCCATGAGCAGTATCACTCAGAGGCTTCCGATGTTGGCATTGCCGATCTAGCGCAAGTACGACGAAGCGCGGGGAGACGAGTGGCGAGAATACGTCCAGCGCTTCGGGACCATTAGGAACCGATGCTTTTCGGCTCATATAAGTGAAAAAGAAGCGATCGAGTTGGCGGTGGTGGGTCTCTCATCATCAATCAAGGACGTGGCCTCCCAAGCGAGACTACCCTTCGTTGGCGCACATGGTGCGGAAGGCTGTCGGCATATGAACAGCGCCACCCGGATGTTTACCGGGATAAATTCAAGCGTGCGGTGACCCTGGTTGAGGCAGACGAGGATGAAGGTGCTGCGGGAGATCGGGAGATAGTAGTGGCTGAATGGACTCGAGCGACGGGCCCCGTGACCTGCAAATGGGTGAAGCCACAAGGCCCTCCAAAAGGGTTCGACTTCGACGTGACCAAGACGGAGCAGATTTTTGATCTCTTGCTCACGGAGAAGCATATAAAGGTACCCGAAGGCCACAAGTTCCCCACGGTGCAAGAGCCGAACGGAAAGCCATACCGCAAATGGCATAACACGTTCTCCCACACCACCAACGACTGCGGGGTGTGGCGGCGGCAGATCCAAATGGCGATAGAAAACGGACGGTTGATTTTCAACCAATACGCCATGAAGGTCGACATACACCCCTTCCCCGCCGTAAACATGGTGGAGTATACTTACCATGGAGGGTGCCGACCGGATTTCTCGTGCCAAATCAATATGGTAGATCTTGGACACCACGCTGGCAAGGATGGAGATGAGGGCAGCTGCTCTCATAGCAAAGATACAGAGGAAGCCGCTCCACGCGATCGGCTCCGCCAAGATGGCAAGCGCTACGTCACAGAGGGAGAAGTGAAGAACATAAGATATCAGCGACCTCTCTCTGATCACCTCCTCAACAAGTATGTGAGTCAATACGACCAACGCCGACGGTCCAGCGATGATGATGAAAGAGATCGCCTGGCTAGGGACGACAGGAGACGTCGTCGGCATGATCATGATGAGGAGGAGCACGAGCGCCGTGCCAAGGAAAAGCTGGAGGAGCAAGTCAACGAGGACAGAGACTCGGGACTGTCCCTTATTCGGACACTGCTTGGGATTCGGGAATGAGCCGATTGCCAACAATCGGCAATTGCCCGAATGCAACCGGAAGAAGAAGGAGGCAGCCAACGTGTCCGTGTTCGAGCGCTTAGGACCTCTCCCGCCACGGAGCAAACGAGCTGAGTCCCCTCGGTTGAAAGATCTCGAAGATTCGGAAGACGAGGGAGAAGAAGAAGACAGGTATCACCGGCCAAGATGGTGCCCCGATGGACTCAGCCGTTCCCGAAACGCAGGGTTCAACGATTGCGCGGCCCGGAAGAAGCCGAGAGGTTATACTTGCATACATTGAGGAAGGCAAGGCCCGATCCGGCTGCGAAGGTTCGGCGAACCCCGGATGAAGAGGGTCGTCCACGGAAAATGGAGTGGCGCCCCAAGCAAAGGAAAGCCGATGATGAAACATCGGCTGGCACAAACATGGTGCTCGTTCTTCCGACAAAGCTTAGCGCTCCACGATTACACGATGCACTCAAGGTGGACGACAGCAAGCGCACCAACATGATGAAGTCAGAGATTGGGCTAGTTTTATCTACCGGCCTGAACGAGTAGCAAGAGCACGTCAATAAGCAAACGTGGCGAGGCTGATCCTTGTGATCGGCCCCAAAAATTTATGAAGGGACATCACAAAACCTTCACTGAGCAAGCAACGTAGAGGCTGATTCCAGCAATCGGCCAAAATTATCCTCACCATCCATTCTGCCTGGGTTCAACATGTTATCCAACAGAGCCGATACCATCAATTCTCTTGACAGAATCGGCTCCGGGGGGCACCCAAGTGGATAAAACACGAGGATATGCAGTAAGGTGTCTCATTCTTTGGTAATGAGTATTGGAGTATGGGGGGCCGATGCACAAGTCGGCCGTAAAAAATTCTGAAAAATTCGAAAATTTTCGAGCACAGCCGATGCAGCAGACATCGACTCAAGGGGAATAACTGTTACGATCAGAGGGTCGATGGAGCACGGAGGGAGATTTTAATGGAAGAACTCCTCGATGGAGTAGTTTAAGGGCTCGGACCCTCTCTTCAAGAACAATGCCAAGAGCAGCCTGGACGTGCAGATCAGGTCACGGATGGATTGCATTAGGTCCACCAAAGGAAAGGAGCCGATCTGGCCGGCAAGGTGCAGGAAGAACTGAAGAAGCTCGGGGGGCAGCTCACCTTGAAGGCTCCCTGCTCCGGGGAAGCCGGTTTATGTTCAAATCGGCTGGTTCGGTATAAAAGCTCCCTCAGACATGATCAAGCCCAGGTCTATACAGCTTATTTGCGTATCCTCGTCTCTGTTTTGCCTTGGCTGAGACTCGGGGGGCAACAGGCCTGGTAGGTGCCCTATTTTTGAGAGCCGATTGGAGTTACCTCGGCTGTCATCTGCATCATGATCTTCTCGGGGAGGAACTGGGAAGGGAAAGCCGTCGTCCGGTACGAGGTTTGGACCGTGCTCGGTGCTGCAAGAAAAGGAAGAGACTGGTTTCTCAAATTAGCCGATGAACGAGTCATCGAGCCATGGGACTGCAAAACGCCACGGTCGAGAAAAACAGTAATAGCCCGATTCGTTAATATCGGTCTTGGTGTGGCAAGCGGGAGGATGGAAATTGGATTAATGAAAGGAGAAATTGGAAGAACAATTCTCATTAATTCAAAAGAGCGGCTTTACAAGAAGAGCCGATGGCTCTCAAAAGAGGGATCCGGTGCCTAGTGCACTGCTATCGCTAGTCCTACTCTACTAGTCGTCGTTGTCCTCATCATCGCTGTCGTCGAGGTCGTCGGCGCTGCTCCCGGAAGCTCCTCGCCGCTGCTGCCCCGGCCGTCGGCTGGAGCTTCCTCCTCCTCCTCGTCATCATCATCATCCTCGCTATCCGCCCAGCTGCGGAAGCGCTTCGTTGGAGGATACCCAATGGAGGAGGAGGAATCATCTTCCTCCTCCTCATCTTCTTCTTCCTCGTCGTCATCGTCGTCCTCGCCGTCCGCCCACATGCGGGAGCGCTTCTTCGGCGGAAGCCCGGCGGAGGGGAGGCCTTGGTCCTCTCCGCTTCTCCTCCCTTCTTCTCCTTGTTAGAGGAGATGGGGTGCGCCTCGGAGCGGGGATCGTCCTCTTCCTTGTTCTTCGGCAACGGTTGGAGAGAGAGGCCCGAAGCGGAGGAGGAAGAGGAAGACATGGCTGCAGGGAGAGAAGGGTTTTTTGATTTGGTGAACAGAGCGAGCAAGGGGATGGAGTGGTGAACCGTTTGGCACGGATAAATAAAGAGAGTGTAGTGGAGATTTAATGCCATGACGGTTCTCGAGGACGTGATGCCGAAATTGACAATTCATACAGAGAAGCCCAGGAGGCAAGGCATCATGATGAAGATTCTGCGGCAGTTCTGCTCTGCCACGACATGACCCGACGGGAGAGGAACATAATGCTTTTGGAAATATCATTTCCAAAACCAGGGGGGCATGTGTTATCACCAGAATTTGACCGAGTCAGAGGTGGGCCGCGATCAAGATGGACTCGAAGAATGTATATATAGAAGAAATACGTGAATCGGCCTTTTATACCAAGTTGGGCTTAATTGCCTGTGTATCTGTAATATATTAGATCGCATCTCAGTTTAGAAGTTAGAATCTTACTCGTGCACGGTTTGGTGCACGCCCCACATTAGAAAGTCCGCTGGACTATAAATATGTATCTAGGGTTTATGGAATAAACAACAACCAACGTTCAACCACAAACAAATCTCGGCGCATCGCCAACTCCTTCGTCTCGAGGGTTTCTACCGGTAAGCAACATGCTGCCTAGATCGCATCTTGCGATCTAGGCAGCGTAATGCCTATCACGTTGTTCATGCGTTGCTCGTACTGAAGCCTTTTTGATGGCGAGCAACGTAGTTATCTTAGATATGTTAGGGTTAGCATTGTTCTTTATATTACATGCTATCGTAGTGCAACCCTTGCATGTCTAGCCGCCCTTACACCTATCTTAGGTGTAGGGGCGGCACCCCGCTTGATTATCATCTAGTAGATCTGATCCGTTACGATTGCTCCTTGTTCTACAAGGATTAGTTTAATATCTGCAATAGTTAGGCCTTACAAAGGGGGGGAGGATCCAGCGGCACGTAGGGTGTCGTTCGTTGGCCCTAAACAGGATGTTCCGGGGATCAACCTCGTGTTGGTTTTTAGGCCTTGTTTAGGATCGGCTTACGATCACCGTGCGTGGCCGCGAGGCCCAACCTGGAGTAGGACGATCCGATTATGCGGTGAAGACCCTAAATCGTCGTAGATCTAATCAGCTTTATCTTGATCAAGCAGGACCACCATATATTCGGACACCTTGTCCGGATCATGGGTGGATCGGCTCTTTGAGCCGATTCACAGGATAACCTGAGAGCCGATCGAGGCTCGTATTTAACGTTTACGTGTGTGCCCTGCAGGAAACTAAGCGAGGCATCATCCACACCTTCCTGACCGGTATAGGTCGGGTGGCACGCCCTTGTGATAAACATCGGACGTGCGACCAGGAGGCTTTGCGGGCCGTCGCTCTGAGGGACTGGGGCCAGCCGCAGCCCTAGTTGTTCCCGGCTCTACGGTGTTGCCCGTCTCTGCCCGCCAGGGGGTTTCTGACGTCAACAGGTACTAAGCTCTAGTTTAACTGATATAAGCCAAATTTTAGTTCACAAGCTTGGATCATGTGCTAACTAACTTAAGTGAGAACATTAGTGTCATTCCCACCACCTTGGTTTAATTCCCAACAAGTCACCAAGTCACCATTCACATATTAAAGCTTTCAAAAATCTGACACCGGAAACTGTATGGCCCTTCCAACCGTCCGTAACCGTGGACACGGCTATTCGAATAGATTTACACTCTGCAGAGGTTGCACACTTGTGCCACAACATTTGATTTCATCCGTCGTAATAACTCCGAGTCACCGTAACACAGTACGCGGATCATCAACCATAACCTTTCACTTACACATCCTAGTATGAGCACCTCTCCCCATGAGCTTGGCCTCCCAATGAAAACCAACTGTTAACCTGGGAACTGCACAGGGCTTGGCCGTACAATTTCACCTCAATTCACATCCTTTCTCAATAACGGAGGCAACCTCAGCATAACCCCTATGATGTGTGTTCAGAGGGAACTCATACTAAAATCTATAAACTTCTAGTTAAGCCCTACCCATAATCAGGTATTGTGGGGGTACTCAAAAATTGGAAAGGTATCGCATTCAAACCAATATCAGGTTTTTATCAAAAATCACCATCTTCTCTTGTTCACATCCAACTTCAAACTCTTCAATGGAATGCTTCATCATTCCAAGGTTTCAAAATTCAACCATTCACATGTTCCCATCTAAAGTAGTCAAATTTTAGTATTTTAGCACTAGCACTAATCATGAGGGGTGCTACTTTGCTTTGCTATCTTTACTCATCTAGTAATCTTGTTCTCTATACCAATTTTAGTCCATCCTTGGAAAACACAACAAGTATAACTTGTATAGTGTACACATAAGATAGGCTTGTATGAAGAAAGGTAAGAATCATGGTGCCTTGCTCAAGGAGAGCTTTGCACTTTGCAAGAGTATTATCTTGCCTTGGTAGTTCTCTAGGTTTTCTCCTTCTTCTTCGTGGTAGAATTCTCCTTCCTCTTGATAATCTCCGGTGCTAGCATCTAAATTTGAATACGAAGTATAATCACCAAACAAGCTCAAAAGCTATACTAAACACATCATTACTTCACACAAACTATACTAAGCACACACATAAAATAAGTAAGTGCATTGGTGGGGTGACTTGAGGAAAATAATTTCCTCTCATTCATATGTGACAATTAACTTTCATATGGTGCTTGAGGATTAATTTCCTCTCATTGAAATCTTCTTAAAATTTAATTTCTCAACCATAATCATACATGAATTCATATTGACCTAAGTCAAACATTCATCATCATTATTGGAGAAAATGATTTAAATGAGGTAGACCACCTCATACTATTTAAAAACTCTACAAATGATTTAAATCTCCAAATGTTCATATAGGAGAGTTTGGACCAGGGGTGCAAACATCACATGAATTCATTTGAGACAAAGATTTAAATGAAGTAAAAATACTTCATAAGATTTACATAATAGTTTTGGACAATATCACTTACTAAACTAGCCATATTGTCCATTAATTAAACTAGGGCATGATCATGCAAAGTGACCACACCATTTTCTTGCAGAAACAATTAGTGTAAGTCAAATGTGAGCTATAGGAGTTGGAATTAACTTAATATCTATTTTGGTTGATTTTTAAGAATTAATTGAATGTGCAAAAGTCTCAGGCTTGATCTTTTTGTCACATTATTTCTACAACAGATCTCAAGGTGAGACCAGTGGCAAGTTGTAGAACTTTTCCTTAGCTTTCTAACAATATAAGGTTTGTTAAATTTGGCCAAGCCAAACAGATGCTATTGATTTTCAAAGTTGGAGCCAGTATTGAAATTAAATGGATTTGGAAAATTCGAATTTGAATTACTGGGCAACGCAGGAAAGCTAACTGGGCCGAAACGTTTAAAAACGGCCCAAGGCCAGCCCACCACGCATCTGTGCACGCGCGGGCCGCCTGACAGTGGGCTCCACCCGTCAGCGACGCTTAACGCCGAAGCGGTATGGATCAATGAGACGCGTTGGATTAGAACAGGATCTAACGGTGCACGTTCATCGTCGTCGACGGCGAGAGGGGAGCTCTGGCACGGCGGCGGTAGGGGGTCGGAGGCTCACCGTGGCTCCAGCTAGGGTTGGTCAGTGTGCTTGGGGACGTTGTGGACGACGTCGAAGCAGCCTGTAGCAGCGGCGTCGCTTGGGGAGGCCTGGATCGACGACGATTGCTGCAGAGCTTCCGCGGCAGTGATGCATCGATTGGCCTTGCTCCGGCGACGATTGAGGTGGCTACTGGTGCTGAGCGAGGCGGTGGTGAGAGGTGGTCATGGTGGTGTGCTTGGATCGTCGAGGGGAGGCCTCCTTTTATAGGCGCGTGAGGGTGCCGTGGGTGCTGTGGCAAGTCGACAAGGGCGCAGCCGCTCCGGTGAGCTAGAGGGCTAGGCGACGACGGGGTCGTGTTCACGACGTCACCGCGGTCCTCGAAGCGTCAACGGCGTGGTAAACGGTGGCGTACGGTGGTCGGGCGGGCGTGTGTACTGTCGCGGCCGTGGCGGGCGCGTTCGTCCTCTCCGGCGGCCGTGGTCGCCAAGGCATGACGCAAGCGTGTCCGGCGAGCTCCGCGTGGCGAGGTAAGTACTACGGCGCGCGGATATGGTCGGGGTACGGCAAGATTTGGCGAGCGCCGCGTGGCCGTGGCGCGCGCGTCCGTGCGCCAGTGACGTCGCCCATGCCGCTCGCGGCGTACCTGGGCGTACCTGGGCGCGCGTTGTCCGGGGCTTGTCGGCGTCCTCGCGATCGACGGCTTGCACGGGCGATCTCAGCAGGTCGTGGGCTACGCGTTGGACAAGGTGGCTCGGTCGGGAGAGGCAGGGAGAGAGGGGTGGCGCGTCGAGGTGGAACGTGGCCGGCATGGCCATGGCCGGCCATGATCTGGTCGTGTCCATGGCGTGTTCTTTCTTGGGTTAGGTGTAGGAGTGTTCACTGGTCATGGCTAGGGTGTGTGAGGGTCAAGGGATGGTCTGGTTTGATCACATTTTGAAAATGGGTGATCTTCCAAATGTTTCAAAGTCTCCTCTTTGATTGCTCCTAATTCTTGATCCAGAAAGCTTTTGGTAAGATGATCTATACAAAAGTTGTTCACCTTGTTGTGTACTTGGATGACATGCCAAGAGTTGGATTTATTTGGTTTGGAAAAATTGAAATAGAGAGGCTCAAAGTGGTGACCAGACTGTAAAAGTCAGAAATGACCATTATCTCATGTGATCATGTTTTCAAATTTGAAATTGGTTTGAAAGGTAAATCTTTGATTCCCAAAGTTGTAATTACTCTTTAATAACATAACACAACTATTGGTGAAGATCAAATGGGTCTAGGATCAAATTTACAAAAATGGCATAAGCCATATGTTAGGGTTTTTCTAATATTTGATTTCTTTCTCTTTTTGATGGATTTGAAATATGATGATCACTTGATCATTCTAGGGTTTTGGAGTTCATCACATACACAAGGTAACAATCATCATGGCATATCACTCAAAATGCACAAGTTGTATGCAGGGTACTATATGCAAAGTAAAAGTTTTTGTTGGTTCTAAATTTTGGATACTTGGAAATGTTCTTCTTCCTTTATTTGAAATTTGGGATGTTACAGAGATCTGGGGCTTTTGGTGTTTCTAACAATGGAGTATGAGAGAGAGAGAGAGCTCAAGAACAGCTTGTAGTGTAGTGCCTACCCCTTCAGAGGTAGAAGAAGGGGTATATATAGTGTCACTTGAATTCTAGCCGTTGCTCACTTGCCACATCAGCAGATTCCTCGAGAAACCCGGTCAACCCGGGCCTGGCGCCGGACAGGCCGGCGCAGGGGCCGGTGAGACCGGGCCAGGGACCGGACTGGCCGGTCCAAACCGGATCTGGGGCCGGATCCTGACCGGGCGGTTTCTTTGGCATACTGGACTCCACCCGGCTGGCTCAGGCGTGGGGGGCGGTTAGGCGCTGGGGCGCCCGGTCCACCACCCGATCCGACTGGGCCTGGGACCGGATCGGCCGGTCCAAACCGGGCCGGTGACCGGACTTTGACCGGACGAGCGCTCCAACCTTACTGCACTCCACCCGGTTGGCACCGGTCCTGGGGCCGGTTTGCGCCGGGCTAGCCGGTGCCAGGGCCGGTCTAACCCGGCCACAGACCGGCCGAGTACTGAAACTCCCTTGTTGATTTTTCATCGAAGTGGGGGGTCTCCCATTGCCTTCTTGTTCAATTGATACACCATTATACCTCTTTGGCTAATACCTGGGAATCATGTTGTATACATGTATTAGACCAAATACTCTAGCATGGTGTCATAGTTACCAAAATAATGGATAAGGGTAAAACACCCTTACAATCTCCCCCTTTTTGGTATACGATGACAAACCGAGCTAGAGTCACATATAGATATTATGATAAGCTTTAAACCTTGATTCCATATGAGATATTGAGATAGCTCCCCCATAATGTGTGCACTTGGAGAATTTGCATTTGAATGCAAAGTGCACCATTTGTGGAATATGAGAAGCTCGCCCAATATCTTTAAGAACCAAGCATGGTATGGACATGTGAATATCAAGATATATAAGCATAGCACATAATCATCCCAACATAGAGATTAAGCATATAAGTACATGACCATACACGAATTACTTAAAGTAGCAAATGGTTCTTGGAATGAAAAAGCAAGCAAATAAGCACAAGCCAGATAAGAAGCAAATAAAATGTCAAGCATGGCTTGTGCAACCAAGGAACCCCGTGATCCTAGACTCTACTCTCTTCTCCCCTTTTGGCATCGGAACACCAAAAAGGCGAAGAAAAGAGTAGGAATGCTAGCGCTCCCGTCAATAGAACTCGGTCCCTGCGGGTGGAGAGCCATCATCAATAGCATCACCATCACGCTCTTCATCATCCTCATCCTCATCTTCGTTTCCATCATCATCATCTTCTTCTCCATCTCCAGTAATATCAGGGTCCTGAGCATACCGAGGAGGAATACCACCAAGAGTGTACATGGGGGGATCAAAGTTCTGGAGCATCTCATCAGTAATGGGAGGCATCTCCCAATTAGGTGCATGCACATGCTCCATCTCAGGGCCAGGTGAAGGAACGGGAGCGTTTCTGGCAGCCATGAAGTCATTTTGAAGCCTCCTAGTTTCCTGGTTCAAGGCAAGGCTTTGATGAGCAACATCGTTGGTGTTTTTGCACATCTGCCACAAGCTGGTCAAGAAACGTGAGGCACCACGCTTGGGGCGCCTAGAGTAGCTGGAGCTAGCAGGGTCATGCCTTTCCTTGGACCGGCGCTCAGAAGGCAACAGGGCAGGGATTTCCGCTCTATCTCCTTGTATAGGTACCTTGAAGGCTTCCATCTTGACCCGTTGATCTTGCTTATTGTGAGGTGCTAGCACAACCTTGTTGATGAGCAGCTGAATGTACTGAGCATAATTTGGAGTCATCCTTTCGCGAACAGAGCGCCTCAGTTCATAGTAGAGGAGATCACAGCCATCAATGGTGTTCTGGTTTTCAGGACGGCAGTAGTACATCAAGTTCAGATGGTATGCACGTCATTCACTTGTATCTCCGGACTTGCTGATGAGATTCTCACGGAATAGCTTGGCAAGTACAAGGTAGGAGTAGTACATGCCAGAGATGGTGGGAGGACCAGCTGTGGGTTCCGGAGGATAGCAGAAGGAAATGTCCCCTTTATTGAACTTGTTATGAGAGTATATCTTGAAACCATGAGCACGAACACTAGCAAACCCCATGGCTTCACAGAAATCAAGATAGTTGCAAGTATATTTTGCTTGTCCTGTCATCCAAGTCATACTGCGAGCTGGGTCATCATGGAAAAACACAGTGCAGTGAAATTGCCTCACAAGGATTGGACAATAGCACCCATCAGCAGGCCTCAAGCACATGAGATCAAACAGCCCCATCCGCTGCAAGGTATCAACCACAAAGCGATACTTGGTGGCTTGATGCATTGTAAGAACATCCTTGATGGCCTTGGGCATCACAATAGTACCATTCTTCATGCACTCTTGAGTGTTATAGTAATCATCCCACAACAGCTGCTGTAACTTGGTCTAGAAAAACTTATCTCCATGAGTGTAAGTGGGTTCCTCAAAACGATACGTGTTCTCCTCTCGAACTCTTCTCCAGGCACCAACATGTATGGTGCCAACATTAAATGTTGGCAGTCTCTCAATAAGATCATCATCCTGTGCTGCTTGTTTATCTTTCCTCCTATTGGCAATAGACTTGCTTCTTCCCCCGGTTGAGCTACCTGGAACACTGCCATGAGCTGCTTTGGTGGGGACGTGAGAGCTAGTGCGACACCCTTGAGGCCTCGCAAGCCTTCCTCTCTTGGCAGGACTACCACGGTCATCACCGCTCGAACCACCTGTGAATCAGCAAATAGAGCAAGGATAGCAGTGGGGTAAGTGTACATGTCATCAGGAAATAGGGAGGCCAAAGAGCATAGCATATATTCAAGTGTTTTGATGAAGTTGTGCGAAGAACTGGGCGATCCGGCGTATGGTCCGGTCCAACTGGACGAGAGACCGGATGGGCCGGTCTGCCATCCGGTTGACCGGGCCACGCGCCGGACCGGCCGGTTGACCGGGCCAGGGCCGGGTCATGTCGATTTGTGAGAGTTGCCCAGAATTTCAACCATAAAAACATCCAAAAAACTCATAAACTTGAACATATACTATAACAATAGAGTGGAATATGTGCATAGTGGTGTGAGACACTTCTAATGGCATGAGGACTTACAAACCCTAACCCTAACCCTAAATTTTCCTCAACTCATCCTCAAGAATATGCAATGGGAGAGGAGGACATAGAGATAGAGGGAAAGGGAGAGGAATTTACCCGAGGACATGGGCCTCCTTGCTCAAAGGAACAAAGAGAACACCTGGGGAGGGCTTGAGAGCCAAATCCTCAAGATCTCCAAATGTAGCTTGAGAGGGACTAAATCCCTTGGTGGAGATGATGCACGAGTCCCGATCTATGAGTAGGTGTAGTTTTGGAGGATTCTAGTGGTGGGAAGGCCCTAGGAAGAGGTGGGGATGATGGAGGCGGCGGCCATGGTGTTTGTGGTGGAAGGGGGGAGTGAGGAAGAAGACCCCCAAGGGGTAACCTCCTCCCCACTTAACCAGCCGCCCGACCGGCGCACGGTCCGGTCGACCGGGTCGCGGACCGGATGGTCTGGCACAGAGGCCGGTCCGACCGGCCCAGCTGTTTTGCCATGTTTTGTCTCGTTTTGCCTCGTTTTGCCCCTATTATTTGTGTGTGTGTGAATGCTCAGATGATGACATGTACATATAGATAGACAGATGATGATGAGATGAGCATAGACATGGGGTTGGAAACACAAGGTTCTCTAGGCATACCGATTGGAGTGAAAATCCAAATAAGATGTAAATAGCAACAATGGGCATGATTCGAAATATATATCAAGAATCATAAATCATTTTGAAGTGATTTTTGCAATAAGATCATTTAGCCTTATATAGTCAAGTCAATTTGCAATTGAGGCTTAATGAGGGGCGGGGGATTACTCCCCCTATGTGAAAGCGCAAATGTCATGAGACCTCGAAGAGACGTGCTTGGGTCCATATAATGACATTGCGTCTATTTATGTTGCACACATAGGTATGCATCATACCAAGATATGGTAAGATGACAATCCCCATATGTGATGTGCCTCAAAGCTAGATAGCAAGATAAATGCAAGAATATAGTGCAAGAAGTTATTCAATCTAAGTTTTTAGGATCAAGAATACCAAGTTGTCCTCTCAAGTTTACAAACCGGGCATCATCCAAAGGCTTAGTGAAAATATCCGCCAATTGGTATGTTGTCCCCACATGAGTGAGATCAATGTCCCCATTGGCAACATGGTCACGTAGGAAGTGATGGCGAATGTCAATGTGTTTGGCGCGAAAATGTTGAACCGGGTTATTGGCGATCTTTATTGCACTTTTGTTGTCACATAGAAGAGGCACCGTACTAAGAGACATACCATAGTCTTTCAAGGTTTGCTTCATCCATAACAACTGAGTGCAACAAGATGCCGCGGATATATATTCGGCTTCGGCGGTGGATAAAGCGGTGGAGTTTTGTTTCTTGGATGACCAACTCACCAATGACCGGCCAATAAATTGGCAAGCCCCGGAGGTAGACTTCCGGTCAACCTTATCACCGGCCCAATCGGAATCCGAATAGCCAATGAGTTCAAAGGTTGACCCGTTTGGATACCATAGCCCGAGAGTAGGAGTGAGAACAAGGTATCTTGAAATCCGTTTGACCGCCATCAAATGGCTCTCCTTAGGAGCAGATTGAAAACGAGCACACATCCCTACACTTAGCATGATATCCGGCCTAGAGGCACAAAGGTAGAGCAAGGATCCTATCATGGAACGGTATACCTTTATATCCACATCCTTCTCACCGTCACATGAGCCAAGTTGCCCCTTTACGGGCATGGGTGTCTTCATTGGGCTTGCATTGGTCATGTTGAACTTCTTGAGCATGTCCTTCACATACTTTTCTTGAGAGATTAAGGTGCCTTTTGCAAGTTGCCTCACTTGGAAGCCTAGAAAGAACTTCAACTCTCCCATCATGGACATCTCAAATTTCCTAGTCATCAATAGCTCAAAAGCTTTGTTATGATTGGGGTTAGTTCCACCAAAGATAATATCATCAACATATATTTGACATATAAATAAGCCACCACCTTTAACCCGTTTGGTGAAAAGGGTGGAATCGACCGTACCCATGCAAAACCCATCATGTAGTAAGAAATCCCTAAGGAACTCATACCAAGCACGTGGAGCTTGCTTGAGACCGTAGAGTGCCTTATGGAGTAAATACACGTGGTTGGGTCGGCGTGGGTCTTCGAAACCCGGGGGTTGAGCTACATAAGCGGTTTCTTTTAGGGGACCATTCAAAAATGCACTTTTCACATCCATTTGATATAGTTTGAAATTGTGGAAAGATGCAAATGCAAGCAAAAGGCAAATAGATTCAAGACGGGCTACAGGCGCAAAGGTATCCTCAAAATCTGTGCCTTCTATTTGGGCAAACCCTTGCGCCACTAACCTTGCTTTGTTTCGTATGACAATGCCATTCTCATCTTGCTTGTTCTTGAATACCCATTTGGTCCCAATAACATTGATGCGATGATCCTTGGGTCTCTCAACTAGAGACCATACTTCATTACGAGTGAAACACTCCAATTCTTCTTGCATGACAATTACCCAATCCGGATCAACCATGGCTTCATGTACCTTGAGTGGTTCAAAACTAGACACAAAAGCATGGTGTTGAAAATAAGTGATAAGTAATGCATGGTGTCTACGAGTTACCACTCCTTTTGAGATGCTAGAAAGGACTTGATCTACTTTCATGTCACTTTCCCTTGTAGCAACCTTGATCTTCCGGATGGTTCCTTCATGATCAATGAACTCATCTCTTGCTAGTACTTGATCATGAGGGACCACTTGATCTTGATCATGAGTTGAGGATGTTTCTTGATCATCATCATGGTCTTGCTCGGTGGGATGAGGACTTTCTTCTTGTTCTTCGGAATGTGACTCAACTTGAGTGGAGGATGGTTCTTGAGTTGCACTTAATGGTTCAGCTTGAGTTGAGCAAGGCTCCACTTGGGCTGTGCTTGATACTTCTACTTCATCACTTTGATCATCAGTATGAACTTCTGTGGGCCGGATGTGTCCAATGCCCATAAGCTTGATGGCATTAGAAGGATCATCATTACCTGCAACACATGGAACAACTTGCTCCACTTGGGAGCCATTATCCTCCAAGAACACCATGTCACAAGGTACTTCAATAGCCCCAGTGGACTTGTTGTAGTATCTATAGGCGTGGGTGTTCTCCACATATCCAACAAATGTGCCCTCAATGGTTCTAGTTTCAAATTTACCAAGCTTCCCTTTATTGTTCTTAACAAGACATTTGCATCCAAAGACACGAATGTACATGACATTAGGTTTGTTACCTGTGAGAAGCTCGTATGGAGTTTCATTATGGAGGGGTGATGACGCGTAAAGCACACGCCCGTTGGGAACCCCAAGTGGAAGGTGTGATGCGTACAACAGCAAGTTTCCCTCAGTAAGAAACCAAGGTTTATCGAACCAGTAGGAGTCAAGAAGCACGTCGAAGGTTGATGGCAGCGGGATGTAGTGCGGCGCAACACCGGGGATTCCGGCGCCAACGTGGAACCCGCACAACACAACCAAAGTACTTTGCCCCAACGAAACAGTGAGGTTGTCAATCTCACCGGCCTGCTGTAACAAAGGATTAGATGTATAGTGTGGATGATGATTGTTTGCAGAAAATAGTAGAACAAGTATTGCAGTAGATTGTATTCGATGTAAAAGAATGGACCGGGGTCCACAGTTCACTAGTGGTGTCTCTCCCATAAGATAAATAGCATGTTGGGTGAACAAATTACAGTTGGGCAATTGACAAATAGAGAGGGCATGACCATGCACATACATGATATGATGAGTATTGTGAGATTTAATTGGGCATTACGACAAAGTACATAGACCGCTACCCAGCATGCATCTATGCCTAAAAAGTCCACCTTCAGGTTATCATCCGAACCCCTTCCAGTATTAAGTTGCAAACAATGTGACAATTGCATTAAGTATGGTGCGTAATGTAATCAATAACTACATCCTCGGACATAGCATCAATGTTTTATCCCTAGTGGAAACAGCACATCCACAACCTTAGAACTTTCTGTCACTGTCCCAGACGCCGCTGAAGAATTATTGGCTAAAATAGGCCGGAATTATGATGATTGGACTACGCCTGAACCAGCTCCAACGCCAATAGTGAAGAAGAGGGGTTTAATTAAATTGAATGATGAAGATATGAGGGAAGCCAAGAAGTCTCTCAAGGAGAAAGGTATTAAATCTGAAGATGTGAAGAATTTACCTCCCATAGAAGATATATGTGAGATAATTCCCCCTTCATCCATGATTGAGGTAAATTCCCTTCAACGCTTTACTAGGGAAGATATTCCAGTATTCAAAACCTCTCGCGCAATGCTTAGATGAGTTTGATAATTATATTGTTAAGCAAGAAAATTTTAATATGAGAGTAGAGAATCATCTAATGGAAAATTCTCAAGCTATTAGTTAATTGCATGATATTGTGGAGAGAACCTCCAATGATGTTAAGATGCTTGTTAAACATTTTCATATGGTTCAAACTCAAATTGATCAACTCACTAAAGTGCAAAATGACTTGCTAGGAAATAATTCTAAAGAAAAACATGCTTATAAAGTAACAACTAGAGGTGGTGTTTCTACTCAGGATCCTCTATATCCTGAAGGGCATCCCAAAAGAGTTGAACAAGATTCTCAACACATTGAAACTAGTGCTCCATCTAAGAAAAAGAAAAAGAAACATAAGAATG